>NC_090439.1:366501583-366804078 GCF_031143425.1 Pleurodeles waltl
TGGCGTCCCAATGGGGTCTCTCCTGGCTTGCATTCTCCATTTTGTCTTCCCAAATGTTTATTTCTTGCTTGCACATTTTTTCACGCTATTGCGGTTTAATATGGCACTTACCTGTTTTGCTTAAAAAAACATGCCGCAAAATGGTCTAGCGCCACTTTTGCAGCATTAGCGTAAATTTTTCTTATGCAGTTCACAATGGTTAGCATAATTTTTTGGGGTGCAAAACATTTCTTGCCGCCACTGTGCATCATTTTTTTAAATATTGCACACTAATGGCTGTAGGGAATGACGGCAGCTTGCTTTAAAAAAATTTGATGCACAACTGAGCTAGCTCAGTTGGATGCCATTTTTCATAAATCTGGGCCTACGTGTTTGGGGAAAATTGGGTAAAGGTGCTGCAGGAGAAAGTTTTTTTTCTCTGCAAATGGCATCAACAAAGGGTTTGTAGTGTTGAAATAACCATTAACCCAGCTTTCAGGAACAGAGTTTTGGCATTTTACTGAGACATAGTATATTGTCCCAACTTTCTCTTCTTTCAGCCTCCTTCCAGTTGGTGGCAGAAATGGGAATGAAACCAATGGTGGATCCCAGAAAGCTATTAGGCTTATTTAAGAAAAGTGGTGCTGCACACAGTGCAACAGTACTTTTCTTGTGCCCTTTAGTGACCTCTTAATGCCACCACATCTGTCCCGTATTTAAAATTATGGGGACTAGCGTCATCTGGAGCTATGCACGATTAGCACCACAATTCTGACCCTAAGCCTTAAAGGCACATTGAGGCCCATTGTAATCAATGGTGTGCCTCCTTTTAATGCCTGCTCCGAGCAGGCATTAAAAGTGCCAAAACAATGATCTAAAAAAATCTGCTAGATTGCATTTTTTCGTCCCCCTAACGGAGGAACGCCACATTGCATACATTATGCCTGGAGCAGGCATAATGTAGCTCAGAGGGTTACAAAGTGGTGCCCCACTTTGTGAATATGGCGCAGGGATTTTGGCCTAGTTGGGCCATATTAGCGTGAGAAAAAAATTACTCTTATGTGGCACAAGGAGGCACTAGGGTCTCTTAAATATGCCCCAATATATTTTTGAAGAGTAGGCAAAAATTTGTGTCTACGTTTTCAGCTTTAACATTTTCTAATTATGACAGATTTTTAAAAGCAATATACCATTATGTCTGCTGGATCCTTCTGTTTCAAGGGATATACAGGGCTTGGAAGTTCACTAAGAACCCAAAGTACCCAGAGTCAATAACTGAGTTGCACCTTGCAATGGTTTTTCATTGCATACCGGGTACACAGCAATTCATATTGTAAAATAAAACTAGTGAAAAGTAAGTATAAAGGAAACCAATGTATTTCCGAAATGGGACAGAGATATGGAGGTTATAAGCAGGGGTTATTTGCACATCTCTGAATTTGTGGATACCCATACTAGCCTATAATTAGAGGGTATTTCTCAAAATTACTTCTTTCTTTTACATTGTCTTACACTTGGAAGGTACAAATGCAGAGAAATACAGTCTGTAATAACACATGTTCTTCTATTTTGTGTTCCCCTAAGTCTCCCAATAAAAATGGCACCTCACTTGTGTGGGTAGGCCCAGTTCCCCCGACATCAAATGGCCCAAAATACAACATGGATACATCAAATTGTCCTACGCAAAACTGACCTGTTTTTTGCAAAGAGGGTAGCTGTGGGTTTTGGGCCCTGCCTCAGCCTACACTTAGGGAAACCTAGAAACCTGTACATTGTTAAAAACTAGACACCTAGGGAAATCCAGGATGGGGTGGCTTGTGTAGCTCTCACCAGGCTGTGTACCCAGACTCTCTTGCAAACACCAAACTTTGACCAAAAACAAATTTTCCTCACATTTCTGTGATGGAAAGTGCTGGAATCAGTACAGAGCCACACACTTTCTTCCACCTCACATTCTCCTACATCTTCTTAAGAAAATGGTACCTCACTTGTGTGGGTCTGCCTAATGCCCACAGCAGGAAATTCTAAAACAACTGATAATGAGCAGAATACAGAACAAATCAAACATTCACGCCAGTCACAGATCTGGGTTTAATCCATCAGTTGTTTTGCTTGCCATGTTGTTCCAGTTCTGACCCAGCCATATGCAAATCAGTCTTGACCCCCAGCCTTGACCCTGTTCCCCATGGGAACTGTCATGCCCGAACTGCCAGACCAGGTCTTCCCTGGACCAGAAATAAGCATCCTGGAACCAGTTACAGGGTATCACCCTTCATCAGCCAGGCTAGTTTGAATCTACTGGCATAACAAGCACAGGACCCATGTCTGGTTATATCCTTCCCACTAAGAGCAACAAAGGCAAAAACAACTGATGATGAATTCAATGCAGAACAAATCAAACATTCACCCTCAGTCACAGCTCTGAGTTCATCTCATCAGTGTTTTTGCTTGCCATTTCATTCCAGTTTGGATCCAGCCACATACAAATCAGTCTTGACCTGGTTCCCCATAGAAACAGTCCAGTCTGAACTGCCAGGCCAGATCCTTCCTGACCAAAAGCAAGCATCCTGGGATTGGGATCCGAGTATCATCCTTCATCAGCCAGGCTAACAAATCTGGTGGCATAGCAAGCACAGGGACAGAAATACTGTTTCCCTTTTTTGGGTGGGTGGCATGGGCATGCCCATGCTAGGCATCCCTCATGGATACAAAATAAAGAGATCCCTGGTGTCCAGTGGAATTTGTGTGGGGGGGGTGAGGGCTGGGGACCTGTGCATGCTAAGGCTGGACAGCCCCAAATAATACAGATAAAAAAAGTAATTTATAGTGTCCAGTGGGCTTTCTTCTCCCTGCAGGAGGCAGATGAGGGTAATTGCCCCTTCTGGTCCCACAGGGTTGAAAGACAGTTCACATTTGTTTTCGGGGCAGATGGTGTCTAGTGGGCTTTCTGCTTCCTCTGGGAGGGTGATTGGGGCTAATAACCCTAATCTGCTTCCCAGGGCGGCAGACAGACTGTCTTATTTGTGTCTTGGGGGTGGGGGCATTATCATGCCTATTTTGAGCACCCATCACACTTCTTTTATAAAGAAAAATATCCCTGGTGTCTAGTGGGCTTTCTGACCCCCATGGGGCAGAAAGGCTGTTCCTATTCGTGTCTGGGAGGGGGCACTGGCATGCCCATTGTGGGCAGCCCCCACTGCTCTTTTATTAAAAAAACAAAAACAAATCCCTGGTTTCTAGTGGGTTTTCTGCCTCCCTGCTGGGCCTAAATTAGGAATAATAACCCCCATCTGCCTCCCCCAGGGGCAGAAAGACTATTATTCATGTTTGGGGATTGGGGGCATTGACATGCATGTTTGGGGCAGCCCCACCCTATGTAGGGGGGCAGAAAGACTGAATGGGTTATAAAATGTAGGGTGGGGCAAAAGCCCTTGCCCATGGGGCTGCTCCACCCTCCCTGATGCCCAGAGGGTGGATCCCTGCTTGGTGATTCTCCTACAATTTTTTATTATCCCCTCCTCCTGAGTTCCATACATAGATCTGTCTCGCCAGACACGCTGTTCTCCAGTTCTGTCCACACCTGGTGGCTGTCATTTCTCATTGTGCTAATTTCTGAGCATGACGTCAGACTCCTCCTAGCTTCTCTGACCATGCGCCAAGCCCACCATCCTACTATTTAGTTCACCACACTTCTGATTCAAGGCCATTTTCTTTTGTGCGATAACTACAGCTCCAAGCTCAATGACAGCAAGCACTCCCAATAATGCAGAATTATAGTGTCAATCCAATTAACAAAAGACAAAGTAATACCCCACTACTGTATCGTGAGAAGTATAACCCGGTGAGACAGCTCGGATTCTCAAAACTACTACCCTGCAGATACCTGTGCATTTCATGTGTTATTGCCTTTCTAATCTGTCATGGGTGAAAGGCTAACTTTACCCTTCAGCTTCATCCTTAAAGTCCCATCCTTGTTGTACTTGTACTCTGGTCGCACTCTCCATATCCCAGTCGATGGCTCTGTAGGTCCAAGTTACTTATGAAAACTGCATGTCTGTGTTGCAAGCCTTACACTGAATTCAGACTGCCTGAATCTGAATGATGGATAGAATTTAAGAACAAGGCTTGAGACACACAAAATAAATTTGACAAAGCTGATTGACTGCGGTACCCCAAAACTGTCAAGAATCGAGAAAATCTAGAAGACACGGTGCTCAACTAGTACAATATCCATGTTAGGTGTGAGTAAACTCCATCATGTGGCGGCTGATGGAGGTTTTGCCAAACTATGCACTCTATGTGGAGTTGCGAAACTCAGTGAACTCCGCTGGTGGAAGGGTGTTCATCACCCATCCCAACTCAGCACACAAGTTCCGGTGTGCATGATGTATCTGTTCTGCCACGATCACTAAAAGGGTTAAGTGTTGAACAAATACTTTGCACATTGATTCTCTGCCAAGCTACCAGAGGGTGAGCATAGTTTAATTTATGGTTTGTATCTGACTTACCCTGACTAGGACCATGGTTCCTGCTTGGGTAGAGTACATACCTCTGCCAATGAGAAACCTAGGCCCGTATTTATACTTTTTGACGCTAAACTGCGCTAACGCAGTTTAGCGTCAAAAAGTTTTGCGCCGGCTAACGCCATTCTGAAGCGCCATGCGGGCGCCGTATTTATTGAATGGCGTTAGCCGGCGCTAGCAGACCGGCGCTGCCTGGTGTGCGTGGAAAAAAACCACGTACACCAGGCAGCGCCGGCGTAGGGAAAAATGGCGTTAGGGCATCTTAAAAATGGTGCAAGTCAGGTTGACGCCAAAAAATCGCCTCCACCCGATTTGCGCCATTTTTTACTACGCCCAGACACCATTTACATGACTCCTGTCTTAGTAAAGACAGGAGTCATGCCCCCTTGCCCAATGGCCATGCCCAGGGGACTTATGTCCCCTGGGCATGGTCATTGGGCATTGAGGCATGTAGGGGGGCACAAATCAGGCCCCCCTATGCCACAAAAAATTATTAAAAAAATATATATATATACTTACCTGAACTTACCTGAATGTCCCTGGGATGGGTCCCTCCATCCTTTGGTGTCCTCCTGGGGTGGGCAAGGGTGGCAGGGGGGGTCCCTGGGGGCATGGGAGGGCAGCTGTGGGCTCATTTTGAGCCCACTGGTCCCTTAACGCCTGCCCTGACCCAGGCACTAAAATCCGGCGCAAATGCAGGGTTTTTTGCCCCGCCCACTCCCGGGCGTGATTTTTGCCCGGGAGTATAAATACGACACATTTGCGTCGCAGTCATTTTTTTAGACGGGAACGCCTACCTTGCATCTCAAGTTCCTCATACTTTGGCGCTAGACGCGTCTAATGCCAAAGTATAAATATGGCGTTAGTTTTGCGCCGAATTTGCGTCGAAAAAAACAACGCAAATTTGGCGCAAACGGAGTATAAATATGCCCCCTAGTTTCTATGATTGGTGATCAGTGGTGAGGATAGGACTTGTGTTTGTGCTGTGCCATAGAGTAACTTGGGCCCATATTTATACTTTTTTAGTGCCGCATTTGTGTCATTTTTTTACGCAAAATCGGCACAAACTTACAAAATACAATTGTATTTTGGAAGTTTGCACTGCTTTTGCGTCATAAAAGGGGGGCCCTTCAGAGGAACCACCTCTAGCAGAGGGGGAAGAAATGACCATAGAATTGGAGCTTTCTGCAAGGCCAGGGAGCAGTGTCTCTTCCCATGCCCTCTTCCCAGAGGAACTGGCAGGGAGGAGGCAGGAGGAAGATTTTAGGCTGCAAATGGCAGAATTAAAGATGGAGGAAAAACTTGCCTTGGAAAGGTGGGCTCATGAGAGGAGCCTGAAAGAGATGGAACTGAGGACAAGACAATCAGAGTCCAGCAATGGTGGCAGCATACATGCAGTACCTGATGGAGACAAGAGGATATGTATAACCCAGGGTTTGGTGTACAATTATCTGGTTGGAGATGACATTGCTAAGTGGTTTTCTTCTTATGAATTTGCACTGAGGATTCTTAAGGTTCTTGAGCACAGGGGGGGTTCTGTGGAAACACATGACTAGTGTTGGAAGGGACACACTTCAGACATTAGATGATGGCAACCAAACCAAGTATGCCTCCATGAAAATCATCTTGCTTGCCAAGTTCAGGCTGTCTCCTGAGAAGTAATGCCAAAGATTCCAGGACAGCCAGAAGCTCCCCATCCAGTCCTGGACAGATTTTTGCTGATTACTCCAGTAAATCACAGGATGGCTGGAGAAATGGTGTCAAAAGCCCAAATGCCTAGCAATACTTACAAATATAGGCAGTGGGTCACCCTTAATGGGCAACTACTGGAGGCTCTGAAAGACACAGGAGCCAGCATGACAACTGGCAAGTTTCAGCAGGTGTCTGAAGAGCAAGCCCTACTGAACTCATTCCACTAAGACATAAGTGGTCATTATGCTTTTGGCGATCACCTGACCACCATGGTGGCAGTGATGGTTGGTAGGCCGCCATGCCGGCAGTGAAGACCGCATATTACAACTTTGGTGGTTTGGCCAAAGCCAAACAGCCGAAAAGCCGCCCGTACCGCTAGGGCGATCAGACCATCTTGCCGGAGGTGGGCACCTGCAGCCAGGTGGTTGCCGCAATACCACCATCGGTATTACGACTCTGTAGACAGCCAGAATTTTCATGGTGGTTGCACCACCATGAAAATGCTGGCAGTCATGGACCCGGTGACAGGAATATCCATTTCTGTTGCTGGCAGGCATATCCCACACGACCACCGACCTACATACACGTACCCCTACTCACCCATGCATTCACTTACATACACCCCCACACACTTGAACCCAAACACTCACTCAGATACACCCATTTACACGTATGCACACACTCAGACATATACTCCTTTCACCCTTCCACATTCACACAAACATACACCCACTCACACAGACACACACACAAATCCCCTCCCCCCCATTCATACACACACACAGATACCACTCACATTCACACAAACCCGCCCCCATTTTTCGGACAATCAGCCTACCTGCTTCGGCGAGGTGGTGGTCTTTTGGCGCACTGTGCTTTTGCAGTCTTAAAAAAAGACCGCCAAAGTCGTAATGACCACCATAGTCACATTTAGTGAATGAAAACATGAATTTTCATCTGTAAATAATGTTATATGTATTTATAGATTTACATTACAAAACTAATAGATTTGTGAATGAAGTTCTGAGTCACTGAAAGTATTCAATATCTTGAGTAAGGAAACCAAATGTTAATGAAGATGTTAATCATACCTGTTCCCCAGCATGCATGATACACTGGACACAATGTAAATAGAATGCTCAAATAAGTGCAAAATCTGTAAGAATCACTTATCACAACGCCCATTTTCTGATGAAAACTATATAAGAGAAACTAAGCAGGTCAGTGAAGTATAGCGTTCCTTGGCATTTAGACAGAGGTAAGAGCATTACAATGCTGAACATCATGAATCAGGATAAATCCTTTTATCACCTGAAATGAAGCTTCTATTCCAGTCACAAAGATTAGATCATGAAAGTGCATTTTGACTGAGAAACAAAAGGAAAACAATTTTAGGCTTTAAACTACTCAGTGTGATTGCAAAAGCTTATCATGGTTGGACTAATTGAGCAATAATTGCAATGCTGGATTTCTTCCATCTTCTTTTCTGATTTGTGAATACTTGGAAAAAGGTAGAAAACAATCTAGCTATTCACAAGTGCTTAGTAAATGGAATAATCATTTTTAAAAAGGAAAACAAACAAATTGACTAAATAATTTAACAATATTTATGATTCATACCTCCATTCTACCACCAAAGAACACCCAAGATGCCCAAAACAGCCATTCTTATCCACAGCCTAATTGCAGCACGTCCCATCCCCCATTTCCCTTCCCACCTCACCCTCACCCAAGTACTCCCTCTAAATGGCACCACAAATCTAATTTCTATCCACTCTTGTAGACAAACTCCAAATTTGCAAGTGAATTAAATTTAATAAAGTAGGGAAAAGAAATCTAATAAATATGTATCCTCATGAGAGAAGGAGTATTCCGCTCACCTTGGTATTAGTTGGCGGACTGCCAGTGATGCTACTGTTTGATCCTACTTTGTGGGTTAGGGCCCTTAGCTTTAAGGGAGGTGGTAATAGTTGCTTAGCAGGTCCTTCAGAAGTCCACTGTGTTCCTTGTAGCAGTCACTTTCCCATGGGGAAGAAGTTGTTGGTGGCATTAGAGGTGTGCTTTGTTGGACTGTAGCATATCCTACGTAGATGGCAATTTATAAATCTGACCTTTGAACTCTTCTTCAGCCTCCACCACCCACTTTAAGTTTGCCTTCTCTGTCTAACTACTATTGTGATAAAAGGGCAACACAGTTACCTGGATGGATGGTTTTCATCAGAGCAGAGATATCTTTGTTCAAGAGGGGTTTCCAGTTGTTGACCTTCTGTTTGGCGGTGGTGGTGGAGGAGTCTGGCTGGTCGAGGAGTCTTGGGTCAGAGGGCTGGGGGTTAAATTTGATGTAGATTGTGGTAATTTTCTGGTAGAAAATGGTCAAGGCAGCATCACAGAGAGTTTCAGAAGGCTTTATGTTTATTTGGCGGCTGTGGAGATAAAGAACTTCATGATGGGGACGATGAGTTCTCTGCAGTTGTTGAAGTTGGCTTTTAATCTGAGCATCTCATAGATGTTTGTGGTAGAGGTGAGGTTGCCTTTGTACATGAGTCTTGCAATTGTGCTTTTGTTAAGTCTCCAATTTCTTTCAAGTTGCTTTCAGTGCTGTTTGGAGTCCCTGAAGACATTGGTGGACCAGTGGGGATGCTTTTTGGAGTTCTTTTTGGTGTTGATACAGGGGGTGGTGATTTAAGTGGCTCAGTCGGTGATCCGGTCTTTGAAGGCTTCTATGTTATCATCGGCGATTCTGGCATGGCAGTGGAGGTGCTCCTGTAGAGTCCTGGTCAAATCTTCTTTGGATATTCTACCTCCGTGTCATGGAAGTGCACTATTTTTATTTAGAGGGTTGACTTGGTGGGTGGGTATCCTACAGTGGATGATGTAGTGGTCTGTCCATGTGAGCGGTGAGATGTGGGTGGTAACAATCCTGTTGTTGGAGGAGAAGATTGGATTGAAGGTGTGGCTGGCAGCCTGGTTTGGTCTACTGACTAGCTGTAAGAGTCCGAGGTTGCTAAGGCTTTCGAGGAGGGTAGTGGTGTTGGGGGTCCGTGTTGTCTTCAAGGTGGAAGTTGAGGTTTCCAAGGAGGATATAGTTGATAGATGTGGCCGAGAGGGGAGGAATGAAGTCTGTGATGTGGTTGCAGAATTCTGCTTGGTGACCCTGTGGTTGGTATACAAGGGTACCATAAGAGCAGTGTTGTTTTCCATTTGTATTTAAAGTGTAAGTGTTATGTGAGGTTGGTGTCTGAGTCTGTGGAAGTGGTGCAGTCAATTGTGATTTTGTAGATTGTCGTGAGTTCTCTGCCTGGTTTGTGGGTACAGTCTTGGTGTATGATTTTGTAAGCTGGCGGGGTGGCTGTGGCAATATCCAGGTTGAGTGCTGGGTTAAGCTAAGTTTTGGTCAAGAAGAGAATGTCAGGTAGCTTGCTGACTAGAAGGTACCAGATTTATGTAGAATGTTTCCAGATTGAGATTACGAAAAGGAGCATAGTAGATAGATAGTGTAAGGTGGAGGTGGTGTCTGGTGTTGGTTGTTTTGGGGAAAGTGCTGTTGCTTGGTGGTGGTTGTGTTGTCATGAGAGGTGTTGCACCTGAAGTTGCAGTAGGCACCAATAAAATGTCCTGTTGAGGAATGGGGGAAGAGTGGTAGCAGTGAGAAAGCCGGTGTGTGATGTTGACTTCGTGGAGGAAGGCAATTGGTCTAGAGGCGGTGTTCTTTTTAGTTCTGGGGTTGGCAGCAGCAGCTGTGATAGTGGCCTGGTATCAGATGGTGTGGGGGCCAGGGTTCCTCATGATAGGCACAGTCTGCCACAGACAGACTTTTCTCTAGTGCCAGCAGTGCTCCCAATGCACAGTCACAGAGCAGTGTGATTTAAGTAGGTCATGGGTGGGTAGGGCTACAGGAGAGTAGGAAAGCCGGTGGGAGAGTGAGAAACCTTGTGGGAAACCTGACAGCAGCAGTGACAAATAAGCAGCAATGAGCTGCCAAGAGCCAAAAAGGCTGAAGGAAGCTGGTGCTGGCAGCATGATCAGTTAGCTGGCAATCAGAAGCCTAGGTACCTTCTCAACGTGGTCGCACAACAGCCTCGCATTACATAGGTCATGGAAGGGTGGGTCAACCATAGGGTGGGAAACCTGGTGAAAGAGCAAGAGACCTGGCAGGAAACCTGGCAGCAGTGGTGAGAATTGGGCTTCAATAAGCTGCCAAGAGCAAAAAAGACTGAGGGAAGCCTGCACTGGCAGCAGGAGCAATTAACTAGCAGTCAGGATCCTAGGTGCCTTCTCAATGCGGTCGTGTAGCGGCCTATGTTAACTAGATCCTGGGGTGGGCTGGGCTATAGGAAAGTGGGAAATCTGATGGGAGAGTGGGAAACCTGGTGGGAAACCTGGCGGCATCGGTGAGAACTGGGCAGTAATGAGCTACCAACAGCAACAAAAGGCAGAGAGAAAATGGTGCTCATAGCAGGAGCAGTTAGCTAGCAGTCAG
The DNA here is from genome assembly GCF_031143425.1 of Pleurodeles waltl. Classification (NCBI taxonomy): domain Eukaryota; kingdom Metazoa; phylum Chordata; class Amphibia; order Caudata; family Salamandridae; genus Pleurodeles; species Pleurodeles waltl. Next base: position 366,512,258 of record NC_090439.1, read on the forward strand.
AAGCCTAGATTACTTCCCAATCTATTGCATAGTTTTCCCCCAAATCGTTGCCTTCTTTATCTGAACCCATTGATGCTGGCCGAGGACTCTGCACACTTTACTCTTCCTAATCAATGATTAAGTGGTTGTGCTCCCTCCTGGAAATATGGGAAATTTGGCATACACCTAAGTGGCACATTTAATTTCCTTAGATGAACCTAGTATGTGGTATTACATGTACCTATGGCCAGCCATTTCAACAAGTGAACTTCAGCACTCACTTTGATACACACTAAAGTAGCACTGTAAAACATGTCTTTGGGCCTGAACTTTGAGCCTGTGTTTGCCATTTACACCTAGCCAAATAATCACTTTGCCAGTTCTACTTATAGGTCACCCCTACAGGCAGACTGCAATGTGCTTAGAAAGTAGGCCACATAAAATGAAAGTTTCACATGCCATAGCAGTGAAAAACCTCCAAAGTAATGTTTATTGTACCAAGGCTTGCTCTCCTTTAGAGAACATGGTTACATTATAACAATTTATGATGCTTAACATCCCTTTGGGAGGAGCTAGAAAAATGGTTAAAGAACTCATCTGAATAATAATTTAAAATCCAGCTTTGAAGTAAAGTTAGATGTTGTACTATTATTCTAGAAATTATACTTTTGGAAAGTTGTCATTTTCTAGTCAAAGCCAATTCTGCCTTTCTGCCAGTGTTAACTGACCCCAGATGGCTCTCCTACAGTGTTATGTATTGCTCCCAGACAGTAGGTCAAGGGCTATGATGCTCCTCTCCTGAGCTAGATGTCCTGGCAGTTGAACCCAGCCCCTGTCTTTGCTTTATAGGGTAGCCTGGGGGCTCTATGCAGCCCATTCTTGACTTTAAAGGTGGCCTACACTGTCAAAGTCAACTGGAGCTCATTCTTGGACCTGTCTCTCCTTTGTGACTCTAGTCAGGTTGACACCACACCCAGTGGAGGAAGATGAAATTACTGGAACTGGATTGGAGAGTGAACAAATCTTGACCTTCACCAACAAGCCATTGGGAGTGAACAAAAGCTTGACCTTCACCAATAAGCCATTGCTCATAAATGGGAATTCCACAGACCTTCTCTAAGAACACTCCTGGACCTGTGTGGCTCAAAAGGCGTACTACTTGCTGACTCCAAGGGCTGATTTCCTGTTGGAACTACAGGAAAGCTGACTTCCTGTTGGAACTACAGGGACACAACAATCTTCCTGATGTTTTTCTGCTTCCAGCTGTTCATCTTCATCTAAACCTGACTTGTCTCCACCTGCTGGCCCCTTTGAGAGTTAATACTGACCCCAAGTACTCTCCACAAGGTCCTGGAAATCTGGCTGTGGTCAGATTGTACTCCATGCTACCCAGCAGGAAGCTCACCAGAGTCGACGCTGAGCATACATGCTGAGAGCCTTCGTCAGTTACTTCATTGGATTCGACACCCAGCAGCTCTTGATCAGTTTATTCACCTGATTTGACATGTTGTTGGAAATGTGAAAAACAAATGCATTGGTGTGAATATGAAATGTGAAAACATTGTACAACATCAAGCATCAGTAGAGGCTACACTGTTGTTCATAATCAAAAAGCAGTTTAGGCAAAAGCCCCACACTGACACGAGCAACGTGAAAGTTTCATTCAAGCACACAGAGGAGGAAGAAACAAGAAAGGGTCATCTGTTAAAGGCCAACTCATGCCTGACCAACCTGTAGGGATTTACGACATTAGCATACAAGTCCCTGGCACACTCTTTGTGCCTGCAAACAGATCATGGACTGATTAGATACTGGACACATAATTGAACTAGCTGAAAAGCACAGAGGTGCACAATTTACAATGGGTGCAGGGACGAAACCAAATTCCGAATGCTTGGGAGTCTCGGACCCATAATGCTGCCAGCACACACTTAAAAACAAAATAACATTCATAAAAGAGCACATACACACTCATAAGTTAAAGAATGCTCAGTCATAAACCTTTATCGAATGTATAATAAAGAGCTAGTGATGTCTTAACCTAGGATTTCAGGGTTATGGAATCACATAGGTTCTAGTGTTTTTCATATTAATGTGCAAACTTGCAAATTATCAATTGTTAATCATGTGTAATAAAGTATTCTACTGATTTGTACATAGCAGCCTGTCTGTGAACAGGATTTTGAGAAAAACCATACAGGCCGGTTGTGCAGGGCTGAGGTGCAGTCGTCAGTGCTTTTCTCTCTATTGCAACAGTGTGTAAATACTGTCTTTGGAACTGTCAAGAAGAGTCTGTGTGGACATTTCTGAGTCAAGAGAGTGTATTTTTTTCATCCTGCAACAGTTACAAAGCCATCCCAGGTGGATCCTTTATGCCCTCACCTGACTGCAGGCGCCAGATGACCGCCTATCCCGCATTGCAGAGAGACTAGGCATGGGCGAAAAACTCTGCTCCAATGGCTGAGTTTGCAGTATTTGGCAATTCTGCGCTCCGCCGAGAATGCAGAGTTACCAATAGACTCCACAATGTAGCAGAGATTATTTCTGTTTTCCCCCGTAGTCAGATGCTTTCTGTCATTTCTCGTGCACGAGAAGTGAGATGAAAGACTTAAGCTTTCTCGAGAGCACAAACAAGTTTTTTTTACCCAATCGTGAGAGTTAGCCAGTGACTTACAGTGCATTTGTTTTGACGTAGGCAAGCACAAGGGAGCGCAATCGACTGTTGTTGCAGCCTGACGAAGTTAAAGCAGCTAAAATATACAACTTTGAGTGAAAGATCTTCTCTAATTGACAGTTCACATTGATATTGTTGTGTGAAGAGTACTTTTTTTTCTTTCCAACAACAGGAAGTGCCCCAGATACTCCAAATTCATATTCCTGTCCAGCAGGCTCCTCTCACTGCCCTGTCCATCTCCTAGTCACTTTTCACTTGGATGTTGAGCTGGAATGATCTCTTTTTTGTCTCCTGAAATATCATTGATTTAATGACTGTTGTGTATGAGATTTCACAAGTTAAGTTAATAACCACTTTTATAAGTGTGTTGTACAACTTGTTTGTGTGATCGGGGCATGCACCAGGATGTATCTGGACTTCTATTTTATTTTTAAAATTTATTGTGGTGGGTGGCCTGCATTTGGGGCCTAGTTACAGTTTTACTTGTAATTTTTGTTCTTCAAAATGAAAATGTTTAACAGTTCACTACATTTTCTCCATATTTTGTTTTGTAAAATTACCATATTCATTAAATTGAATATTAATGTTAAGTGGCGTTGCCTGCTAAAGGAATAAGCATTGTCAGCTGTAGGCCCAGTACTAGTCATGGGGGCATAATGAAAAAGATAAGTGTTTGTGGTATCCGTGGAACTGAAACACCATGAATGGCATTGGATTGACGATAAAAAATGTTGTTTGGCAATATTTGACACTTTTGTTCTGCAAACAGTGTATGGTGGGGTTATAGTACTTGATTCCTTTGTATGATGTGTGTTGTTGTACTGACTTAATGCTGTATTTTTCATTCATTCATCCAGCTTGATTTTTGATGTCGCTGATGGCCATTTTGTTTAAGCAACCAGTAGTACTGCATGTGTTCTTCTTTGTTGTGGTAGCCATGCCTCCTTGATGGTTGTAATTTCACCATTTGGCTGGCAGCCATTTTCTGTAGGCAACCAGTGTGCTTTAGGGCTGCATGTGTTCTTGTTTGTTGTGGTGACAATGCCTCCTTGCTGGGTGTTGTTTGACCATGTGGCTGGTGGCCACTTTGTGTAGGCAGCCAGTGTGCTTAAGGCCTGCATGTGTTCTTCTTTGTTGTGGTGTCCATAACTCCTTGCTGGTTGGTATTTGACCAAGTGGCTGGGGGCCATTTTGTGTGTTTATTCAGGGTTAGTAGGTCAATGCTTATTACTAACTGTACTGTACGAGCAGTTTTTTAAAATGTTTTATTGTATATGTTTTTGCATTTTTCGCCTCCAGCACTCATTGCCTCCCAAATCCCTGTGGTTCTTCATGCTAGTCCCCTTCCCCTAGTAAATTAGCAAATGAAATCTTTTTTTTTTTTTTTAACTTTCTTCTTATTTTTTTCACAACCTTAATTTTATTTACCCCCTTCGCTGCCAGGCCTTTTCCCCCTCCTGTGCCAGGCCTCTTTTTGCCTATTTGGAATAGTTCTCACTTAGGCCCTCATAACTTTTTGTCCACATAAGCTACCCACACCAAATTTGCATCCTTTTTTTACAATATCCTAGGGATTCTAGAGATAACCAGACTTTGTGGGTTCCCCTGAAGGAGGCCAAGAAATTAGCCAAAATACGGTGAAAATTTCATTTTTTTTTTTAAAATGGGAAAAAGGGGCTGCAGAAGAAGGCTTGTGGTTTTTTCCCTGAAAATGGCATCAACAAAGAGTTTGCGGTGCTAAAATCACCAGCTTCCCAGCTTTCAGGAACAGCCATACTTGAATCAGAAAACCCAACTTTTCAACACAATTTTGGCATTTTACTGGGACATACCCCATTTTTATGATTTTTTGTGCTTTCAGCCTCCTTCCAGTCAGTAACAGAAATGGGCATGAAACCAATGCTGGATCCGAGAAACCTAAAAATTTCTGAAAAGTAGACAACATTCTGAATTCAGCAAGGGGTAATTTGTATAGATTCTACAAGGGTTTCCTACAGAAAATAACAACTGAAAAAAAGAATATTGAAATTGAGGTGAAAAAACAGCACTTTCTCTCTACGTTTTACTCTGTAACTTTTTCCTGCAATGTCAGATTTTTGAAAGCAATATACCGTTACGTCTGCTGGACTCTTCTGGTTGCGGGATATATAGGGCTTGTAGGTTCATCAAGAAACCTAGGTACCCAGAGCCAATAAATGAGTTGCACCCTGCAGTGGGTTTTCATTCTATACCGGGTATACAGCAATTCATTTGCTGAAATATAAAGAGTGAAAAATAGCTATCAAGAAAACCTTTGTATTTCCAAAATGGGCACAAGATAAGGTGTTGAGAAGCAGTGGTTACTTGCACATCTCTGAATTACGGGGTGCCCATGCTAGCATGTGAATTACAGGGCATTTCTCAAATAGACGTCTTTTTTACTCACTCTCTTATATTTGGAAGGAAGAAATGTAGAGAAAGACAAGGGGCAATTACACTTGATTTGCTATTCTATCTTCCCCCAAGTCTCCCGATAAAAATGATACCTCACTTGTGTGGGTAGGCATAGCGCCCACGACAGGAAATGCCCCAAAACACAACGTGGACACATCCCATTTTTTGACAGAAAACAGAGGTGTTTTTTGCAAAGTGCCTACCTGTAGATTTTGGCCTCTAGCTCAGCTGGTACCTACGGAAACCTACCAAACCTGTGCATTTTTTTAAACTAGAGACCTAGGGGAATCCAAGATGGGGTGACTTGTGGGGCTCTGACCTGGTTCTGTTACCCAGAATACTTTGCAAACCTCAAAATTTGGCAAAAAAAACACGTTTTCCTCACATGTCGGTGACAGAAAGTTATGGAATCTGAGAGGAGGCACAAATTTCCTTCCACCCAACGTTCCCCCAAGTCTCCCAATAAAAATGATACCTCACTTGTGTGGGTAGGCCTAGTGCCTGCGACAGGAAATGCCCCAAAACACAACGTGGGCACATCCCATTTTTTGACAGAAAACAGGTGTTTTTAGCAAAGTGTGTACCCGTAGATTTTGGCCTCTAGTTCAGCCGGCACCTAGGGAAACCTACCAAACCTGTGCATTTTTGAAAACTAGAGACCTAGGGGAATCCAAGATGGGGTGACTTATGGGGCTCTGACCAGGTTCTGTTACCCAGAATCCTTAGTAAACCTCAAAATTTGGCTAAAAAAAACAAATTTTCCTCACATTTCGGTGACAGAAAGTTCTGGAATCTGAGAGGAGTAACAAATTTTCTTTCCACCTAGCATTCCCCCAAGTCTCCCGATAAAAATTATACCTCACTTGTGTGGGTAGGCCTAGCTCCCACGACAAGAAATGCCCCAAAACACAACATGGATACATCCCATTTTTTGACAGAAAACAGAGGTGTTTTTTGCAAAGTGCCTACCTGTAGATTTTTGCCTCTAGCTCAGCCGGCACATAGGGAAAGCTACCAAACCTGTGCATTTCTGAAAACTAGAGACCTAGGGGAATCCTAAATGGGGTGATTTGTGCAGCTCTGACCAGGTTCTGTTACCCAGAATCCTTTGCAAACCTCAAAATTTGGCTAAAAAAACACATTTTCCTCACATTTCGGTGACAGAAAGTTATGGAATCTGAGAGGAGCCACAAATTCCCTTCCACTCAGTGTTCCCCCAAGTCTCCCGATAACAATGATACCTCACTTGTGTGTGTAGGCCTAGCGCCCGCAACAGGAAATGCCTCAAAACACAATGTGGACACATCCCATTTTTTGACAGAAAACAGAGGTGTTTTTTGCAAAGTGCCTAACTGTAGATTTTGGCCTCTAGCTCAGCCGGCACCTAGGGAAACCTACCAAACCTGTGCATTTCTGAAAACTAGAGACCTAGGGGAATCCAAGGTGGGGTTACTTGTGGGCTCTGACCAGGTTCTGTTACCCTAGTGTGGGTAGGCCTAGCGCCCTCAACAGGAAATGCCCCAAAACACAACCTGGACACATCCCATTTTTTGACAGAAAACAAAGTACCTACCTGTAGATTTTGGCCTCTAGCTCAGCCGGCACATAGGGAAACCTATCAAGCCTGTGCGTTTTTGAAAACTAGAGACCTAGGGGAATCCAAGATGGGGTGACTTGTGCAGCTCTGACCAGGTTCTGTTACCCAGAATCCTTTGCAAACCTCAAAATTTGGCTAAAAAAACACATTTTCCTCACATTTCGGTGACAGAAAGTTATGGAATCTGAGAGGATCCACAAATTTCCTTCCACCCAGCGTTCCCCCAAGTCTCCCGATAAAAATTATACCTCACTAGTGTGGGTGGGCAGGTGCCTGCAACATAATAAGGCCAAAAACCTGTAGAGATAGAGGGGATAGCACAGCGAGTTGATAAGGACATATTCTTCTTTTATACATCTTTAGGCTGACTCTGCTTTGGGGACCCACACAAGTGAGGTGTCATTTTACTTGGGAGACTGAGGGGAACGCTGGGAGTAGGAATTTTGTGCTGGAGCGGTGATCGTATAAACGAAAGTCAGGAAAATATGCTTTTTTAAGCAAATTTTGAGGTTTGCAGAGGAGTCTGGGTAAGAAACTGTTGGGGAATACACGCAAGCCTCACCTCCCTGAACTCCTGGGGGTGCCTAGTTTTAAAAAATGTCTGGGTTTGGTAGGTTTCCATAGATGAAGGCCGCACCCAGGACCAAAAACATAGGTGCCTCTTCCCCCCCAAACACAGGTAGTTTTGTAATATATAATTTTGATGTGTCACGTACGTCTGTGATGTGCCAAACACTACAATTGTGAAAAGAAATGCACTTAGGTTATGTGAAAAAGACCCCTCACCCCCCAACCAAGTTGGTGGCATGCTTCATCATCGGGTCCTACCTGAGACACCTAGCGTTTCTCAAGTGTGCTGTGACGCCTGATTACAGCGGAGAAGGTTTTGTCATTTGTACCACACATACTGGTTGGATTTGGCACAAGGGTGAGTGATGGTTCAGTAGATCAAATTTTATTAACAAGAGATTTCACAACAGTGAAATGCACTGTTAATAACTGAAAGGCCAAAAAACTGAACCAATGACTCATAGCTCGTGAGCTGTAAAGCCACAGCAAGGCACCAACCGCTTTACAGTCCATTCACACACCTTTCATACATGACATGCACAAGACCATTCACACAGCCACGGGCCCAGCACATTACAACACTCGCATTGACAGACAGCGCCAGTCAAGGGCCCATCACTTTCATACGCCCACATGCCTGATACAGCAATCACACCAGCTGATGAGTGTGTGGACTGGTGTTTGGCCGGCACCGCTAGGCAAACGCCACCCCACCCATACCGCCAGCCAAGCGCCACCCCAAGCACACTGCCAGCCAAGCGCCCCCCACCCATACTGCCAGCCAAGCGCCACCCCACGCACACCGCCAGCCAAGCGCCACCCCAAGCACACCGCCAGCCAAGCGCCACCCCACCCATACCGCCAGCCAAGCGCCACCCTACGCACACCGCCAGCCAAGCGCCACCCCACGCACACCGCCATCACTTTTTTTTGTTTATAAACAACAAAGAAACCACTAACTAATTAAAAAATAAGTACAAAACTACAAACACAAAAGCTCTAACTAAATACATGACAGTAATGCCAACCGTGAAACTGAACATATGAAAATATAAAATAGGCAGTTTACGCTGACGGTATTTCCCAAAAGTTTTTCCTTGTGTGGTAACTTCTAAAACAGCCGGGCACACACAGCCCAGACTTTAAAGGACATTCGGGGCATTACATCCGACTCTCCCTCCGGATTGAAATCCAGGCACATACTCTACATTTCTTTGTGGGCAAGTCTTTTTTGGGAGTGGGAGGAATGTGATCTGCAACGTGGCGATGTTTCAATCTAGCCACTTCCTCCACCACTTCTACTCTAGGAACTGTTGCCCATTCCACCACAATAAGGCTTTCTATCACTGACTCCTGAAATTTAACAAATGTCATCCTTGACTCAGGTGAACAATCCTTGAACACAATAAAAGCATTAAAAGTTGCCAAATGAAATAAATGTTGAGCCAACTTTTTATACCACACGTAAAACTTATGAAGAGCACTGTAAGGTTCCAACCCAAAAAATCCCTGATGTACTGGTGGTTTCTGCCCTCCTTGGGGGCAGAGATGGCCTATATGAAATTTCCCCCCTTTGGGGGGGCGACCCTTGCCCAAGGGGTGCACCCAAACACACAAAACACACACACACCTCACAATCCCTGGTGCCTAGTGGGTTCTGACCCCACCCCCGGGGGCCAGATTGGCCAAAAGCATGGGCTATCTAGCCCAAGGGGGGGCCGAAACATATAAAAAGATTGTTACCCCTGGGGCAGCGACCCTTGCCTAAGGGGTCGCTGCCCTAAAACAAAGAAAATAATTTCCCTGGTGTCTAGTGGTTTTCGCCCCCCCACCCCCTTGGGAGCAGATCGGCCAAAAAATTGGCCGACCTGCTCCCAGGGGGGCCAAAATAGTGAAAAAATGAGCCCCCAATGGAAGCGACCCTTGCCCAAGGGGTCGCTCCCATAATATATGCAAAAAATTATATCCCTGGTTTCCAGTGGTTTTTCGTCCCCCCCTGGGGGCAGAACGTCTGATTTTTCGGAAAATGATGCCCCCCAATGGGAGCGACAATTGCCCAAGGGGTCGCCCCCCAAAACTAACATAAAAAGGAAATCCCTGGTGCCTAGTGGGGATTCCTGCTCCACGATCGCAGGCCGCGCCCGCGATCGTGGAGCAGGAATCCACTGAAAACAGGCACGGGGGAAAGGAAAAACCCTTTCCTTTGCCCCGTGTCTGTTTTCCCCCACCCCCCCAAAGAGGGAAGGACTCACCTGAAGGTCCTGTTCCCTCGATGTGCTGGAAGCAAATGGCTTCCAGCGCGTCCCTCGGCAATATTTGATGAAGTTGGCATGCTGTAAGCGCGCTGACGTCATCGGATTGCTGAGGGGGTGGTCGGGTGTAAGGGGAAGGGCCTCCCCTTCCATCCACAACCGGGGGTGTGGGTGGGGAGCCCATGGGAGGAGCGCTAGCGCTCCCCCCAGTTTCCGGGTGCAGGACGAGGTGATCTTGTCCAAGGCACCCGGGAACCAATGCCTTGGACGAGATCACCTCGTCCAAGGCACTGTACGAGTTAAATGTATAATATCAGTCTAATAATAATAATAATAATATTTAAATATTAGTTTTATCTTTTTTCTTGTTTTTTTGATTTTTTTTAAAAGAAATTAAAATGTTTTGCAATTTTTTAATTTGTTTTCACAACCTTAACTTTATTGAAATTTATAATATCAGTTTAATATTAATAATAATAGTAATATTTTAATATTTGTTTTAACTTTTTTCTTGTTTTTTATTTTTTGAAAATTAATTACAGTAAGAGACATCACCCACTGTACTGCCAGACAGAAGCCCCGTGATCGACGTGACAAGTGACCACACTCATGCCCAAAAATAATATCTTCAGCTTGTGAAGCTAAGTGCTCCTGCCAACTGACAGCTTCAAGATGGCCCCAAGGAAATCTGCTACCCATAACGTGGCCAGTGATAAGAAGGAGCTTCCCACAACTGGTATGTCACCCCAGACCGTTTTTGGGCAAAGACATGTGCCTGCCATACCAGCCTCTGTGGAGCAAGCTGGGAGCACCACTCCTGCATCAGCTACCCCATTCCAAATTAGGCCCAAACCCATGTCTGGCACAGAGGCAGCCTCTCTAATCAAAGGAATGCCAACAAGCAGTGACGTTGAATTGGATTTATCTCTTTCTCAAAGTAGTAACCAATCATTGCCAGAAACTCAGGCCAGTGAATAACAACAGCAGCAGCCAGCAACAACAGTTCCTCCCTAAGCATATCAGGATGTTGAGCTTCATGCAGAGAAAGCCGAACAAGCCCCTCTACTGTCTTCCATATCTCTGCCATCTTCTTCCTCAAGCCCCCATTCTGATGGTCTCCACTTGGATGCCACCTCAGTCTGAGACATGCCAGGAGAGCAAAGGAGTGAAAAGGAAGGTTCCTAAAAGCCTTAGAGTTATGGATGAAGAAGAGGAGGATGTCAAGTCTCACAAAAAGCCAGTCATCATGGATGCTAGCCTAGCCTCAGTGGAGTCAAACATTCACACATCTTCTTAACCTGATCCGTGAGATGCGGCACCAATACCACTACCTCCACCAGCTTCCATATTTACAATGCCCCAGGTGCAACCTACATCCACAGCCACCTCAGTAGAAGAAGGCGCTACAGCGAGGCAAAATACATCAAAATAACATCCACCTACCGCCACTTCTTCAGACATTGGCAGTGGCACCACACTAGTGTTAGAAAGTCGACCTCACCAGTTTGGGACTTCTTTATGGTTAGTGAAACGGAGCCAAACATTGCCATATGCTCCATTTGTTAAGCAAGTGTTAGTCGGGGTAAGCTTGGTACACACTATGGAACCGGGGGGCAAACTACCCATTTGAGAAAACACCACACAATCCTCTGGGAGGCGCATCTTACAGCCTAAAGGAAAAACTGACAAGTGGTGTTAGTGTAGGTCTTGAGAGCAGGGAATCTGATCCAGTCATGGTGGAAGGTAAAGGTGAAGAAGAGGGTGACATTTTTGTTACACAAATCAGCTCTGTCCCCACCAATGCGGCAAAATCATTGCCCATATCGGCAACATCGCAGTGGCACAGGAAAACTCAGAGTCAGGTCAAAACACCAAGGCAAGAACCTGCAGTGGATGTCCCCCTGAGATGAACAATGAGCCTACCACCACCTTTTAAGTCGCCTGCATCAGTGGCACCAACAAAGGAAAAAATCCAGGCTACTACTACTGCCATGTTTAGGTAAGAGGGACAGTACAAATGCAATCACCCAACAGCACATTTTTCCAACGGGAAGCTGGCTAAAATGTTAGTGGTGGACCTCCTCCCTTTTTCTATTGTGGAAGAAGTGAGTTTTCTAGAATTTGTGGTGGCTATCTGCCTGAAATGGAAGGTTTCCAGCTGGACCTATTTTGTCAGAGTTGTGTGTTCCAGTGCTACATCATGATGTGCTGGAATTGGTTGGACAAGCTTTGCAGCAGAGTGCTCTCTAGACAAGCCACCTGACGACAGACATGTGAACCAGTTGCCAAGCCACTGATTACATGTGCATCACTGCACACTGGATCACTTTTGTGGGGGTTAGAGAAATTATATCTGCAGGTGTTAACACAGCTGAATTTTTTAATGGTACTCGGAAACATGCTACAGTAGCTATGTTTGCCAGGGAGAAATCCCATGCAGCTGCAAACATCTTGGATGACTTAAACAAGAAGGTAATTGAATGGCTGCACCCCTGAGGGCTTAACATTGGATTTGTTGACACAGACAATGGCAGTAATATAGTTAAGGCCATGTCAATTTGTGGCTGTTTCAGGGTCTTGTGTTTGGTACACTGCATAAACATCATTATACAGGACTTCCTCAAAAAAGAACCTAGAGTCAGCAACTTACTGTCCACGTGCAGAAGAGTCTGCACTCATCTTCACCATTCTTTTAAAGCACACAAACTGTTGAGGGTTATCCAGCGTAATAAAATGTGTAAGTTAAAGCCCTCTACAGGAGGTGCCAACATGTTAGAATTCTGCTTATTACATGTTACAACGTCTGTTTGAGCAGTACAGACCGATCAATCAATGTGTCATGCAAAGAGGGGATGCAACTGTGAAAGGCATGATCATTCAGATTGACCAATCTGCATTTGATTGATTTCTAAAGGCAGGGCTTAAGTCCACTGCAGAGCTGAAGGCAAAAGAGCTCAAGCAAGGTGGAGCACAAATGAGTATTGAGTGGATGGTCCAGGCCTACATGGATGACCCCATTGGTGTATTAGTCTGGGAAGAGACGCCAATGGACAGTGCTCAGCAGGCTGGCAATAAAGTATATTGCTTGCCCTGTAGCCAGTGTGTCTGCTGAGCGTGTGTTCAGTGCAGCTAGTGCAGTTGTGACAGTGAGAAGTACCAGTCCCTTGGCCCAAAACGTCAAGAGATTGACCAAAAATGAATCAGCAATTTATACCACCAAATTACAGCATGCCTGAAGTACAACAGGAGGTGGATGAGGGGGATGATATGTCAGGCTCAGGTCATGGTAGTGTTCTAGCTGACCAACTTGTGGGTGAACCACCTGAGTTTGAAGATGAACTCTACTTCCCTGACTAAACCTGAGGCAGCACAGAACTTTCTACTTTCTTCTATAAACTACTTTGAGAAAAAAAAGTAGCTAGCTGTGGAACCTTATTATTGTACATTGTTTGTTTCTTCCTAAATGACTAATGAACCACAACTGTTTTAGGCACATGTATGGCTGACTTGCAGTTAGACCAGTGTGCATTGAAAAGCCCCCAAGCCCCCCAAAATCCCTCCAAGGAGATTTGAGAGACAGTGCCTGCCTCCATTCTGTGCCTATCCTTTCTTTTGTCCCCTACAAGGAGTGCCCCAGGTATTTGTTGGCCAAAGTGTTTTTCGTTTTCTGAATCGAAGAGGATCAGCAATGTGCTACTATGCTTGATTGGAACAGATAAGTAATGCGATCTGCCTCAACGATTGATATGAGGGTACGTGTTTCAATTTTGAGAATTGAGATGGTTTGTATGGCTCATGTCTAGTGGTGGCAGATACTGAGAGTGGGTGTTCATATTGTTTAAATAAATAACGCTGGCTTGTGTTTTTGTCACAATCGATTTGCAATGTTGGTGGCTTAAAAGTAATAATGGGTGATAATTTTTTTCCTGAAGGTGATTTTTTTCCCTTCTCCTTTGACACTTACTGAAATGTGTCACACAGCTTTGTTTTCAGGTGCTCTGGTTTCTGGTTCACATTTATCAAAGAAGATCCGACCAATCTCTTTAGCTAACAAACAACATTCTAGTCCAGAAAGAAAAATACTCAATGTTTATCTTCTTGTTAAACAGTTACAGGTTGCTGTATTTCAATTGGGTCGGGAGACTGTGACTCCCGGGAGCAGTTGGTGTGGAGTTGGACATAATAATCTTTAATCAGAGTCTGGAGGATTATGGAAGGAATGAGAACATGATTTGACAACTTAACCAACTGCCAGAAGAAGGACGTTATTAACCTCATGGAACTCAACATGGGAGATGTGAGGATGTGACTAAGAGGCCTACTTCAATCTGTGGACTGGTGGTGAGAGGTGCATCAGTTACTTGATTTGGGAAATACAATGCTGCTGTGTGTGTCTGCTGGCTGACTGGTACTTGAAATTATGTGGTTGGGTGAGGGGCCTGTTGTAGGAAACTGGAGGAGACAGGCATATGATGAATGATAATGTCACATTATGCTGTGCCCTGGGCTAAGTGTTATGATGAGCATAACAGTTGCAAGTTTGACCATCCCAATATGTGCTGACACTTTTCTGTGATTGCTAGTGGATGATCGCAAAGGTCATTGCTCTAGCTCTGCCACCTCTGAGTCTTTGTACACTACTGTTCATGAAGCTTACCTTCCATTCCATCCTTCTTCATTCTAAAATATCAGGATTATTGTTAGAACTGACAGCCTTATGGGGTCATCCCCCAACTTTTTGCCTGCCTTCCTCCACTTTTGTGACACTGTTTTGCTGGTTTTAGAACTGCACACTTTACCACTACTAGCCAGTGCTAAAGTGCATATGGTCTCTCCCTGAAAACATGGCAACATTGGTTCACACCTGTTAGACTTTTCATCCTTGGCGTGGTCTCCCTTAACTTTTTGCCTCTGTTCCCCAGGTTGTTGATGTGTGCTGGACTCTGATTTTGCTCTTTTTGTTACTCTGGGCACTTTACCACTACTAACCAGTGCTAAAGTGCAAGTGCTCCTTTACAAAATGTGTATGTAATTGGTTTATCCATGATTGGCATATTTGACTTACCAGTAAGTCCCTAGTAAAGTGCACTAGATGTGCCAGGGCCTGTAAATCAAATGCTACTAGTGGGCCTGCCGCACTGGTTGTGCCACCCACATATGTAGCTCTGTAATTATGTCTCAGACCTGCCACTGCAGTGTCTGTGTGTGCAGTTTTAACTATAAATTCGACTTAGCAAGTGTACCCGCTTGCCAGGTGTAAACCTTCACTTTTCTTACATGTAAGACACCCCCAAGGGCAGGGTGCAGTGTATGGTTAAGGTAGGACATATAGTAATGTGTTTTACATGTCCTGACAGTGAAATATTGCTAAATTCGCTTTTCACTGTTGCCAGGCCTGTCACTCTCATAGGTTAACATGGGGGCTACCTTTAAATCTGATTAAAGTGTAGATTCCCTTTGGGAGCGGATGGACATATGGAGTTTGGGGTCTCTGAGCTCACAATCTAAAAAGACATATTTTAGTAAAGTTGATTTTAAGATTGTGTGTTTGAAAATGCCACTTTTAGAAAGTGAGCATTTTCTTGCTTATAGCATTTCTGTGACTCTGCCGGTTTGTGGATTCCCTGTCTGGGTCAGTTTGACACTTGGGCTGGTTGCACCTCACACTAGACAGTGAGACAAAGGGAGCTGGGGGGTAGTCTGCATTTCCCGATGAGCCATCTGAGCTAGAAGGGGGGAGGAGTGGTCACTTACATGTGAAGGGGCTGTGGCTGTCCTCACACAAAGCAGTCTCCGACCCCCTGGTGAGTGTCTGAGGCCTGGCCTGGTCAAGGCAGGATGTCACATTCAAAAGAGACTTTACTTTAAAGTGGGGCTACTTCAAAGGAGAAATTGGGTATAAGAAGGGCACCCACATCCACAGACTTTAGAACACTTCAGGAAACAAGAGGAACCTCTGCCTGGAGAAGAGCTGAAGAGCTGAGGAAGGAGAGCTGCCCTGCCTTTGACTTTGTGGAGCTATCCTGCAGTTGCTGCTTCTGCCAGAGTAAAAGGGCAAAGACTGGACTTTGTGTGCCTTCCATCTTGTGAAGAAATCTCCAAGGGCTTGATTTAGAGCTTGCCTCCTGTTGTTTGAAGTCTCAGGGACAACAAAGGCTTCTCTCTGCCAGCACCTGGAGTCTCTGGAGAGACTTCTGCCATTACAAGTGGTGCCCTATCCAGTTCATGGGCCCTTGAAAGGAAAAGCTGATGAAAATGAAAGGAAATCGACTTCGGACTTCGGACGACTCCGGACCGACGCCGCTGCTGAATCTGGTGATGCCGCCTGCAACCGACTCCGTGATCTTTGCTGGAATGCGACAACCTTTGCATGCCCGACACCTCGATCATCCTCCGTGGAAGTCGCCGCACCATGTCGTGACCGACGCCGCTCGAAGTGCGTGGATTCAATATTTCGCACAGACGCCGCGATCCCTGACTTCGCGCATTGGCTTGTTTTCACTCTTCACCAAAGGTACAGTACCTGGCGGTCTACGTGACTCCGTGTCTAGCTCCGCTGGTGTCAAATTGTTGGGAACCACTCCATCACGATGCCATGTTAACACCTCATTGAAGCATTTTATGTTTCTAAGCGCTATTTTTAAATTTAATCTTTAAAAATTCATAACTTGACATGTGTATGTCGGATTTTTGTCGTTTTGGTCTTGTTTTCTTTTGATAAATATTTCCTATTTTCCTAAACGTGTTGTGTCGTTTTGCAGTGTTTTTATTAGGTTACCGTGTGTGTTGGTACAAATACTTTACACCTAGCATCCTGAAGTTAAGCCTGAAGTCTGCCAAGCTACCAAGGAGGTAAGCAGGGGTTAGCTGAGGGTGATTCCCTTTTACCCTGACTAGAGTGAGGGTCCTTGCTTGAGAAGGAGGTAACCTTACTGTCATCCAAAGACTCCCTTGCTAACAATACCCAATTGGCATATTTGATCTACTTGTAAGCCCCTAGTAAAGTGCCCAGGGCCTTTAGATTAAATGCTACTTGTGGGCCTGCAGCACTGGTTATGCCACCCACATAAGTAGCCCAATAACCATATTTCAGGTCTGCCATTGCAAGGCCTGTGTGTGCTGTTACACTGCCACTTCAACTTGGCATTTAAAAGTACTTGCCAAGCCTTACACTCCCCTTTTTCTACATATAGGTCACCCATAAAGTAGGCCCTAGGTAACCCATAGTGCAGGGTGCTGTGTAGGTAAAAGGCAGGACCTATACCTGTGTGTTTTATATGTCCTGGTAGTAGAAAACTCCCAAATGCATTTTCCACTACTGTGAGGCCTGCTCCTTTCATAGGCTAACATCAGGGCTACCCTCATGTACTGTTTGAGTGGTAGACTCTAATCAGAAAGGGGTTAACAGGTCATGTTTACTATGGCCAAAATGATAATACTAAACACTGCTTAATGGAGAAGTTGGATTTTATATTAAGATTTTAGAAATGCTGCTTTTAGAAAGTGAACATTTCACTGCACTTAAAATCCATCTGTGCCATACAGAATGTCTCCAATCAACATCTGGGCTGGTTGACAGCTCCCTTGTGCATTTCACCCAGACAACCACAAACACAGGATACTCAGTCACACCTACTTTCATCTGCATATTGAATGGGTCTTCCTGGACTGGAAGGGTGAAGTGGCCTGACTTACATTTCAAAGGCTAGTGGCCTGCCCTCACTCAATGGACCTCCAAAAACTCCTACTGGGACCCTGGCAAAACCACAATTTGAAGTCTCCCCCACAGATATACACTGGGTCCCTGACTCCACCAACTCTGACACTTCCTGGGGCAGACACTCTGAACCAGATCCTGCAATCTGCCAAGAGGAGCTGCCCGGCTGCCCAAAGGACTCACCTGGCCTGCTTTGCTGTGAAGGACTGCTGCCTTGCTGTTGCCCTGCTGCCTTGCTGGTCTCTAGCTCTGCCGAGAAGTGCTCTCCAAGGCCTTGGATTGAGCTTGCCTCCGGTTCCTGAAGTCTAAGGGCCAAAAAGACTTCTATTCTGCAAGGAAACTCCTTGTGTGGCAAAAATCGACACACAGCCTACCCGAATCGATGCACAGCTTGCTCAGCAGTGAAAGAATCACTCCCCGAGTGGAGATCGATGCAATGTCTGCGTTGCGACCCAAACTTCGCTGCACAGCCCTACCGGATCAGAGCATGGCTGAGCCAGAACGACACAGCCTGACTTCCTGCGTGTGGAATCGATGCAGTGCCTGCTGTGCAACAGAATCTCCAAAGCATCGCCACACCGGATTAACGCAGCACTTGTGACTTCCTCCTGCATGCGCAGGGTTTCCACACATCGTTCAGGGGCGTCAAAAGACCCCACATCACAGTGGGGATCTGAGACTGCATGCTGGAAATCGATGCAAAGCCCTTGCAGCATGAGAAGAATTGATGCATCGTCTGTGCACTTCAGGAAATCCGACGCTCACCATCCTTTTTCCATGCTTCTCCTCCTCTGCGTCTTCATGCTTGTAATTTTGACGCATACCAGGTACCCTTTGCACACAAGAGACAATTGTTGATTCTTAATGACTCAAGATTATTCTTATCATTGCAAAAGTGATATTTTAATGTGTGCTTGTCGAATCTTGACCGTTTTGACCCTAATTTACTCAGATAAATATTTTATATTTTTCGAAATCTGTACGGTGTATTTTTGTTTTGTTTTCATTGTGTTATTGCATGATTTATTGCACAAATACTTTACACATTGCCTTCTAAGCTAAGCCTGACTGCTCAGTGCCAAGCTATGGCAGGGTGGGCAGGATAATTTGGATTGTGCGTGATTTACCCTGACTAGTATTGTGGTCCCTACTTGCCCAATGGTGTTTACCTCTGCCAACTAGTGACCTCATTTCTAACAATAATCATTTATTTTCAACAATCCACAGGCCTTCTCTTCTCATGCACCATAACACTCATGTTTACCTCATCGGATTGCTCCAGGCAGGCACCCAAGAAGATTGAGGGGGCAATCTCAGAAGATTACGGATGCACCACCCAATTTGCAATACAGACTTGTATTCTTCTTCTTTTGATATTCTTTTTTTAGAACTGTGTCAGGTTTATCCCAATAATAATTATATGTGCTATTTTGCAAACATAGCTGACTGAACATTTGTAGATATATTGGATCTCACTGGGGCTGACAGAATGTAAAGTTATCTGTGTCATACATATTCCTATTTTTCTATTCCTTCCACAACATGCTGCTGATTATTTCCCAGATTAATATTGTGTTTGTGTTGTGTTTGTCTTTTTGTCACACCTTTCCCAACACCCCTTTCCCATTTATTCATCAAATCCTTAACCTTCTTCCCCCAGGCTGTGTGATTGATTGAGGTGTTACTTAATAATTTACACCATTGATTAACCACACACTTGGTGGGGTAGATGTGGTAGAAGCAGCCTCAACTCATTGTGCAGGATCTTCATTTGAGTTCACCTAGGTGGAGTGGGGCATTGCTTCTGATGCCTTGACTGTTAGTGCGCTGGCATGCTACTACTACACCACAATGGTACCTTGAGAAACCATGCAACCCTTGTTTCATCCATTCAGGAAAGAGAATTATGGAGCATTGTTGTATCTTTAGTTTAGACAGTATAATTGGCAATGGCAAATCTCTCCACCCCACTCCTATAGGTCACATTTTACAGAATGCACTGCAGAGACTAGAAGAGTATTAGGACAAGGTTACCTAACTGCATAAATAATTGTTATACACTATCAGCAGATTTGTAAAACTTGCTGCGCTAAAAGGATACACTATCAGCAGATTTTAAAAACACGCTGCATAAGGAAAGCAGCGCAAAGTAAAATCCCTCAAAAATAGATTTTAGGCACAAAGAACTGTAAATAACTCATTATTTTACCCAATCCCTTAAAAAAAAAAAAGGAAAACCCACCCCTTCCACCCGCAACTGGGCCACCCGTAACACATGTCCCTTTCTCCAACCAATGATCCAAACAAAAAATTTCCATTTGTCGATGTTGACTTAAAAAATGTAAACAAATAAATAAATACAATTCCTGCTAAAACCCACTCCCACTCTCTCCACCCACAAGAAGTTCTACCCACCAAAATAAAAAGTTAAAAAAGGGGCAGAGGAGTGCACTAAAGGTGTGCCAGGATTCTTCTGAGGAGCACCTCAAAAGTGTCTGACAGGCCTCTAACTGCGCCAGCCTCTGAAGGATGCAGCTTTGGAACATGGTGTCCGGGGGACAGCAGGGATGATACGACTTCGGGCGGCTGCTCTGACACTGCAGTGGAGGTGTTCCTGAGCTAGAGGCACTGGGGCAACTGCTGCTGCCTCATCCTCTTCTTCCTCAAGGATCACCAGCTGCTGGTACTTGGCCCTTCTGGCCTCCAGCTTCACCCGCCACAGCTGGGCTGCTATTTCTTACCGTGATGGTGGACCAGCAGGAATTGTTATATCAAGAAAGAACAAAATTGTAAACAGTGCTCTGAGCCAAACACTTGTTTAAAATCATACACTGTAGTAGCACAGTAGCAATACATTTGGTGGTAACCTCAGGACATTCAATTTTAAGGAGATGACTGCCACGGCCATAATTTGCAGTAAGGATCAAAAGTATTCTTTTCTCTCTTGTGCTAAAGTAATGGTGGCATTGTTAGCTCAGCTGGAGCCCTAGTCATACTTCTTACTGTCTGCAGCTGGGACAGCTGAACTAGAAAATGATTTATTCCAATGGGTCTGTTCTTCTTTATACCTGGACTACAAGGCCGATGAATACTAAGAATGAAACTCGCCACATAGTATAATATAATCAATCATGCAGACATCCTGTCTGCTATAGGTATGCAGTAGGAAAAGCGATGCACTGCACTACAGGAATAGGATTAATGAATGAGATAAAGGTTGTATTTGGCACATTCGCATCATCAGAGACTATCCCATTCAGGAAAATCAAGGCACTTACTTATGGGCCACTTCACTAACTGTCCTCATGTCCCTCCTCCACCACACTTTGTAATAGCTATTTTTTTATCAAAATAATACATTTGCTTTGCATTAAGGAGAGGATTCATCTTCATGTACTCAACTGGAAGGTAAGGTAAAGGGGATTACAAGTGGTAGGTAAAGTACACACTTTACAGATCAGTCAGTTCCTCATCATCATCATCATGTGCTAAGGTCTGGCTAGTAGTGTGACTCACTGTGGTTGGCAAATGTGAAAGGGAAAAATTTGAACAGAAGTGCATCTGTTATAGAAGCCATAATGAATTATATTTATCACTTTGCTTAAAATATGTGGCACAGGCAAATATTGGATTTTTCAAATAATTCTTAAGTCTTGGACAGAACATTACAAATTTTAAAGGAGTGAAGTAATAGGAAGTGACTAACACAGTGGACAGTGGAGAAAAGGGAAACACAACTTGTTTTTGCATTGCCATGCATTGAAAAGTGTTTGACACATTACTTATCTGAAACTGACAAACACTCATTGCATAGCCAACATTGCATTGCCTATTCTGCCAAATTGAACCATGCAGCTGTTAGGTCATCATGGGTGGCACTGGTGAAAAGCCATAGCAAGGGAGGGAGGTGATGATAAAATGTTGCAGGGATATATATTACCTGTCTCACTTGAAAAATACTGTCAGTCAAGGGAATATTCTGAAATACCATCCAGACCTTTAAATCAAACCTTTAATAAAAAACATTCCAAGCATGTAAACTAGGTGAGAAGAACATCCTATCCAGAAGAGCCCCCTTGTTTCTTCACTCCAACCATTTATCTATTCATCATTGCAAATGTGTTCTTCTAGTACTCTTTTTCGTCACCCTTGGCTTTGATACACACCATTTCAGCTAAGCTTTATATTCTCTCATCCAGTCTTTCACCATTTTAAACCATCCAAACATGGCTTTCCACTAACCTTCCACCAACATACATTCACCCAATAACCACCCATGCATCCTTTCAGCAATTCCACCCAAGAGCTCTAACCCACTGAGGAGTCCATTCACCCATCCAGGCCTGGAATCTTTTCACCCATACCCTTTCACCCACCTTCTGGCATCATTCATCTGAATACTCTTTCATCCATCCTTCACCCACCCATGCATCCCATCATCCTCCTCATCACCTACCTATATGATTCTTATTATGCACCCTTTCATCCACACACACATCCTTTTACTCATAATATATTTCACCCACCCATTCTACTTAAATCTTCTTTCAATTTTCAAAAACACATCATATTTAAGTTCATTTTATAAACCTTAATCTGATGAGTTGCAGATAGATTAGGCCAATACTTACTTAACTCCCGCTACATCTGCAAAAGTAGTGATTATATTACTAATTGTCAAAAAGCAAGTAATAGGACTTACCACCACCCGCCAATGCTGCCTCAAATACTCCCCCCTCATCCACTCTAGCAGCCACGCCCGCACTGGCACTGTTGCTGCTGGCCCCGGCATTGGTGGTCGGTGTTGCTAGAGAAAAAAATCACACAATTTAGATGCCACATACACCTCCCCTTATTGTTTTTTTTTTTTAATAGCAAAATACAACTGCAATACATCACTATATTTCGGTTACAGATTCTCTTCTATCAAAATATCAGGTGGGCATTTTGTTGGTTGGCAATTATTTATAAGCCAGGCATTCAAGTAAAAAAAATTGAAATGGAGGAGCAGAACTAGCTACTGCTGAGTCTAAGTTTTTCTAGAGAAATAAAAGGGCGCAAGAAGTGGTCAATGAAGGACATATGATATTGGTTGGCTAATGCAATGAATGGGGCCATCCTCCTCATACTTCTAACCATGGTGCACAGTCATCAAATGCTAGTGCACTAATCATACATACACAACATTGGAGGATTGGAGGATACAGACAATTACATGACCATGTTCAAAAACAACTTTTTTTTCTTTAATGGTTGAGCTGGAGCCTGGAGCAAGAAAAATAAAGCCTTCTCACGAAACATGTGTAGAATACCTTACATGGGCATGCAGTCTTCGGTACATGTGTTCTCTGGGCCTTACCACCACTCTACAAGATAAGATACATAAGGGGAGAGGGAAAGCCACTAACAAAGCAGAAGAAAGGAATCTTCAGACAGACTAGTCAGTGAGACAGTTAGAAGTAAAGAAACTTGAAATATGGAAATAAGGAATGATAATGTAGGGATAAGGAAAATTTATGAAACAGATAAATCAAAGTGGACAGGCACAGTAAAAAGGTGTTTAGTGATAAAAGTTAGGAAAATAAATATTAATATTAACAACAACAGGAGGACTTACTGGGGCCAGCAGAGCACTTATGGAAGGAACACCTTCAGCTACCTCACCTGCCTCATCACCACCAGCCCTCTTCCTGCACCTGGATACTGGATGATGTAAGAAAATAGATTAGAAAAGGTAAGTGGTACTGTTAATAAATAATACCTGCGTGTGACCACCAGCATGCTTGATATTTGGGAAGAAACTATTAGCATAGAACACAACTAATAATTAGTACTCACCGAGCCCCACAACCTCAATGCCTAGCAGGTCGAGCAGATCCGTCTCCCGATCTAGGATGTCGGCTCACTGGTGCATCAGCGGTTGCTGGGTGCATTCATCCCTAGAGCTGCAGCTCAAATCCTGGCACAACCTCTCCCAGCGTTGCTGGGGCTCCCAGAAGCCGTACCCACAGTCGGGCTGGTCGCCTACTGCTATTGCCACAGTGGAGGGCAGGTAGCACTGCATGTAAAACACCAAGGCAGCCACCTCCACCTTGGAAAATATGGGGCAAGGCTGCACCCCTTCACGCCACCACCGTCCGCAAGGAAGGTGGCTGGCACTTGCAGTTGGGTGCCTGGTCATGGTGGTGGGAACCTGGAGGGGGAGAGATAAGGGAAGGATTAGGAAGAAGGAAGGGGAAAAAAATAAAGCAAAAAAAAAAAGTCTCAAAAAACACACAAAAATTAAGAGAAAACTTAAAATATAGGAAGGGAAAGAGAAAACGTATTATGATTAAAAGAAACTAGGGAAAAATAGGATTTAAAAGTGGATAATGGGAGAGATATAGAGAGATATTATTAGGCCCCTGCACCATAGCAAGAACAAAAACTAAGATGGCTGCACCCATGCGAACTGCGTGGTGCGGTTCGCATGAGAATTCCAATGCGAGGACGTACTTTGCATTGCCAATGACATTAAACGTCATGCAAACGGGTGTGGCAAGAAACTCTGCACACTAGCGGAACTCTGCATCACGTTACAGAATTTTCTTGCGACTTTGTAGAGTTCCCCGTAGTGCAGCTTCACAAACACCACCCAGTCCTTAGAGAGACCAGTGCACAGAAACTTGATGAGGTGAGCAGAAGAGAGTTTATTGAAGTTCTGCCAGGGAAGAGGGAGTTGAAATGGCTCTGTGAACCGCAATCCCCTTAAAGGTGAGGACGAAGTAAACCACGATCCCCCTTTTAAATAAGAGCACCCTTCCTAGCAATACTAAAAGCAAAGGTAACTGTAACGTAAGCACATGTGATTTGTGTGTTTTTCTTTGTGAATCAATAACGCCATAAGGGTAACGTATGCGACTTGCATGCAAATTGTGTTTTTTCTTTGTGAATCAGTAAGGCTATAAGGGTAACGCTTATGATTTGTGTACAATTTGTGTTTTTTTCTTTGTGAATCAGAAAGGCCGTAAGGGTAGCACATACGACTTGTGTGCGATATGTGTTTTTTTTCCTCTGTGAATCAGTAAGGCCACAAGAGTAACTCATGCAACTTGCATGCAATATGTGTTTTTTTCTTCGTAAATCAGTAAAGCCGTAAGGGTAATGCATTCAACTTTTGTGCAATTTGTGTTTTTTTCTTTGTGAATTAGTAAGGTTGTAAGGGTAACGTGTGTGATTTGAGTGTGATGTGTGTTTTTCCTATGTGAATCAGTAAGGCTGCAAGGGTAACAGATGCAACTTCTGTGCGATTTGTGTTGGACTTGGGTGCAGGTGCATGGACAGTGTGCATGTGTGAGGTGGATGGCTGTTGGGGGTCTGAGTGAGAACATTTGTGTGTCTTTGGAGGGGGCAGACAGGGTGGGGACGGTCAAACAGGATGTGTGGATGGATGTTGTGGTGGTGTCTGCAAGTGAGGTGGGTGTGCTGCATGAGGTGGTGATGGTGGTGACTGTGCATGTGGTGTGTGTGGCGCATGTCTGCAGATCTGCTGTTGTGGTGATTGTGGGCAAGGCTGTGCAAGTGGCAGGTTCTGAGACTGTTGATGCAGTGCATGCAGGTGTGAGTGAGGATGTGACTGTGAGGGAGGAGGAGGTGTGGGGGTTAGTAGAGGCAGTGGATGATGTTGAGTGTGCATCTGTGTGTTGGCTGTGTGAGTGCTTGTAGACTGAAGTGTGCTGCCTGTGTTTTCTGTGCGAGTCTTGTCTGTTGTTTTGTGTGCATGCTCGTCCGAATGGGTACGTGGGATGGGCTTGGGGAAAGGAGACTGGGACTGGGAACTGGTAGTTGGAGGGGGGACAGAAGAAACAGGGACACTGGCTGCCACCAGAAAGGAGGCCGGAGCCTGAAACGATCTCCGTGGGGCCCCAAGCCACCATGAATGCCCTCCAGTAAGATATTTCATTGCTGCATCTGGGATACCAGCCCTGGGATGGCATTCAACATGGTTTGACTGCCCTACAGAGATGGATCTCAGGAAGTGAATTTGCTCCTCACTGAGGAGAGCAGGGCTGACTGGGGAAGGGGCTGAGGTGCCTGGGGCCAAGAAGATGCCCACCCTCCTGGGTGAGCAGGCACGGGCAACTCGGTGGAAGGCTAATGGGAGGGTGGTGCTGGTATGGGGGCGGAGGTGGAGCCTGTAGCTGGGATGGTCCCTGAAGGGACCACCACCACCAGGAAGCTCCCATCAGAGGAGAAATCAGAGTCAGTTCTATCAGCTCCTATCCCACCCATGGGCTCCCCTCACCCTCCGTCCCAGTGGTCCCCTCGGCGTCAGTGGACTCTGCCTCCTAGGTCCCGTGGGCTGTAGCTCCCTCACTCTCTGGTGCCCCTGCTCTTTGGCCAGATTATGCTAATGCACACATGGACAGGATGACAAAAGGAGAGGGGCGCAGAAATAAAGGGAGCACACGGTCAATCACAGCACCAACAGCACAGATGGCATACACATCACTGTCACACATTGAGACAGAATGGGCGGTATGGACCATACTCACATACCAATGGCTAAGTACCACAGCAGATAGGAGCCAAACACTGCCATCTGAGCAGCAACTAGGACCAACTAAGCCCTGTCTGACATGGAAAGCCGGCTACCTAGCTATCAATCTGCATTACCCCCAAAATACCTAAGCTGGACCACACAGCAATGTCTAAGCTGGCATATTGGGGCATCCACTGACTAGAACCCTGCACTCAAATCCAATGCCAGGCAACAAAGATGGTTGTCACAGACACCGTACTCACCCCGTTGTGGCGGCTGTGATGCCCTCAAGTGCCTGTCCAGCTCTGGGTAGGTCACCGCAGTATGTGGGCCATCAGGGAGGTCAGAGTCCGACAGGCACCCCTCCCTCGTTAGGAGGTGGTTCCTAGCTGGGCCTCTGCGGTCTTCCAGGCCCAGAGTCTCAGGTCCTCCCACTGTTCCCTACAGTGGGTGCTCCACCGGCTATGGACCCCCAGGGTCCACATGTCCTTGGCGATGGCACCCCCACAACCACTTTTTCTGATGGGCGCTGACCTGCAGAGGAAATACAGACAGAGGGACAGCATGAACCACACAGTCCAGCCTGCCACACATATGTCCTACATACTGCATGTGCCCCTCATCAGTCACACACATGACCCTTACCACTGCATTAACACTGCCACCAGCCTTACCCCCCAAATGACACACTGTCAGCACACACACACACACACATCTACATGCAGCCATGTTGCATGCAACGTACCCATGATGTACTCACTTGTTGGTCTGGAGACCTATACAGGGGTAGGAGCCCATCCACGAGCCTCTCCAACTCCTCCAACGTGAAGGCTGGGGCCCATTCCCCTGTTGCATGGGCGATGGCAGGTTCCAAACACAGGTCACAGCAGCACACGCAGTGGAGATGTGGTCCTGTGGAAAGTCAGGAATCAAGTGAAGTGATAGACAGAAAATGGCGATCACGTCCGTGGCGGTGAACACCGTCACCATCAGCGTTGATCTTCATTGGTTCCTGTACTCCATAGAGGTCCATGTTAGCCAATGAGGAATTGCACAGTGGTGCAGATTTTCTCCTGCCATCACATCTAATGCTGGTAGAGTGAGGTCACTTCCACCTGTTCCTGCATACGGGAAAGGAAGTTGCCATCTTCTACGGCTTGTACACATGCACTGATTTAAAAGTGTGTTTTTGGTGTCGAATGTACACACCTAGACGATTCCAGTGTCCAACATACAAATATGCTCTATGTATACTGATGTAGTGTGTCAATAGTTCCTGCTGTCCCTCCCTTCTTACTTTTGGGTCACTTAGGTACCAACCACTGCGGAGGAATAGGAGGAGGAGGCAAGCACCGTTGTAAAGACCCCTTGTGGACTTGACTGTACTGAAGGACAGGCACATCATACTCACCTATCATCTGGACAGGGCCACAATCACAGAGCTGTGTGCACATTGGAGCAAGATATGCTACCTGCTATCTGTTACACCACAGTAATACCCCCCTCTTGTGCATGTACTATCAGTGCTCCATTTCCTGGCAACAGGCTTTTTCCAGGTGACAGTGGGCTTGGCTGCAGGAATGTCATAGCCAATGTTCTCTATTGTGCTTGCAAGAGGTCTGGCTGCCTTGCTCAAACACATGTACAGCTACATCGCTTTCCCCCCGGTTGATGAATTGCCCACTGTGAAGGCTGGATTCTATGCAACTGGACATATACCACATATGACAGGACCCATATTGCCTTACTAGCCCCCCCCCGGGCCAAGAACTGGTGTACAGGAATAGGAAGAGTTTCCACTCACTCCATGTCCAGATGGTGTGACTTGCTGACCAGTACATCTCCCATGTCAAAGCCAAGTATCCTGGGTTGGTGCATGATGCCTTTGTCCTGAGGAATATCAGCGTCCCTAAGCTGATGGCACAACTACAGAGGCACAGAGTGTGGCAAATAGGTGAGTCTGAGTCCCCACCCAACGAATGTCAGTGTATGCCTTCAGGAGTCATACACCATGCCTTTGTGCAAGGCTAATGTGTGTCCCTCACTTCCTCCAGGTGACTCCGGCTACCCAAACCTGTCCTGGCTCTTGACCCCTTTTAGGCATCCGAGAACAGGGGCTGAGAATAGATACAATGATGCTCATGGGTGTACCAAGAGGATTGTTAAAATGACCTTCGGTCTCCTGAAGGCCAGGTTCAGGTGCCTCCATCTGACAGGTGGAACCCTATGCTACTTCCCTGAGAAGGTCTACAATATTGTTGTTCTGTGCTGCATGTTGCACAATTTGGCCCTCAGATGCCATGTGCCCTATCTGCAGGAGGAGGGGGTGACAATGCACCCGTGGCAGCAGTAGACGGTGAGGACAGTGAAGAGGAGGAAGAGGAGAAGGAGGATGTGGATAACCGGACACATATGATAAATCAGTACTTTCAATGACACTCATATAAGACTGTTGAACTAAACATTTCTCCATTTCTGTGTTGTGCTGTGTGCCTGTAGCATAATGCCAGTCACTACCTTTGCATCCCAACTGACTGTCACCTATGCCTTCCCTTGTTGCAGATGTTGGTTTGGTAACAACAGTGCAATGCTGTGATGTGTATAGACTGCTGAGACACACATGTGGGATGGATCAACATATTACTGGACATTTGCACAGGATCATGCAGTTCAACACAGTTCAATAAATTGTACATTTACCTCAGATAAAGCACTATTACTCAAATTGTGGCCAAGGATTTTAATTAATTATTCTGGTATACAATGCAAAGTGCAATACAGTGGGGTGATGGTTGGGAAAAGTCCAGTGTAGTGGGTCAGTCTGTTTGTTGCACAGCTCCAGTGTCCAAGGGGCCATAGGAAGGGGGGCAATGGCAGTTCAAAGTGAACAAAGTGACACAGTGGAACACAAGGGGGTCATTCAGGAGGGGATCATTTCCTGGCAGTGGTCTTGGTCTTGGCAACTGTCTCTGGTGTCTGACTGGCTCACAGGGAATGTTTGTGGTGTGATTCACCTTCTGCAGGGGGAGGGGTGCTGGTGACCTGTGGGTCCTGTGGCAGGGCCTCCTGTCCACTAACTGCAGCAGATGTTCATAGCTGCTGGGAGGAGTGGCTACTGGAAGTGGCCCGCTGGTGTGTTCTGTCCTCCAACACGGTGTTGGCCATGTCACCCAGCACCCCTACAATGGAGGCCATGTTGGCATTTAAGCCCTGCAACTGCTGCATGACCTCCTGGTTGTATACCCCCTGCAGCCGCTGGCTCTCCTGCTTGATGTTGATCACCTGACCCATCCTGTCCTGGAATTGTTGGTATGCCCCCAGGACATTTGTGAGCCTGTCCTCCCCCTGGCGCACAGCTGTCCTCGGAGTGTCCCTGTGTCCTGTGCCTATGTCCCCTGAATGGTGTGCCCACTCCCACTGACACCAGGACCATCATTGTCTTGCCTGTGTGGTGATGACTCAGGTCCCTGTACAGGTGGGCACACTACTGATTGACGTGCCCTGGGGACAGAGGTGTGGGGGAGTTGGTTGGCTTCTGTGGTGTTAGATTCTGAAGGGGGGCTCTGTGCTGTACTGGCTGTGGGATGGGGTAGCCAACTGACCAGTGGTCCCAGATGGGCCAGGAGTTCATCCAGATCCAGAGCTCCTGAGTTGCTGTCATCACTGGGGGCATCTTCTGGTGGGGGCTTGGTAGCCATGGCACCTCCTTGCCACTGACATTGGCTGGGGCACGTATGGGGATGTAAGTGATGTATTATGCTACATGTCTGTGACATATTCCGCATTGCTAGCTTTCCCAATGTTATTGCTATTGTCCTTCCACCTTTGGTTGTGTATGGAGATGTATTGTGGGATTGTTGGTTCTCCATGTGGTGCATGCATTGATGGGTATGCATACAGAGCTGGAAGAGATGTGCTTGCAGTGGGAATGGCATGCAGGGCTTGGAATTTCGGTTTGGTAATTTGGGTGGTACATGATGTGAAATGGAGTGGGGCGATGGGAGTCACAGTGAGGGGTCATGGTGGGGGGTGATAGGACATAAATGTTGACTCACCAGTGTCCTGTCCTCTGGCTGCTCCGGTGAGTCCCTCAGGATGCAATATTGCCAAGACTTGCTCTTTCCATGCTGACTATTTCCTCCACCATGACCCGCATCTCCTCATCAGTGATGTGGGGGCGCCTTTGTGGGAACATGGGTGTTGTGTAGAGTGTGTTGTGCAGAGGGTTATATGTGAAGTGGTGGGGTGTGTGGTATATGGTGTGTGACGGCTGAATGGGTAGTTGTGATATGTGTGTGCAGTTCTCTCTTGGATTGGTGTGGCAAAGTGTGGTGGTCTTCTCGTGTTTGCAAAGGATTGTAGGTGCTGTGGGATTGTGTTTTATAGTGCTGTTGATGGGTGAGTGGTGTGTGTATATTGTGTCATGTGTGGCTTTTTTGTTCTGGCCAATGTTGTCTTGTGTTGTTTTTTGGTGTCCATGTCTGTCGCGGCGGTGTGCACCACCAATGGCTTACTGCTGTTGAATGTCCGCTGTGGTGATTCGTGTGTCATTATTTGGAGGGTGTTGTTTTGGTGGTGTAACGGTATGGGTGGTAGCACCGACAGTTTATCACATTCAGTGGGTCTGGCAGATTTGTGGTTGTGGGTGTTTTCTGTCGGTTTTGTGTGTATGTGTCATAATCTGGCAGTCAGATGTTCACCTCCACAGTGGTATGTTGGCGGAGGTCAGCGCAGCGGTATTCAGTATTTCTCGCCAATATCATAATGAACACCTATATCTCTTCTAACTACTCTTGCCCAGACAGGTTACAAAGTGGAAAAGGGGAAAATTCAGTACTGCAAGGAAGAAGTCCAATATTTAAGAGAATTACTGTCTGTATTTGTAGACGTGTAACACCTAAAAGGGCAGCCTCTATTCTGCAAATGTCAGAGCTAGAAACCGTCATAGGAACGCAGAAGTTTCTGGGCCTCTGTAACTACATGAGAAAATGGGTATTTGATTAAAGCACACTAATAGCCCCATTGTTGATGGCTATCAAGTAGGCAAAAGATAGGGAGGATGAGATAAATTGGACACCAGATATAAGGGAAGCTTTCCAAAAATGTAAGGATGAGATAATAAATGCTCCTGTCCTCGAAACTCCAGATTATACGAATGAGTTCTACTTTTTCTGCCACTGCAATGGTCAGGTGATGACAGCCATCCTCACACAGATGTACCCGCCAGGACACAAACCAATTGCGTACTTCAGTGGGCTGCAGCACTCAGTCATGAAGGGACACAATCCCTGTGAACAAGCCCTGGTTACTGCAGCATTTCCAGTACAGAAGAACACCCCCTAAATATAGGGACAACAATGATGCTCTATGTAGAACACGCATTGTTGCATGTAAACCAGAAGGGCACGATTGTAGGAAAGTACCCTTTTTTTGGCATGTGACCCCAATTTCTGCCTGATGTCAGTGTGTTTTTGACGGTGTCACTGCAATCCTGCTAGTCACAACCCCAGTGCTTATGGTTTATGGCCTGCTTGTCAGTGTGTGTCACTGTTTTCTAAATTGCCACTGGAGACCTGCTAATCAGGACTCCAGTGCTCATGCTCTCTCTGTTTCTAAATTTGTCACTACATACTGGTAACTCAGTATTTCACTCCAAATTGGCATACTGCTTCCCCCTTATAAGTCCCTAGTATATGGCACCTAGGTACCCAGGGCATTGGGGTTCCAGGGGATCCTTATAGGCTGCAGCATTTCTTTTGCCACCCATAAGGAGCCCATACAAAGGCTTCTACAGGACTGCCATTGCAGCCTGTGTGAAATAGTGCATGCACTACTTCACAGCATTTTCACTGCACCAGGTCACTTATAACGTACCTATATGTCAGGTAATCCAACCCTGAAGGCTGGGTGCAAAGTACCTGTGTGTGAAGGCACCCCTGCACTAGCAGAGGTGCCCCCACATCATCCAGGCACAATTTCCCAGACTTTGTGAGTGTGAGATGCCATTGTAAGCATGCACTGGACATATACACAGCTTCACAATGATAACTCCTAATATGGCCAAGTAAGGGGTCTGACAACTGTGCATTGTACCCCAATACTGATTCCAGTATTGGTTGCACAATCCCATGTACTCTGTGGTCTCCACAGTGGACCCCCGGTACTGCCATATCATCATTCTGAGGATTTCACTGCAGACCCAGCTGCTGCCACCTCACAGATAGGCTTCTGCCCTCCTGGGGCTAAAGCTCTCAATCCCAGGAAGGCAGAACAATGCTTTTCATTAGGAGAGGGGTGTTACATCCTCTCCCTTTGGAAATAGGGGTTACAGGCATGGGAAGGGTATTGTCCCAGAGCCCCTTTTGCATTGTAATGCATAATTTTGTGTAATTTCCTATGTATTTTGCATAATTGTGGCTAAAGGAATTATTTTGCAATTTTTGTCAATTTTTGCCTGTTCTATTTCAAGGTACCGGGTCTCTCTCCATCTAGTTCTACTTTAGGTTCCAGCCTTCTGTTTTCAGCATGTCCCTTTTGAAGTCATGAGCCCTTCTGCTTTTTGTGAAATTGAAGCAGGCAATTAACAGGCCAACTACTGGCACCTGGGATTGCAGTTCCAGAACCTGAAGGCTCGCAAGATTCAGAAGTCTGAATCCTTTTCTTTTTGCATGAAGCAAACGTTAAGAACCTTTGTCCAGCAGGTCCTTTATCTTTAGATGGACATTTTCCAGGTCCAGGAAAGTTCTGAGGAAATGATGGCAGATTCATTAGCCAGTGACTGGAGAAATATTACCACCCAAGCCTGGTTATTTCACACAGTTCTTTCTCCCTTTTGCAGAACTTCATTTATGCGTTCTTATAAAATTACCCAGAAGCTCATATTTCATGATGACAGAACAAATCTGCCACCAGACAGGAGTGCGTACTGCCACCTAACCCCTCCGGTATTTAGATGAAATCTCTTCCCGTCTGACAGTGGTAAAAATGGTATCCTCCTCTACTGTAAGTGGAACCTGGTTGGTGAGAGGATCCTGGGAATTAATACGAGAAACCTTCCTTGACACCTCGAAGTCAAAAGCGATAGTGTTAAAGCAGCTTTTTGATCTTCTGTCTTTTTCTACTGACTCCCAGATTGCTAACTCCTGCTGAATGATCAGCTGTTAACATCTATTTGTCAGAGGCAAGCCATTGTACTCCGATCCAAAGTTAACTCTTGCAGCTGAAGATATGTATTCCAGCGCTGGAGGTGGAATGAGTGGCAGAACTCAATTAACCTGGTTCTAACTCAGGCAGCCTAAAGTACATTTTCACAAACTTGCATTTTAAGTCATCAAAAAACTAATTTCACCATCAAATCTGGTTTTAAGAATTGAGGAGGAAATAATTTCTAGCATTTCCTAAATAGATATGGGAAATAAAAATGTATATTCCGTCAAGACCTGTTTAGGGAAATATTGGCATCCCTCTGTGATAAAAAAGCTTTGGGATTTTATTTCCCTGTGAGAACACACTAACTCCAATAACTAATGTGACCTATTTCCATATATTAGCATACTGACCTGTGTGCAAACAAGGCACATTGTAGAGATGTATATGTGTGTGTGTGTTCATGTGTATGTATATAAAATATATATTATGTTTATTTATATGTATTTAATTATAACACTTATAAAGTGGCCTGTCACTATTTAGGTATCCTGACACTGAGACCTTCTATTTGGCCAGAGCAGCTGCTATTATAAGAACCGAGGGCCATATTTATACTTTTTGACGCAAAACTGCGCTAACGCAGTTTTGCGTCAAAACAATTAGCGCTGCTAACGCCATTCTGAAGCGCCATGCGGGCGCCGTATTTATTCAATGACGTTAGCCGGTGTTAGCCGCTGGTGCTGCCTGGTGTGCGTGAAAAAAAACGGCGTACACCAGGCAGCGCCGGCGTAGGGGGATATGGAGCTTAGGTGCCAAAAAATGGGGCAAGTCAGGCTGAGACAAATTTTTCGCCTCAACCCGATTTGCGCCATTTTTTTCGACTCCCAACCCCCATTGAAATGACTCCTGTCTTAGCAAAGACAGGAGTCATGCGCCCTTGCCCAATGGCCATGCCCAGGGGACTTCTGTCCCCTGGGCATGGTCATTGGGCATAGTGGCATGTAGGGGGGCACAAATCAGGCCCCCCTATGCCACAAAAAAATAATTTAAAAAAACTTACCTGAACTTACCTTAATGTCCCTGGGATGGGTCCCTCCAGCCTTGGGTGTCCTCCTGGGGTGGGCAAGGGTGGCAGGGGGGTGTCCCTGGGGGCATGGGAGGGCACCTCTGGGCTCCTTCCGAGCCTACAGGTCCCTTAACGCCTGCCCTGACCAGGCACTAAAAAACGGCGCAAAAGCGGCCGGACGTCATTTTTTTGGACCCGCCCACTCCCGGGCGTGAATTTTGCCCGGGAGTGTAAATACGGCGCACATGCCTCGGAGTCAGTTTTTTAGATGGGAACGCCTACCTTGCATATCATTAACTCAAAGTAGGTGTCCACGCAAAAAAATTATGCAAACTCCATGGACTTTGGCGCTAGACGCGTCTAACGCCAAAGTATAAATATGGAGTTAGTTTTGCGTCGAAATTGCGTCAAAAAAAACGACGCAATTCCAGCGCAAACAGAGTATAAATATGCCCCCGAGTGTTGTGAAACAGGCTTTCCTAAACTGCAGTCGTTTACCTCATGGTAGCTGGCAGCTTATTCTATAGCTGGGCCCACTTGACCATAAAGGCTTGTCCGCCCCCGTCTTATCTTTTGGAATATTGTTACACAGATGAGGTGAATTGTTGCTGAGCGAAAACATCCCCCTTGGGTGTATTTTTTTAGTCTGTGCTACAGGGGTACTGGGCCATTGCCCCGGAATGCCTTGAAAACTGTGCACGAAGATTTGAAGACTATAATTTGTTTCAGAGATAGGCAGTGAATTTCCTTCATTGCATTAGATGCAGATGATATTCGAGGTATGCTTAATGCCAGTTTTGCCAAGGATGCTTTCATTCTGTGTAATCTGCTTAACCGTTTATCCGGTGCTCCTAGGAGTAGAGAGTTAAAGTATTCTAATCTGCTTAATGCTACACTATCCACAATCAGGGATTTTGAATTGGCTGCCAATAGTGCTAGAAGCTTCCTTAGACCAAAACGAAGCACAAAGCAAGTGCTCGCATCTTTGTTGACCTGGCTTTCCAAAGACAGTTTATTATCAAACGTAACCCTCAGATTGTGGACGGTGTTAGATTCTTCAAGTTCCTCTCCTGTTGATAGAGGGAAGAAGTAGGATTCGTGGGAATATTGCTATCTGAACAGCATCAAAACTCTGTTTTATCCCGTTACATTTAAGGGAGTTTGAGTCCAGCCAATTGATGATGTCGTTCATGCACTTGTGGAAAGCATCCACAACATCCCGCTGGTTGCTTTCGATGACAGAATCAACTGCGCATCATCGGCGTAGTTGACCAGCTCGATCTTGTCGGTTTTAACAAGAGTCATTAGTGGCCTCATATAAATATTAAAAAGGCTTGGGCAGAGTTCCAGACCTTTTGTAACACCATGTTGAATGGTCTTAGAGTCAGAATAGTAAGAGGGCAGGGCAGCTTCCTGACATCTCTGATAGGTAAGAACGCATCCCGTTCAGTATTGTAACACAAACTCCAATTGAAGGTATTCTTGCCGGGAGAGTATAGCGATTACCCATATCAAAGCTGGCAGACAGGTCGAGCAGTATCAAAACCGTTGACTGTCCAACTTCACCCGGAATTCATCCATAGCTAAGAGTAGGGCAGACTCAGAAACCACTGATCCTCCTCTAAGAGAGAGTGTTATTCCAAATACTGGGACAATTTTTTGCTAACAAAACGCTCTAACATTTTTACTAGAAAGGGGGAATAACTTTTTTGCACTGTTTGGAGCAGTAAGAATGGAGTTGGCGTAGTCGGCTTTTGTTTTGCCACCCTCTCTTATATTCATTGAGAGAGTTCTTTAGGCATTTTTGTCTTCTTCTGTAAAGGAAATGCACCATTTTCTTAACGGTTTTTTTGCAGACTTGTTTTAAAGATTTTTGTGATGCACTATATCATAAGGAAGAGGGTTGACAACAGGTTTTTCGATTAGTAAAGGGTATTTCTTTATCTATTGTTTTAAAAATATCTTCATCAAATGCTTTGTAGTTGTCCTCGTCTGTTTTCTCGGAGCTAAATATATTGGATAGGTTGAACACTCATCCATGTGTGGGCGTATAAAGTTGTGCCATGACTTTCCTTTTCACATTTTGCCAGCAACCATCTTGATTTAGTTTCTTTGAACTAGGGTGAAAGGATATTAGTGCACGGTCAGTCCAACATAAGGGCATGATATCTTTCAGGAGCCACCATGATGGGTGGGACCTTACACAGGTTGCTGTAGTCCCCAACTTACACAGGAGCCTTGCAATTCCTTAAATTGGACAGATCCTCTTCCTCCCACAAATTAAAATGTACTATAACAAAGAAATTAGGAGTGAGGTCCATATTGGAAATAACTTTCATAGGGGGTTGAAGATACTGTTCCGGGAAATTGGGGTCTGTAGCATAAAACTCCAGAAAAGACACAGCCCTTTTTGGACTTCATAGTAAACCCCAGTAATTTGGGGCCTGTTAGTTCATCAATGAAGAGAGTGGAGAAGTTCAATTTTTCATGAAAAATAATTCCCATTCCTCCCCTTTCTTATTGATGTGTGGCTTATGAAGGTTTTGAAAGCCTCTTGGATAACAGGTCCTAGAACCTGTTCTAACTTTGGAGCGCTCCAATGTCACAAGTAAGCCAGGCTGGCGCTGTACATGGTCAGCACGCATACAGGTGGAGGCGGACTTATATATGTATTATATACATCTTTTTATACTAGTGACGGTCTCCACTAGGTAGTTATTGTTAGGTCTGCTGTTCAATAGAAAAAGCTTTTTTTTGTGTGGCTCATAACTTTGCCCCAGAAAACAGTGGGGTCCCAAAATGTAAAATCCCCTTGCATTTTCCAAGGACTATTTTAGGCAGGGCTACAGTAAAAACTGCTGAAGGGAACTACACCAAATTCAGCAGGAAGTCAGATCTCAGCATGCAGATCCTGCTTGTTATGATTTGATGTAAATATGTTCAGTAGTTTTTGAGAAATTAAGGGACAAAGGAATTGTACATCTTGATGGTTGTGTCTGTGAGAGTCTTGAGATTCTCGCAGTAGCATCAATTTAAAAATAGAGCAGCAAGGTTTGTTTTTCTAAGTCTATCTTGCTCCAGTGGGAGAAAGACTCCAGTGAGAGCATGTGGTCTGATTGGCTGCATGCCAAATGAGACAAATGCTGCTGGCATCCTTTACAGGACTAAAGGATTACGAGTTTGGCTGTCCATGGACCACCATGGTGACGATTGCAGTCTGGCCACCATCGGCTTGGTGGTTGGACCACAGTTTTATGATGCATGTGGTCCCATAGATGAAATACCACTGCAGTCCTGCCAGCACCGACAGGCAGCACACACCGCTGTGGTGGCGAGACAGGTCAATCAGGCCGACAGAGCCAGTGATTCCACTAGATACATTATGATGTTGCCTACCAAAAACGTGACCATGGTGGTCTAATCAACATGTCCCAGAAGCCGGAAACAAATAGTATAAAGGAAGCAACTCACATGGAGGCAGCTTCACTCATCCTGTGCTGCCACGAAGCCCATTACACACATACTGCTGCTGCTCATTGATGGAGCCCAAAATCCATGCTGCCGTAGACGCAACCAACAGTAAGAACACACACCTACCTGTGTTATTAAGCTCAACAACAGATCATCATGCCGTCATCCACATGATATGAGGCTCACGCTACAGGCACCATGTATACTTGTCATTATGCCCGAGTTGGAGTTATTCACAAAGAATGATACATTCACAGCAATTAAATGTCCCCTTTGGGCAGGTCACTGACACTGCACCATCACACTCCACAATAACACGTCTGCTCATCTTAGGCACAGGGACAGTGAAGTGTACAGAACACTGTGTCACACAACAGCAACACATCCACCAACTCAACTGACGCCCTCACATTGCTAACATGCCATGAACTGTCATCAGATTGAAGACACATATGTATGGATGTATCATAGAAAACAAATATCTCTCCAATTAAACATCCCTGCAATGGGCCCATACATCACCCACATTGCAACACAATGGAAGGTCAATGGGATGCACAATATTTTGTGAGACAAATATCCAGAGCTCACAATGGAAAACATACTTGGGCCATAGTAATGGGGGTATCAGGAGCACTCCTGGAAGGATGCTGCCCTGGGATACATTTAACTTTGCACATGCCCTAAAACACCATTTGCACAGGAACTGGCCTTTCATGTATCTGAGGGACAGACAATATTTGAGTCAAGTGACATGCCTATTTGCATAATGTGTAAGTGCAAGTCAAAGAAGAAAATATGCCAGCAGCCGCATGGGCCACACATGTAGACGAAGTAGCTGTAAAATAAGGTAAACACATCCAAATGGATGCATTGTCAATCAGGTGCAAAGGAAGGTAGCACAATTGAACACTTTCCATGTGTGAACAAACAAAACGTGAGCCTGTGCACATGAGACAAATGTACAATCCAAATCAGGGGGACAATTCCAACACCATATATGTTGACATTGGCCAATATAGGATGACATACTTACCATAGCAAACATAACACAATGCAATGATACCCCAATTGGATTAACAAACACATACCCATACAGGGAACATCTACCCTTATCCTCGGTAATACCAGCACTGCCCATAGAGTCAGATTTTGCAACAACAGTAAATGGATCAGCAATCAGGGTGAACCACACACAACTGTAGGCACATAACACAAGTTACTCAGGATCAACAAAAAGGCAGAAACGTAATGGCAGGATAATTGTGCACCCATCAAAAAAACAATCTGGGTTTATTTATACCAAATGATGTTGGTGAAAGGCCATTGCCCAGTCTATCTGAGTCCATGCACAGTAATGTGCCCAACCTTGACTCCAATCACTGCCACGGGATCTCCACAGGAAGGGGCATCAAGTAGCCTGGCAGGTACCTCAGGGATTACTGTATACTTGGGAGGGGTGGAGTGGGGTGGGTTTGGATTTGGGATGGGTGGGTTTGGATTTAGGTTTGGGGGGATGCTGCTTGTTTGTGTTGAGGTGGGTATGTGCAGATGTGTCTGTGTGCTTGGGACAGGTAGAGGAATAGGGACTTTGGATTGAGAAGAGGGAGGTGGTGGGGGAAGAAATGTTAGGGTGGATGGCTGCCATCAGTGAGGAGGCCAGAACCTGAAAAGATATGTGTAGGCAGACATGTCATTATGAATGCCTTCCAGGTACCCACTTGTCTTCTGAAGTTGTCTTGCCAAACCCAGGATAACATTCACAATGGCAGTCTGCCCCACAGAAATGCCCCTCAGGAGTTCAATAGCCTCTTCACTCAGGGCAGCAGGGGTAACAGGGGCTGGGGCTGAGGTGCCTGGGGTGAAGGAGACTCCCACCCTTTTGGGTGAGCAGGCGCAGTCAACTGGGTGAAGAGCAACAGGGAAGGAGTCAATGGAATTGGGGGTGGCAGACAAGGATGTTACAGGAGCAGGTTCTGATGGGTCCACCACCACTATGTTTTGGCCACTGGAGGTAGAATCTGAAGATGGCAAGATTGATCCTGTGACCTCTGTGGCACTCCCCTCACCCTCTGGGCCACTGGAACCTTTCGGGTCAGTGGTGTCATGATTGGAGGCACCATTGACAGATACTTCTCCACTTGGTTCTGCCCTGTCTCCTTCATTTGTCTGGGAAGATGCTGCACACACAAAGACAATGTGGATCACCCCATGTTTCTAATCACCCCTGAACAACAGCTGTGATTAGCAAACATTACCATGATGTCAAGTAGGCCCCAGCTACAAATTACAATAAAGTAGCTCCTACATGTACCACACCATATTTGTGCATGCCACATGAACTGTCAACAGTTGCCAACAGGAAAATCAGGATCTTCGATGACTCCAATTGCATGGGTGGAGTTGTGCAACACAGTAACCATTGAACAAGCAGGAAAACGCATCACCTTCAATGGTTTGCTTCATGAAGCATACCTCAGTTACCTGTTGTCATACAATAGTAGGACAATGCCAAGTTCAATCCCACAGATCCCACACAAGGTCATGCATACATCTATTTGTCACATACACAATATCACAACAATAAGAAATAATGCTCCAAAATCCTGGCATTTTGCTGTCAGCAGTACAGAAGCCTGATGAAGGTGCCATGGAAATTTCTATTTCACACTGGTCAAAAATCAACAATGCACGCTTCACCATGTGTAAATTGTCCTAGTAGAATCCTCTAGATAGTAATGATGTTGCTCAGATATACTACACATTTGTCGAGAAAATGTATACTGTGGGCAAATTGTGAAAATTATCAGGGCGACATGTCTCTAAAATCCACAACACAATGAATCAGCTAGCCCCATGGATATCACCTCTGCTGTATGGCACTCATTACAATGACATACTCTGATTGCATTAGTAGAAGCCATTAGTCCATGTTGGAGAGGCCCAGAGATTCTCAAGTACTTGTAGAAGCCTCTCAACATGTTGTCCAATAAGAAGCTACATCACTGTTTCCATTTTGGTTTTGCAAATCCAGATGGCAGTGGATGAATGATTGTACACAACCACATGCTAATCCCACTTAACCGCAAGTCACTCCATGATGCATTCCATCAGGTAACAAACCTTCCCCATTTCACATGCGCAGAGCACTTTGCTACATGGTGCCACATCAATGGCATGGGAATGCACATTGTGTGTAAAAACTGTAGTCCTACCTGTCATGTCCCTCAGTGCTACTGCAGGTGTACATGCCAAGTGGCTTGCATAGATGGATAAGAGTATGTGTGAGAGCCAACAATCAATGGTGACACAGTCCTGTCTGTGGCACCTCATGAAATGTATCCCCTTTACACATATCCAATTCCAAACACAGTTTGGAACGCACACATACGTGAGGAATACAGAAATTATCCCATGAGCACAGGTAGACCTTGCATGAAACAGCAGTGCACACATTTTGTAAAAAGTGAAAAGTACACTTGCTAAAATGTAGGCATATGGAATGTTGGCAACAGTGATGTCACACAAATCATGTCAATGGACATTCCTCACTCACCATGGGAAAGTAATGATCTGTTGCTGCATCCAAAGAACAATGTATGTTCTTTCACATTTATGATGGCCATCTTCCCTTGGCAGACAGTAGTGAGGCACCAGCACTCATCACACATTCAAGAGAAGTGGCATCTTGGAGGCAGATGCTAATTTGGTCCCTTGAGAAGACACATCACTGAGGACAGTGATCAAATACTTCTTTTTCTTTGGGCTGTAACACTGATGAGTAGTGGTCTGTTGTGCAGAATTTAGACCCACTACAACAACAAACATTACTTGATTGATCAATGTACACAGCCATGTGCTATCCCCAGAGAGCAATGGTTTTGTAGAGTGTACTCAATTGTGTCCTAGGATCCTGGGCAAGGCACATCAGTATGCACCAAATGCCATACTTACGCTAACATGTACTCATCTTCTGTGTCACACATGATCCATCCCCAGTTGTCAGGGGGAGATGTCAGAACCTAAAACATCAACT
Source organism: Pleurodeles waltl (assembly GCF_031143425.1). Lineage (NCBI taxonomy): Eukaryota > Metazoa > Chordata > Amphibia > Caudata > Salamandridae > Pleurodeles > Pleurodeles waltl. Next base: position 366,553,723 of record NC_090439.1, read on the forward strand.
TGGCTGTGTGACAAGCAGGAATATGCCCTTGACTCACCCCTTTATGGCAGCTGTGCTCTCCTCAAACACCCATCAAGATTCGGGTAGGCCACCACCAGAATACGGGCGATAAGAGGGGTCATTCTCTGATGTGCATCTCGTCCATGTTGGGAAGACAGTCCCAGCTGGACCTCTGTGATCTTCTGAGCCCAGCGTCTCAGGTCCTCCCACCTCTTGTGACAGTGGGCACTCTGCTGGCTATGGACCCCCAGCATCCACACCTTTCTTGTGATGGCTTTCAAAATCCCCTTCCTCCGATGGGCATTGACGTGTATGGATGCAAGAGACAAATCAAATGATTACAAACACATTTTTGCACACATGGTTGTGTCACACACATTAGAAACATCAGGCACACAATGAGCAATTTGTCAACACACCACAAGTGTAAAGCCCAAATGCTGATAAGCACAGGGACATGAATACACACTTGGAGACTAACCCACTACCCTGCTAAAGGCCTACAATGACTAAGCAAGCCTACTGACATCAGGTAGCCCATGCTATAACAACATGCACCATGATGTGAGCCACCATTAAATGCTACACACCAATGTGGTTACTGAAGAGTAAACCTCTTAGGCCAGTCTAGACAAACACATTTACACTTTGCAACATTGACTCAATGCATACAATCCCTACAGGCAACTACTATTATACAGACTGCACCCTTACACTAGAGTGACAATGAAAGAGCTGACATGGTAGGTATGGAAAATATCTTCCCTGTGCATGTGTGGACATGTGGCCTACCAAATGCAGACTCTTGTCACTTCTGGGTGGACTTCTATGGTATGTACCTGTACCACAGAATAGACCTTTGACCATGTGTTTTAAACCTACAGAGATGGCATCCAACATACAAAAGTATGTTTGGTTCAGTTTCTGTTATGTAACCAAGCTACTGAGTCACATGGCATGGCCTCCCAGAAATCTACACACTTTCTGCACTGTGGGTTTGTCATTTTTGCAATACAGTTGAATAGGACAGAAATGTATTCTGTGGAGGTGACAACAGAGCTGTGGGAGTAAGGCACCTAGCATGAGTCAAAGACACACATTGACAATGACGCAAAATGCAAATATAGATTACTTCAGGAATTTACCTCAGTACCCAGGTCTAATCTCTGCAGGCTGAACATACAGAACATAAATGACACTCACATTTCTATCACTTCCATGTATTACAGTACATTATGTGGCCTTCAGCAATGTGACTTGTGGATCGTGTAACAACCTGAAAGGCAGAGTGAGTCATGATATGCCTTCCAGGCAAGTTTGGCAAGGCCAGATGTGGGGTGAAAGATCTGTGGCACAATACACATTGCTTACAAGATCATCAAATGATTCAGGCAAGATGCATATACAGCTCATGCTCTCATGCACATACATGTTGACTAACATGTGCAACCATCATAAACAAAGAAATGTCGTTGTATGGCAGTAACGTTTCATTGCCTAGGTATGCATCCAATACAAGGAGGATCTAGGGCCTCAGAAAAAAATCACACAACATAATGTGAATGAACACAACATATAGCACTGGTCTCCAAAACCTGCACCATGTAGATTTCATTGATGCCACACAAACTGTAACAAAAGGCATACAAGAAGACTGATTGGCACTCAGGAGCACTTTGTAGCCTGTGAAGAGGAAGGGGATGGGGTTGAAAAGAGTCAATTGTGCCTATGAGGTACTTACCTGCTCCTCTGGTGAGCCATAGAGCTGACCATACAGGGAAAGAACCTCATTCACAAGCCTCTCCAGCTCCTCTGGAGAGAAGGCAGGAGCCCTTTCACCTGCTGGAAGTGGCATGTTTGCTCCCAGAGGTGGCAAACGGCAGCTGAAGTGGTGGAGGTGTTGCTGGTAGAAGTGTCAGGAATCAAGTCACTGATTTTGCGCAATGTTAGCTTATGGCTGTGTTGATCATGGTACCAGGCAGATGACTTCCACTGGCACACGAGGGCGGTTCCTGATGTCTAGTTGAGTAGGTCAGGCATCTGCTATTTTGGAAGTTTGAAATACTGAGTATGACCCTGTTAAATGCATCACAACAACAATATATGTTTAGGATCATCACAAGCATCCTAAATCTGTCTTGTTGTGTAGGTCGGAGAGAACAACCACAAGTTTAGTGTGTTGCCAAGCACAGATGGCATATGATGGCAGTGCATGGTCCACCACCGCTGGCGGTATTTTTGGCGGTCAGAAAAGACTGTCACATTTCGAGAGGCGATTTAGTAGCAGATAGTTGGGTGTCATCCGAATCCATGTTGTGGACACATGCATTCACAATCATTGGGTTCACAATTGACTCCGGTGTAATTGACAGAAGTGATCTGTACTGTGTGTAATGTATTTCCACTCAGAATGCTTTGTCACATGATTTTGTTGGTATGCATCATGTATGTTGCTATGGACACAGTGTCTAACGTTCCAAAGCATGTTTATTCACACATAGGTGCCCTGGGAGATGGAGGATGTGACAAACCTCCTGTCTACCATCCATTGCCAAGCCTTCAGACCATAGAGGAATGCCACATCTTCCAGCTCTACCATCTGAAAAGGCAAACAATAGTGGATTAATGCCATTAGTTGGAGCCAGATCTGATGCCAGCTAACAGTAATCCATACTGCATACCACTCATTGTTCAAGTCATGTCAGTATTACATTTCCTGGACACAGGGTCCTTCCAACATACAGTTGTCCTATCTGGTGGTTTGTCCCAACCTATGTTCAGTGTGACGTTGTGAGATTTCCTCTCAGTAATGTTGAAACACATTGACAGCTATGTCAGGTTCCAGTGATGTGAGGATTTAGCCAATGTGAAGACTGACTTCTATGGTTCTGCCCACCTCCCACATGTGTTGGGAGCCATTGATGGCACACATGTTTGGTGCCACCGCAGGCCACTGAACAAGTCTATTGCAACAGAAAAATAGTCCATTCCATCAACTTGCTAGTTGTCTGTTTGGCGGATTTCTACATCTCAAAGTCTGTGCCCATTTTTCTGGCTCAGCCCATGATTCTTTATGGAACAGTACCATCTCCCAGCTGATGTCACAACTGCAACCAGAGAGGGCCTGGGTGGTTGGTAAGTCATGTTTGTCCTGATTGTGTGTGAGCAATGTCAGGTGCTACAATCATGAAGTCAGTGACTCATTGTTGCACTTATGTCCCATTCCTTAACAGGTGACTCAGCATATTCAAACCGTCCTTGGTTATTGATGCAGCTGAGGAATCCAAATACCCCAGGGAAATTCTGCATGAGGGGACGCAGCTGGGGTAGTAACATGGGCTTTTGGGCTCTTGAAGACCGGATTTTGCTCTCTGGACAGGATTGGGGGAGCCCTCCTCTACTCACCAGGAAAAGTGTGTCAGATTACTGTGGCATGCTGCATGCTTCACAATATCACCTTGTGGAGAAATATCCCATACATCCCAGAGAAGGGGGAGCCTGCAGTGCCTCTGGATGAGAATCCTCAAATGCTAACTGAAGATGACAGTGGTGAAAAGGAAGGAGCTGACTTGCGGGAAGATCTCTTCCACAGCTACTTCTCTTGAATATAAGTATGTCATGTGATGTCATCACTGTAACTGTACAATGAACTGTAGTTATGAGAATGTGTAGAGTTTAAATTTTAAAGAGTTAGGGACCTGATACTATGTACAAATCATCCAAAGGCTGATTGATGAGGTAACTTTTGACACATCCCCACCTTCATGATGTTGCTTTGTTTGTGTCAGGTTTCTTGCAATGTACTTTCTTTTCTAGATGCTTGCTATGTAACTTGTGTCACATGTATGGTTTCAACCCTATACTTCTTGTTTTGTTCTTTGTACAGGTACCTTTACCATGACATCTTCATGTGGGCATTTCAGGTATGTGATTTTGTTCTAACATACTAAGTGGACATCGCCTGTTCCAGGTTTTGTAGGTGACAAATTTGGGTGTGGGAGACCGCTGCCAAGACAGCTTGCACAGTGTTTGGATGGAATTTCTGGACTTGTTTTATGTCCTGTGGTGGGCCTGATGCATCAAGTGTGTCATCATGTGGTCAAAAAATATGTAGTCCTAGACCACAAGTAAGTCAGTTCCCCTTCTCATTGGGTAAACACAATTTGTGTCCTGTATGTAGCTATAGATGTGTTTCATCATCGTAGGCCACAGTGCCTGTTCCACAAAACTGACATATGTTTGTGTCATACTACCAGATGCATGAGCACTGGAGTCTATTGAGCCTGTGATCATAAACTGTTGTGCTGACATGGGTCTGAATATTGAATTATGTGATGTTGGATTACTTCTGTGTGGTATGTGCTAAGGCTCAAGCTAGTGACATAAACCATGTTAGAAACGGGGTCGCTAGTTAATAGAGGTATTCACCTTTGTCCAAAGAGGAGCCACAATCCTAGTGAGGCGAAGTCACACACAATTCAAATTATCCTGCGCTCAACCTCTGGAAGCTTGGCACTGAGCAGTCAGACATAACGTAGAAGGCAACGTATAAAGTATTTGTGCAATAAACCATACAGTAACACAGTGAAAGCACCACAAAAATACACCACACAGGTTTAGAAAAATATAAGATATTTATCTGGTTAAATTAAGGTAAAACACAATAAAGATTCAATAATCTCAAGCTGAAATATCACTTTTGCAAGGTTAAAAAGAGTCTTAAATCTTAGAAATCAACAGTTGCCCCTTGGTTTCACAAAGTACCTGGTTTGCGCAAAAAATAATTCACAGGGAGACCGCAGAGGAGGAGATGCGTGGAAAAATAGGGTGTGCATTGATTTTCCGGCACGGCACATATGTTGTGTTGTTCCTTTTCATGCTGCCAGGGGCTTTGCATCGACTTCCGGGGGGGAATTCTTGGTTCCTCACTGCGATGTGGGGATCTTTTTGATGCCCAGGAATGATGCAGGGAAATGCTGGGCATGTTGGAAAAGGTGTTGTGTTGATCTGGTAGGCGATGCGTTGAATTTTCTGATGCAACAGCAGGCACTGCGATGATTCTTTACTCGGGAAGTCGGGCTGCGTCATTCCAGTTTGGCTGTGCGTCAATCCGGTAGGCTGCATGTTGAATTTCCAGCCAAAAGTCAGGCGCTGCATTGATTCTTCAGTTGGGCTGTGTGTTTATGTTCCGCGCACAAAGAGTTCCTTGAAGCGATTAAGTCTTTTTGGCCCTGAGACTTCAGAAAACAGGAGGCAAGCTCAATCTGAGCCCTTGGAGAGCACTTCTCAGCAAAGTCAGAGGGCAGCAGGGCAACAGCAGGGCAGCAGTCTTTCACAACAAAGCAGTCCAGAAGAATCCTTTGGGCAGCCAGGCAGTTCCTCTTGACATGTTGCAGGTTCAGGTCCAGAAGTGTCTGATATGGTGGGGTCAGAGACCCAGTTTATATACCTAAAAATGCCTTTGCAGTGGGGGAGGAACCCCCTGCGCCTCATCCCTGGTGTCTAGTGGTAGGCTTATCTTCTTTATATTGTATTTTGTATTCTGTTTTCCCTGTACTGTTACGCTCTTTTTTGTGCCCATCTGCTGTGTCTACTCTGCTTTGTTTTTTTTCCATTTTGCCTTTTTTCGCTTTGTAACCTTTTTGCCGGCTCTTGCTGGTTTCCCTGTCCCTGCCGCTGCGTCCCCTGCGTCCCCGCCCCTGCTGCTGCATCCCCGCCCCCTTCGCGCTCCCATTTGACACACCTTTCCGCCTCCCAGCTGCTCCTCCCTCCCATCTCCCCTTCTTCATGGCGGCCGCTGCGGGGTGCTGAGTGTGACCCCCTGACCTGCCTTAAGTTAAGGCCAGAAGTCACTCGACACAGCGAACAGCTCCACCAGCCTGCGTCCGTGCCCTAGACCCCGCCCTTGCTACTGAAGAGAGTTTGAGGCCCTCTACCACCCGCAGGCACTCACCTGCGCCTCATCCCTGGTGTCTAATGGTACGAGTATCTTCTGTATATTGTATTTTGTATTCTGTTTTGTATTCTGTTTTCCCTGTACTGTTGCACTCTTTTTTGTGCCTAGTTGCTGTGTCTGCTCTGCTTCGTTTCAAGCCCATATGTGCCTGGCCCACGCCCAGCCCTGCCCACCTGGTCCACACGCCTCCCACTTCCCTATACGCCTCTCCTTCACCACAGAGCTCCATGCTCTCAACCCCGGCTGGCACACCGCCTGCACCCAGGCTGACCCCAGACACACCCACAAACCTTTCACATGTCACTCATGCCACTTCTCCTGCACTCAAGCTAACAAACACCACAACAACACCAAACACCCCAACCACCTCAGCTGCATCCTCCTCAACACCCGCTCCATCCACAAGCACGCCATCGAGCTTTGGAATCAACTCACAACAGCCTCTCCTGACATGGCCTTCCTCTCTGAAACATGGATGAACCCCTCATCGGAACCCGACATCACCATAGCCATCCCGGAGGGATACAAAATCACCCAAAGAGACCGTATCAACAAACCAGGAGGGGGAACCGCCATAATACACAGAAATTCCATCAGGATTTCCACCAACACCAACAACACCCTGGACGCTGGAGAGCACCTACACTTTCAGATACACATCAACGCCAACACCACTTTGAGAGGAACCCTTGTCTACAGACCCCCTGGCCCCCATCTCCTATTCTGTGACACCATTGCCGACACTATCAGCTCCCACGCCCTCGCCTCCATGGACTACCTGCTCCTTGGTGACCTAAATTTCCACCTGGAGAGCGCCAGTGACTGCAACTCCATTGCCCTACTGGACAACCTCACAAACCTCAGCCTCAAGCAACTGGTCACATCACCCACCCACTCAGCCGGACACACGCTTGACGCCATATTCTCCTCCAGCAGCCACATCACCTTCACTCACACCACTGAACTCCATTGGACTGACCACCACTGCGTCCACTTCTTCTTCCTGAAGCCCACCATCCACCACCAACAACATCCTATCCCTCAAGTGAACAAGATCTCCGAGGAACAACTGATCGTCAACTTCTCCCAATCTACACCACCCATTACCAACGACCCCAACACCGCCGCCCTCAACCTCAAACGATGGCTCGACGGGTGGGCAAACTCCCTTGCTCCACTCAAAAAAAACAGCAACACCCAAATCAACAAGACAGCCCCCTGGTTCACTGCAGAACTTCAGACCTCCAAATGAGAATGTCGGAAAACTGATAAAGCCTGGCGCCAAGAACCATCAGTGAGCAACTTCTCCGCCCACAAATCAGCCATGCGCAAACACCACCAACTCATCCGGACCAACAAAAGATCCTTCTACAAAGAACGTATAGACAACAACGTACGCAACAGCGAGGAACTTTTCACCATCATCAAAGAACTCACCAAACCCAAATCCTGCACCATCGACCCTCCGCACTCGCAAGACGTCTGCAACTTCCTTGCCAGCTACTTCCACCGCAAGATCGCAGACATACATGAAAGCTTCATAACGCCACCACCCACAATCACCACCACAGATGCAGCCAACCCCACAGCACCCTACCACACCAACGTACTGAGCACCTGGACCCCCACCAACGATGAAAAAACCAGCAAAACCATGAGCTCCATCCTCTCAGGCTCCCCAACAGATCCCTGCCCCCACCATGTCTTCAACAAGGCCAGCTAGATCATCGCCACAAGCTCCGGGCCATCATCAACAGCTCCTTCGAGACCGCCACCTTCCCAGATATTTGGAAAGACGCCAAAGTCAACGCCTTGCCCAAAAAACCCAAAGCAGACCCTGAAGACATCACAAACTACCGACCTATCTCTCTACTCCCCTTCCCCACGAAGGTCATAGAGAAGATATTCAACAAACAAATGTCCTGCTTCCTGGAGGACAACAACATACTCAACGTCTCCTAGTCGGGATTCTGCAAAAACCACAGCACTGAGACCGCCCTCATCGCCTGCACTGATGACATCAGGACCAGACTCGACAATCGCAAAACCGTTGCCCTCATCCTTTTCGACCTCTGCGCAGCGTTCGACACTGTATGCCACAAAACCCTCCGCACACGCTTCTTCTATGCCAGAATTCGCCACAAAGCCCTGGAGTGGCTCACGTCCTTTCTCTCTGAAAAAACCCAAAGAGTTCCCCTCCCTACATTCTGGTCTAAAGCCACCAAGACCATATGTCGAGTCCCACAAGGATCGTCACTCATCCCCACCCTCTTCAATATCTACATGGCTCCGCTCCCCAGCATTGCCCGCCCCCTCGGCCTCAACATAATTTCCTACGCCAACGACACCCAGCTCATCCTCTCCCTCACAAGGAACCCCTCTACCGCCAAGGACAACCTCCACGCCGGACTCCTCGCCATCTCTAATTGGAAGACAACAAGCCACCTCAAACTGAACTCAGGAAAAACCGAGATCATCATCTTCGGACCCAACAAGACAGCATGGAATGATTCATGGTGGCCTGCCACCCTAGGACCACCCCCAACACCCACACCCACAAATGCAATCTCGGCTTCATACTAGACTCATCTCTTTCCATGACTCAGCAAGTCAATGCCATATCATCCTCTTCCTTCAACACCCTCCGTATGCTACGCAAGACCTTCAAGTGGATTCCAATAGAAACCAGAAGAACAGTCACCCACACCCTCATCAGCAGCAGACTGGACTACAGTAACGCCCTCTATGCGGGGACCACAGCCCAGCTTCAGAGAAAACTCCAGCGCATCCAGAACGCCGCTGCACGTCTCATCCTCAACCTCCCTCACCACGAGCACATCTCTGCCCACCTCAGATCCCTACATTGGCTGCCCATCAACAAAAGGATTGTCTTCAAAATCCTAATCCACGCTCACAAAGCCCTCCACGACACCGGACCGGCCTACCTCAATGAACGACTTAACTCCCACATCCCGACCACCAGCTCCTCTCCGCTGACCTTGCCCTCACAACAGTCCCCCGCATCCAACGCACCACCTCCAGCGGCAGATCCTTCTTCCACCTCACCACCAAAACCTGGAACTCCCTCCCCACCAACCTACGCAAGACGCAGGACCTCCTAGCCTTCAGAAATCACCTCAAAACATGGCTCTTTGAGCAGTAGCACATGTCCCCCCACCCCCAGCGCCTTGAGACCATACCGGGTGAGTAGCCCGCTTAATAAATTACTGATTGATTGATTGAAAGAGTGGTTTTCAAGTGTACAAGGTCCCCTTTCAGTACAGGTCTGACTGCCAGGCTCCCAGCAGGGGGTAGGCAGTCCATTTTGTGAGGGCAGTCCACTAGCCTTTGAAATGTAAGTGTCAGGCCCTACAAACTCCCAGCCCAGGAAGATCCATTTAGTAGCAGATGTGTACAAGTGTGACTGAGTATCTTGTGTTTGCGGTTCTCTGGGTGAAATGCACAATGGTGCTGTCAACCAGCCCAGACATGGATTGGAGACAGGCTGTAAGGCACAGATGGATTTTACGTGCAGAGAAATGCTCACTTTCTAAAAGTGGAATTTCTAAAGTAGTAATATAAAATCTAACCTCACCAATAAGTAGGATTTTCTATTACCATTCTGGCCATACTAAATATGACCTGGTTGCCCCTTTCTGATCGGAATCTACCAATCAAACAGTATATGATGGTAGCCCTAATGATATCCTATGAAAGGAGTAGGCCTCACAGCAGTGGAAAACAAATTTAGGAGCTTTCCTCTACCAGGACAGATAAAACACACATGTACCTGTCCTGCCTTTTACCTACATAGCACCATGCCCTATGGGTTACTGAGGGCCTACCTTAAGGGGGAGTTGTGTGTAGAAAAAGGGGAGTTTAAGGCTTGGCAAGTACTTTTAAATGCCAAGTCGAAGTGACAGTGAAACTGCACACACTAGCCTCGCAATGGCAGGCCTGAGACATGGTTTGTGGGCTACTTATGTGGGTGGCACAACCAATTCTGTAGGCCCACTGGTACCATTAAATTTATAGACCCTAGACACATGTATTGCACTTTACTAGTGACTTACAAGTAAATCAAATATGCCAATTGGGAATAAAGCAATGTTACTATGTTTAAGGAAGAGAACATAGGCACGTTAGCACTGGTAATCAGTGGTAAAGTGTGCAGAGTCCTAAAACCAGAAAAAACAGTGTTGGAAAAGTGGAGGGAGGCAGGCAGGCAAAAAGTTGGGTGATGACCACCCTAAGGCTGTCAGGTCTTACAACCCACTTCAATGTTTTCCTATTCTACAGGACAATGTCTGGCAAATCCCTTCCTTCTGTGGCCTGGATGTCTGTACCTGTAAATATGTTCATTTACTCAGTTTGAGTCAATCATTTATGATTTATAATAGTTCAGACATATTAACAGCCTATGTTCTGAACATTGTAATAAACCTTTTGTTGGACCAGATACTTTTATAGATGTGTTTGTGTGGGATGGTTGTAATCCTGAGCTGGACACTGTATACATTCAACATATCCCATCTTGGTCAAGTACCTTGGATCACCATCATATAGTTCACATGGTCTGACATATCTACATGGCTAAATGTGAAATCAAAATCAGCAGACAATGAGTCAGTGATAGGTGACTGTATTGTGAGGCTGCAAGTAGCAGGAAACATATGTAAGGCATTTTAACAAAAAAACATGTGTGAAAGGGTTAGTCAAGTTGAATGAAATCATTTGACTAGATCCCACACCACTGGAAGACCAAAATCCAGAGTACTCCTCCCATTGGAAATGGAAGATGGTTCAGGGTCAGTGCACAGAGTGAATGTATGATGCACAAAGGAGGGCCTTAAGAGAGGATCTTTGCTGGCAGTGGTGGGTGTCTTGCCATCCCCACCTCCTGGATTCTTTGCTGGACATCCACGCTTGCGAGTAGGGGAGATCAGCTGCTTTAGAGGCAGGGGTGCCTGTGGCTGGTTGTTCTTCTGGCAGGGCCTCCCTTCCTTTGGCTGCCACCGATGTACACGAGCCTGGTGATGACAAGCCAAAATATGGGGAAGGCTGGTTTTGAAAAGCCCTGCTCGGGATTGTGTGTATGTCCCCCAGCACCCATAGTAGGGAGGTCATGTTGGAAGTGTGTGCCTACATTTGTTGACACATGTCCCTATGCATGCTCCTCTGTAGATGCTTGATTTCCTGGATTTTGGTGAACACCTCGCCCATCATGCCTTGAGACTCTTGATAGACCCACAAGATGTGGCTGATGGTGTCCTGGCTGACAGCAGCCCCACTGGCCTCACTCCACTGGCCCACAGCATCCCTCCCGCACACACTACCCCCATGAGCCTCTGTACTTGGCACAGGCTGCCCTCTCAAACTTGCTCCTTGACCCTCAGTGTCCGAAGTGTTAAGCTGTACCTCAGGATCCAGGACTAGGGGGTACAAGTTGGTGGAGACTCTGTTAGGTACAAAGATCAGGGGTAAATGGTTGCCTGTGATGTCAAAGCAACAGGGCTGGTAGGTGACATTGTGGGCACAGTGAAACTTACTGTAGTGATCTGACCAGGTTGTCCAGATGTTCCAGGATCTTCCTCTATGTCCACAAGTCCAGGAGTGTTCTGCTCACTCAGGACTTCATCCAGAGGGGTAGTGTGAGTCTGTTCTGTGGCCTCTGTGGCATCAACAGGTGGATCCCAGTGGCAGATCCACCTGTTTATAAAAAACATACATTGTTACTGGCTGAATTGTGACATCTACCTCCAAAGGTTTTGTATTACAATAAGCAGATACCTTAGACATAGTTAAGTTGTAGGTAATCCAGTTGTGCCAAGTTACCATAGTATTCGGGGATTTTACATGACATGGGTGAAGCATGCCGAACCTATTTGACTCAAGCAGCTGTTGAGGTGTGAAGATCAGATGCACTTGTTAAGATGGCCAGGAAATTACATTTTACCACCACTGCAGCCAACAAAGTTGAATGATAGCATATGACTTTGACCATTTGGAGGCCTAGTTGAGTGGGAGGGAGGCAAACCCAGGACTTTGTTGTATATGTGAGTGGAGTCATCATGTGCACATTGATGTGTCAATGTGTCTTCTGTCAATACCAATCTGGTGATACATCTTGAGGCTTTAGGAATAATTGTTGTACCCACTGGGTAAGGTGTCATTCCTATCCTCAATAGTTTCATCTTGGTTTGGCAGGTCAAGATGGAGCTACGTAGACAGGCATGTGTCTGAATGTATCATGATCTGTATCTTGGTTACACCCAGGTGAGTAAACTTCAATTGAGAGTTAGCAAACAAGAATATTTGGACAAGTGCACACTGTGCTGGTGGTAGGAGTAACTAGAACAGGCCCCCCTGGGAGTTGCAGTCATATAACTCCCTCTACCGCACATATTATACATATTGTAGCCTCCCAGGTGAGTAAACTTCAATTGAGAGTGAAGACACAGGGTAATTGGGCAAGTGACCACTTGGCAGGTGTTTGGAGTTAGAGGAACAGTGCCTCCCGGGAGTTGCAGTCAGGTAACTCCCTCTACTATACCCACTATACATATAGTATCCTCCTAGGTGAGTACACTTCAATTGAGAGTGAAGATACAGGCTAATTGGGCAAGTAACCACCAGGCTGGTATTTGGAGTTAGAGGAATGGTGCCTCATGAGAGTTGCAGTCAGGTCACTTCTTCTACTTCTCAACACCTGACAAATGGTATCCTCCCAAGTGAGTAAACTTCAATTGAGAGTGTAGACACAGAGATGATTGGTCAAGTGACTACTGAGATGATATTGGGAGCTGGAGAAACAGTGACTCCTAGAAGTTGCAATCAGGTCACTAACTCTACTCCGCAACACTTGACAAATGTTGAGTATCACATATCTGTATGAAGGGTACATTTAGGTTTGAGCATACACTTACAATTTTGAGACATACCATGAATCCTGAAATTTGTCTGTGGTCTTGTGAATTGTACCAGCATCATTTTGACATATGGCATGTTATGGGCCTTGGTAGCTGCGATTTTATGTCCAATACTACACATTGACAGTGTTACAACTCAGAGGCAACAGCTGAGCTGTGAGCATTCATGACATTGTAGTTTTGTAAAAATGTTTGTGTTGTGACTTACCAGACTCCTCTCTGCCAGGTATTCCTGAAAAGCCCTCAGGATGCAAGATGGCCAAGACCTTCTTCTCAAAGGGAAAGTCTTAATGGGGCACTGGGGTGGCCACCGCAAGTGTCCTTGGTCTCCAGCTGCTGCCTGGAGACCAAGGAACGGACCTTGCCCTTGAGGTCATTCTACCTCTTCCTAATGTCTTCCTTTGTGAGCAGGGTGGTGCCTAAAGCAGCCACTCTGTTGACTATCCTGTCCCACATTTCCATTTTACTACTCAGAGGTGTGTACTGGACTTAGGCTCCAAACAATTGTCGCTCTACTCTTATGATTGCATCCACCATGACTCTCAACTCTTCTTCTGAGAAAAGGGGATTTTTCGAACGGGACATTGTGGAAAAAATATGGGTGATAGGGAGTTACAGGGGAAATGCAATAGGGAGTGAATAGATAAAAGTGTGTGCAGGGCATTCCTTGGGATGGTGAAAGAAGGGGTGCCTAATCCATGTAAAAATTGATAAATGTTTGTTGTGGTTCTTTGGCTCTGTGTGGAAATGCAAAAGAGTGTGGTCTGTGAAGGGGTGTGTTTTATAGTGTGATTTTCAGATGTGTCCACTTGGGCAATATGTGTCAGCTATTTTGTTTTTTAATTTATCCAATGTGCACTTGTCTATTACTTTGCTGAACACGGACCACAGTGGTCAATTGCCATTGTCTGACTGCTGCCAAAAGACTGCCACAGCATGTTTGTAATAGGCTCAGTGGTTGGCAGCAGCACTGACTGCACTGGAAGTTGGACTGCCTAGATACGAGCTGCCACGCCCTTGGCGGTTTTGCTTTTTTGGTTGGTGGGTGGCGGTCCTGGCTGTTTCCATTGTAATACACCGGTCTGGGGACTGCCGGGAAAGTGGTCTTTTTAGGACTACCAACATGGTGGTCTGGCTGTCTGATCAACAAACTCATAATCAGGCCCTTAGATCCTGACCTGAAGATAGAAAAAACTATTGATACAAGATGGCAGAGTAGGTACACCCTGACCTCCTAGGCCTCATGGGGGATCCAGAGGGACACCACCAGAGCTAAATGAAAAAAAATGAAAAAATGGCACAATCCTATGTAACTACAGTGGTATTTAAGAACAAAAACAAAATGATGGCTAGGCCATATTTATTAGCCTGGTGGGCTTCCTATTTCCACTTTAGTCTCTGGGAGTGGGGCCATGTAGCTCTCCACCCCTTCATGAATACAGCCCCAGGGATAGGCTCCCCATGACATAAACATAATAAATATGGCCCAGCCACCATTTTGTTTTTTTATTAAATGTTTTTTTTTAAATTGTATTAAATGATTTTTTTTTTTTTATGGCCCATGGGGCTGAAAATACTTTTCATGTGGATAGGGTCACATGCCTCCCTCTTCATGTCTCCAGAGGCCAGAGGGAGCCCGTCCCCAAAATTAGCCCTGGGGACCCCATCCCACAGGGCCAGTTCCAAATCTATGTTCGAGGGAGCCCACCCCCTGGACATAGCAGTTTCCCTGCCCTCAGCGGCATGGAAAGGGATACCTGCGTTTGCTCTCACTTGGCTGGAGCATTTTCAAAACTACAATCAAGCAGGAGCAAACACAAGATCTGCTCCCAGTAGGTGCAAACTTTGAAAATGATCCCACCTGCTGGGAGCAGATTTTTGATCTGTTTTCCTGCCCACTTGGAAGCGGGTGGGGAAAAAGATCAAAATAATGTTCCCACCCCAGGACCATCATTAGTAGCTGGTCTCTCTTGGTGGGAGCAATGCCACTCACGCTGCATGCCCCTGCTGGCTGGGGCTGCAGAGGCCTTGGGACTCCTCCGCAGCCACTTTTGAGAGTATGATCAGTGCCCTGGGTGGGCATCCACCTTTTATAATGTAGGCCCTGGGTATGTGATTCTCGGGTCAACAGTAGTTCTGGGAGGGGGGTACAGGATCCCCTCCCCATTTTGTAAAATATCAGCCCTTGGAGTGAGTTCCCTTGAACCTTGAATGGCAAGGGGAGGGGGTCACACTGCCTCCTTACCCTTTCATCAGAGGCCTTGTGGGATAGGATTTGCAGGGCCTAAAGAGGCTTGGGGGAGGGGCTTTGGCCCCCCTCTCCTTTATTGAAATCTGTGGTCCTGGGGAATGGGGTCTCCAGGGCCTGACATAGCTCAAGGAGGGGGGCACAAAGCCCACTCCCCTTTATTTAAATGATTGGCCGTGGAGGATAGGGTCACATTGAATTTTGGTTCATAAGCAACATGGTGACGGCTACCCATGAAGTGTATGGTATAGGGTTATTGTTGCAAATAACACAAGCTTGTTTTACCTATTGGGGTTGTAAATATGATACCTGTAAAGATGCGTCAGATTACTCTGAGCTATTTTCCACCTACTGTCACAGCTCTAATGGTATACCAGTTTATCAAGGAATGTGTACAAAAGAAGCTTTAACGATGCCATCAGTGACGTCATAAATTATGTCATAGAACATGTAAAGTGTAATGTCATATGTGAGGTCATAAGCAGTGCATGGCTGGGGCACAATTTATAGTTTGCTCTGCTAACTATGACTGGGGAATATCTGTGTTTTTTTTATTTCAAAACGTCAACATTGTCACTGACAAATTCATCTAACTATAATTCTACTTTAACATTATTTTTTTTTAGTCGAGTATCCGGAAAAAACTATCCAATAGTTAAAAAAGAAAATAAGTAAAGAAGAAAGCGCTCACTCAGGCAAACAGTGTTCATCCGTTTCTTTCACCACATGACGCATTTGGATGGCTGAAACCCATCATGTGGTGAAATAAATGAATGAACACTGTTTGCTCGAGAAAGTGCTTTCTTTATTTAATCTTCAGTTGGGCTGTTGGATATATATATATATATATATGGCGGTCACCACCAGGTAGTTATAGTTAGAATCTAGTTTCTATTTAAAAAAAGTGTTTTTTTACTTGCCTATATCTTTAACGCCACTTGACAAATCTTAACAAAAGGTTACAAGAAAAATTCCCAGTCCAGTCAGCTGTTAGTTGGAAAGTTTTGGCGTGATCCATCCAGAAGGGGCGAGACAAAGGGAGGTATAAAAACACTTTTTCCCCATTGATTTTTCCATGTGGATTTTAAATAGCAATAGCGCTAAAACTACTGGACGGAATATTATAAAATTTTACAGGAAGGTAGATCCTGGTCCAGAAAGAGGCCCTCATTCTGACCTTGGCCGTCGGCGGAGAGACAGCGGTCGGACCGCGAACAGACCGGCGGTATTAAAAATGGCATTCTGACCGCGGCGGTCCCCGCCGCGACCGACCGCCACTTCCCCACTCCGACAGCCACGGCGGTCATGACCGACGGGCTGGAGTCTGCGCACTCCGGTCCGGCGGTCGACCCAAGACCGCCAACGGTATCATGACCCTGCTTACCGCCGCGGTTTCTGGCAGTCGGGAACCGCCATGCGAACCATGGCGGTAGGCACTATCGGGGCCAGGGAATTCCTTCCCTGGCACTGATAGGGGTCTCCCCCACCCCCCACTGCCCCCCCGAGTCCTCCCCCCACACCCTCCACCCCCCTGCCACCCCCCAGAGGTGGTACGAACCCCCTCCCCACCCCCACCCCGACATGCACATACACGCACCCTGACATGCACACACCCCCTACATGCACATATACACACCCCCTACACACACACATACACAACGGGGACACATACCCGCACACATACATGCCGACATGCGCACCCGCCGAACTACACACATTGCCCATAGGCACAGCAGCACTCCCCGCCCGCATGCACGCACTCACACACCCCCTCTACACACTCCCACACACACCCCCATGCACGCACACATCACACAACACCCCCCCACCCCCTCCCCTCACGGACGATCAACTTACCTTGTGCGTTGGTCCTCCGGGAGGTGACAGGAGCCATGGGGAGGTGACTGCCAACAGAAGACCGCCAACAGAAGACCGCCACACAGAAATGTGGGTCGTAATTCTGTGGGCGGTGTTCTGCTGGCGTGGCGGTGGAGGTTGACCAGTCTCCACTTTCCCGCCGACCGCCAGTGTGGCTGCTGGCGGTTTTCCGGCGGTACGCTCCCAGCGGTCAGAATGCGCACAGCGGCATACCGCCGCGGTCGTCGGTCTTCACCGCGGCGGTAACTCGGCGGTCTTGCGAAAAGACCGCCAAGGTCAGAATGAGGGCCAGAGTGTTTTTTTTGTTTTGCTGTAATTCCGTTCAGTAGTTTTAGAGAAATTAAAGAGAATCCAAATTTGCATATTTGGGGAAGCAAAGGATTTGCAATCCCTCCTTATCTTGTGCAGATATCCGATTGGCTGATAACACTTCAACAACAAAAGTCAGTGAAGTGTTGTCAGCCATCTTGGGACTCGGCTGAAGATGAGTCCCACAAAAAAAAGTGAAAAGAAAAGAAAAGAGGCCAGGGTACAGACACCCTGACCCCTCAGCTCTGGTGGTAAAGTCCCATGCTAAAAAGCATTTTTAATCAATTTTATAAGTGGAGTCACAGTGGATCAGCCGTAAAATTAAACAAAAATTAAGTGTGGTCTCTCGCTCAACTCATCACTAATTTTTTATTACCAAAATATAGAAAATACATGCAGCCTAAACATTTTTTTAGAACATTTTTGGCATATGTTAACAAATAACAGGCCAAATGGCCTAACATATTCGCAACATGAAGAGTAACCTAAAATAAAACATTAACATTAACATGAATATATCTTTTCATAAACAATGAGGCAAGAAGTGACACGTTCTATACACATCATACACAGCATGTTATGAAAGAAGAATGAGACGACCCAATAACCTGCCACTGTCCATGCCAGATTACGCTAAGTGAATGTACAACTCTTCATCCAAATTCCGGCCCCAGGATCTTTGCCATTTAGATGAATGATGTGCTCTGATTTTACTGTCCTGAGTCCCTTCTCTCTGTCACAACCTCTGGGGTTCTGGGTTGCCCTGTCAATACCCAAAAATGATAAAGAGTCAGGGGTCCCTTGGCGAATGTCTTGCAATAGGATAGTACTGATCCTCATTCTTAATGGCACTCAAATGTTTCAGAACTCATTTTTTGACAGGGAAAACTGTACTACCTACATACTGCAATCTAAATGGGCAGGTCAACACATAGACATAGAAGTCACTATTGCAGGTTCTATGTCTTCATTGTTTGTCCCATGGATAATTTGAAATATTTGCAATTCTTTCTGCCCCTTATGCCTTATACCTCCCACATTTAAACAATCTTGTTGTTCTTGTAGCCATTCCTCTCTCTTCTGTGTGCCCATGTAACTGTGCACCAAAATATCCTTGATGGATCTGGAGTTCCTATAGGTCACCAATGTATGTGAGGATACTGCTTTGCCTTTTATGGGGTCGGCTTTCACAATGTAGCAATGCTTACTCAACAATTGCCTTACTTGATTAGATTCACTATTGTAAGTCGTGATTAATATAACCTGGTTTGTAGTATCCTTGTGTTGTTTGATCAACAAGCTCTCTCTAAGTAGTTTGCTCACCTCATCACATGAATTTCATAACACATGTTCGGGATAACCCCTATGTCTAATTCTAGCCACTGTTCTTGCATCTTCCTTATTAGACAAATGATGACCACTGCAGTTCCTTTATCCCTGTTTAATTTCCTGAAAGGGATTCTCAATTTCTGTTTTTGTGAATGACATCTAGGAGTGTGTAAAATGCTTGTTTGTATTTATCACACGTAGTTATCTCATACCTGTTTGTTTCACACAAATGTTTGCTTCTTGTGGTTACTTTTCTATAGCTCACAGAACAATGTTGCCCCCCTTGTCAGATGGTGAAATCACCAGAGTTGAGTCTTTCCTCAAAGTGTCCAAGGCTTGTCTCTGACTGGTCGCAAGATTACTAGCAGCTGTTATGTGACTTCTGACATACGTACATAACGTCGTGTATAACCACATCCTGAAATGTGTCAATATTATCATGCAGTGTATTCGGGTTGCTCTAGATTTAGGCTAAAAATCACCCTCACTCGGTCAATCAATTTCCAGTCCCAAAAAGGATAAAAGGTCCCTCTCAGAGGTCCAGTCTATAGTGTCACTCTCCAGTTCTCCCAAAGTAGCCAGCCTTTTATGTCCCCAAGACAAAGGTTATCAGATGTATGATCTGTGATTGACATAACATCAGAAACAAAATGAACACAACCTTTCTTCTGCTGCTGTTGCATACAAACTTTCATCAGTTTTAATTGTGCATAAATAGAAACAAATTAATATGTGTTCTGGTATAATCAATGTTAGCTGTGGACAAAAAGACATCTAGTTTTAAAAGTGATTCTTCTTGGTTATTCAGTTCATGTGAAGATACATTTATGATATTCAAATCCTCACCCTGCTTTTTGGTTTGCCAGGTTGGTCTCCCATGCAGCATTGTCCCTTTCAATATTGACCCCTCCTCTGGGAGTTTTAGGTCTCGTACTTTGTTTCCTCCTTTGCCTTCCAATGTTTTTTTGCATGGGCCCTGATTGATTTGTAAAAAATGGTACTCCTCTAAGAATGTGACCGGCATGTCCTTATTTACTGGACCAGGTGTATCCTCCAAGTCTGAGTATAAATCAGAGCCAGATTTTGATGTGGCAATCTCATGTTGTCTTAAAGCTCCCACTTCTCTATACTGCCTAATGGCTTCACCATATTTCTGTCCATATTTTGTCCCATAAAACTTGTGTCTTTTCTTCATTTACATCTCATCTTCATATTTATGAACTCTGTTCTCCATCTGTGGAAGAAAGGCCTATATTTGTTCCTGATCTGGATGTCTATCTAAAAATGTCTTCAGTTTCTGAATTTCCAACCTAATTTGTTACAATTCTATTTTCTCATATTTTTACAGCAGGTCCAGCATACTCCTGAATGTAGTTGCCATACATTGTGACCACTCCTCTAATAGCTTTGGGTTGTGGATTTTGATAAGTAGGAGTGACCCTGAGGCACCCTTCAAACGTCAATATAATTCTTTAGGGATATTTGATTCCTTTTCTTTGTCCAGGCTAAATGCACCAGCCTCTAGGGAGCCGTTGTCATTCTCATTAAACAAGGAAGCACTCTGCTTCTGTCCTCTTACGCAGCATCTCATCATCTTATCAGTTGTAACAATCTCAATCTTTATCCAGCAAAGAAAATAATTCTTCATAAATCACCAGCATAAGGATCATCGTTTACTGTAGCAATTATTTTGTGAAGACAGAGACAGCCGCTTAGCGTGGTAAAACAGGAACTGCCATTCACTTTGTATCAGCTTAAAGTGAATGCTGCTCAATTGGGTCACTCGATCCAGTCACAATTTAAATGATAATTTTTATTGCCTCACATCTCCGAAATACAGATTGAAATTCCCAGAACCCTACTATATCAATAGCCTTGCACCAAAGTATCTTTTCAAACAGAGCTCCAACTTCGTAATGCAGAAGGAAATCCCCAAAATGCTACTGTGTCCAGTGTCTTGCAACAAAGTATCTTTTCAGGCAGAGCTCCAGGTCTGGATGTTGCCTGGTAAAAGAAACACCATGCGTCACACAACAGTAATCTTTTAGTTAACCAGTGGCATAAATCCACTTAAAAGTTAACCAATGTACAATCAGTATGTCACCTGCCTCAAGATATGAATCTTCTCAAGAAGAACTGTGGAAAAGCTGCTGCCGTTCAAAGTCTGGTAGCATGGAACTCTTGCTTTTTTTTGTCAGAGCATTGAAGATTTTTGAAAAAGGAGACACCCACTTGATGTGCGTTCCCCACACAGAAAGCAGCGCTCAACCAATCCTGTGATGTTCAGCAACTTTCCAAAGATGGCGGAGGGAACCAGGATTACAAACATCTGTCAACTCCTTTCCTGCAACACCCGGTTACATCCACCATTTTAAGAACTAGTGCGAGCAGCAGGTGCAGGCCCCCGCTACTATCCAACAAAAGTGCTAAATCAATTAGCCTCCAGAGATCACTCACACACTAAAGGTTTGCTCTCTGGAAAATTTCATACAAGGCAACGTTTACCTATACCAAAAATGTTCTCCAAGAAATGTTTAGGCTGGATGTATGTTCTATATTTTGTTAATAAAAGGATTCCTTGTGACATATGAGTGATGAGTCAGGACACTGGGACAATAATTATGAGCATAGGATTCAGAATCTTTAACATGTATCATTAATAGATTGGATATTGTGGTTTGTCATTTATGAGAATTTATTCTTTATATTTGTTCACAAAGAACATTGCACGTGAAGGATTTTTACCTCTTCCCTTAATTTTGAAAGTGTTTCTTTCATGTTTGGGTGATGGTGCTTGCAATTATGCTGGCTATGAAGAAGATCGAAAAGCATTGCCTTGATTCAAATTTCTGGAGAACGGGCTTTTAGAGTGCGAGCGATCAGCCTTGTGGCCAACCCCCCTAATCTCTCAACCTCATATTGTACACAGCCTTTAGCCATGTGCAGCGGGAGTTGGCCACAGGTCCATGTGGCCCCCTCCCCTGGCTGATTTTGGCCCCGGACCCTATCCCTCAGTCCTAGGCTTCTAAAGTTTTTTTTGTTGGAGGGGGCCATGCATCCTTCTCCCCTAAACAATTTCAGCCTTGGGGAACCCATCCTCAGGGCCCAGCATTAATATATGTATTTTCTGGGGGGAGATGGGCCATATGGCCCCCCTCTCTGGCTGATCTTGGCCCCAGGGACCCCATTACCTGGGGCCTGGCCTTATACATTTTATTTTTTTGGGGGAGGGAGCCACATTGCCCCCTATTCCTTGAAGTCTGCTGTTAACATATTTATATTTTGGAGGAGGGGGCCATGTGGTCCCCTCCCTGGGCCGATCTCGGCCCTGGTGACCCCATTCCCTGTGGCCAGGCCTAAACATTTTTTTGGGGAGGGGAGAGAGTGGTCCACTTCTCCAGGTCAATCTCGGCCATGGGGACCTGATCTCCCAGAGATCCCCTGGGGCCAAGCCATGTCACCTGGGCGCCCCAAGGACACCCAGTCACCACTGATGGGGACCGTGGAAGGAGTCTGAGGGCTCCCTCAGTCCTAGCCGTCTCCCCACCTCCTGAGGGAGTAGGCACTACTGTCACAGACAGGGAGCTGCTAACCCTGCAGCTCCCTGTCTGTGAGAGCAATTGTTTCCTCAGTTTCCCTGCCTGCTTTGCTGCAGGTAGGGAAACAGAGGAAGCCTCTTCTTCCAGCAAGTGAGAGCTGTTTGACAGCTCTCGCTTGCTGGAACTGGGTTGCTAGCTCTGACATGTTGGGAGCTATCAAAGCTCCTGCCAAGTCAGAGCAAACATCTATGCCCCGGGGTGGGCACCCCAGGAAATGGCAGGAGCTGGCCCTGGGAGTGTTGGTCCCCAGGACCGTCATTGGCTTTACAAGGAGGGCCATGCAGCCCCCGACAACATTACAATTAACCACAGAGAGATGGCAGTCCCCAGGGCTGTGTGGGGGGGGGGTAAGGCCCCCCACATTTAATTAGATATAAGCCATGGGGAGTTAGCGGTGTATATATATATATATATATATATATATATATAAATTTATATATGACGCAAAGGTTACAGTGATATTATAGTTAGGGAATAGAATTTTTAAAAAACCTTAGAAATTCACTAATAAAAAACAAAGGTTACAAGGACATTATAGTTAGGTTCAGAGAAAAAAACATTGAAATTCAGCTGTTATAAGTGTACTTATCTCAAGCAACTATAACTCGTACACTAAGGTAACTAAAACTCCCACACTTATCATGCACAGTTTTATCATCAACATTTTTTTAAAAATTTTGAAGCGGTATCAATTATGTCATTGTAGATGTAACAAGTGATCTGGGGTAATTAGAAGTGCTTGGTAAGGGTGCGAGTTACAGTTACTTTAGGGCCCTGATATGTACAGCTGGGGCATGTGTTCTACTCCCGGGGATGATTTTTGCTCTGCGGACCTCTTCCCATGGGGCCTGCCACATTTGTTTTGGTAGGTGCCCCCCTCCCATGGCTGTTTCTGGCCCCAGGGACCCCATTCCTCTGAGGATTAAAGCTGAATTTATGGAGGAGGGGGCACACAGCCCCCTTTTCTGGGCTTATTACAGCCGTGGGGACCTCATCACCTTGGGCCTGGCCATATCGTAAATGGAGAGTGGGTGGGCAGCCCCTGTCTCTGGGCCGATTTCAGCCCTCGAGATCCCATTACCCAGGGAATGGCCATATTATAAAGGGAAGGAGGCATGCAGCCCTCCTTTCTGTGCCAATTTAGCCCAGGGACCACATTCCCTGGCTCTCCACCTTTGTAAATAGGGAGGGGGCCTGCAGACTCTCTCCCAAGGCCAAAATTGCCCTGAGGACCCCATCCCCCGTGGCCTGGCCAATTTACCAAGGAGGACGGTGCAGTCCCCTACCCAGGCTGATTTCAGCCCCAGGGATCCCTTTCCCTATGAGACCAGTCAATAAATGGTGGGTAGCCCACCCAGTGCACCCACCATATTCTTGTTGGGGGATGCATAGGGTGCTCCAAGTTCTCTGCGTCCCTAGCCAACTCCCCTCCTCCAGTGGGAGCCAACATTGCTCATGCCCACAGGGAACAGCAAAAAATGCACCTCCCTGTGAGCAGCAGCAATCTTTTCATCTGTTTCTCTGCCCGCTTCAGTGCAGGCAGGGAACCAGATGAAAAGTCTACATTTTTCATGCTCCCGCCTGCTGGAGTAGACATAGTGAATTCTCTAGTTTGTCGGGAGCTCTGAAATTGCTCTAGCCAAGCAAAAGCAAACAGGTTTCCCACACATCTGTGGGCAGGGAAACCTCTATGTCTAAGAGGTATGCCCTCCAGGAGGGGGGCGCACAGCCCCCCACCACGGATTTTATGGCCAGGCCCTGGAGGATGGTGTTCCCTGGGCTAAATGGGTATGGGTCCCCAGTGCCAAAATCAGCCCGGGAGGAGGGCATATAGTCTCAATCCCAATTTTCTAAATTGGCAGGGCCCAGGGAGATGGTGTACCCTGCTCCAAAATTGCACCCGACCCCTCAGGGCTACAGCGGAGGACCAAAAAAAGCAAGCATGGTAACCATTTTACTTTTTTGTTTTTTAATTTTGTAAGGATCCTGTGTGGATCTGCAGAAAAATGTAAAAAACAAAATGTTTTGGCCCCTGGTGTCATCCATGTGGGAACCAACCACTAGGCCTAAGGGATAAAGGTATTCCTACCCTGCACCCTTATAGTTTTTGTGAGTGCTTTTTCTTGGGACTCAACCAAGTCCGAGTCCCAGGATGACTGCCACTACTTCCCGGTTGAAGTGGTGGCAGCCAATCAGATCTCATTTTGAGATCTGTCATATTTGTGGATTCTGGCCCTCATTAAAACCCTGGGGGTCAGTGATAAAGGGGCGGTAATACTGCCAAAAGACCGGTGGTAACAAAAATGGAATCATGACCACGGCAGAAACCGAGGACAGCCACTTTAACAGACCGACCACCAGGGCAGAATCAACAAGCACCATGGCGGTAACCGCCAACAGCCAGGCGGAAGACAATGTACTGCCCACTCTATTATGACCGGCCTATCCGCCACCTTTTCCGGGGCGGTACCATCGACAAGAAAAGCCTGGCGGAAACAGATCTCAGAAGTCAAAGGACTCACCTGTGGAGACGGTCAGGTCTGCGCTGGTGCTTACCGTCACCGCCGGCGTACATCACCATTGGCCACTGTAACCCATAGGGCCCAATGATAACCAATGAGGAGTTGCACGGTACTTCCCAGCCACCTCACGCAGCGGCGCACAATTTCCACCTGTGCCTCCATATAGGGCAGGCAGATGCCATTTCAGGGTGGGAGGCAGGCCATGCCACCTAACTGCATCAAAGTACACATAAGAACCATTTGGACCTATCCAACAAAATACTGTTACAATCACAACATGCAATGAAGTGTAGTGTGAAGTAAGAGAGGGAAACCGAAGTTGTCGGCAACACAGTAATTTTATTTAATGTAAAAATGTCCCCGATCTCCAAACGCGTACCGAGGCGGCACACGAGCAGCAACCGTTTTTATCATTACGGCCGCGCTCGCTCCGCTCTTTTGGTGTCACGCTAGGCAACACCAGAACGGCTGCGCTCGCTCCGCTCTTCTGGTGTCACTCTAGGCAACACCAGAACGTCGCGAGTACAACATTGATTTAAAAAAAAATATATATATTTTATTTTTTACAAACTATACAACCCCCATCTCAACAGAAAAAAATACCAATATTTACAAAAGCTATAAACCACAATAAAAAAATAAACACATAAGAAATTGACGTTGCCAGAAAATACATCAAAATTACCCGTTGTCTAATAAATGCAGTTTAGAAGACACAACTCATACAGTAACTCATTGACGCAGTTTCCAAGACAATTTTCTTACTCTGTTACTCCTGCGCACGACCAAACCTTCACCAGTACTGTCACACAAATCAGACTGTTTCACTAAACCAGCCCCACTTACATTCGAGTCAGACTGTCTTACTAAATCACCCTTAGTTTCAAACTGAGGATTCAATCTCCCTTTCAGTTTGACAACCTTGGATTTGTTCCACCATTTATCGCCCTGAACCCTTACAGCATTACCCAAAACCAGTTCAACCCTAACCGGTTCAGAAAATTTGGGATTGCCCTTTTTAACAAAAGTAGGCAATTTTACTGCAACCCAATCGCCTACTGCAATAGGCGACTCTTTTGCCCCTTTCTTGTTGTCAAAGTATCTCTTTTGTGCACACTGTTTGTTATCCATGTTAGTTTTGATAATGTCAGTACGGTCTCCAACTTGCATATTTTTGAAAAACTTGGACATCTACCCAGGTTTGATTTGCGTATTGGGCTTTCTTCCTTTCAAAGCTTCAAAAGGAGATAGCCCTGTGGTGGAATTAGGAGTAGTTCTATAAAACCACAGCATTGCTTGGACCGACGCCTGCACATCACACCCATTCTTCAACGCTCACCTGACACAATCCCCCAACACACGGTTGAATCTCTCCACCAACCCATTCGTTTGGGGTTGATAAAGAGAACATCTCAGATGTTTAACATGCCCTTGCTCCAAAAATGTTTTAAACTCTTCAGACATAAATTGAACTCCATTGTCTGAAATGACTTCCTCTGGAAACCCTTCACTCATGAACACTTCCCTCAGGAATAACACAAGAGTCTTGGCATTCGGGTCCTGAACAAATTTGACAAAAGGCCACTTTGAAAAATAATCAACAATAACATACGCATAGCGCAACTTACAATTTAGTGAGTGAAAAGGTCCTACCATATCAACCCCCAATTTACGCCAAGGACCAGCAGGACACATTATGGGCATTAAGGGTGGTGTTACAGGTTTCAAACACTTGTCAGAGTTGGAACACACTACACAATTCCTTACTAATTGATCAATTTCATTGTCCATGCGAGGCCACCAAAAACTGTCTCTCACTCGTCTTTTTGTCAATGTGGCCCCCAAATGACCATCATGCGCTATCTTCAATAGAGAACACATCAAACCTTCCGGGGGAATTAATTTGTCGTTCCTCAAAAGAATACCATCCTCAATTTTAAACTCATTAGAAACCTTCCAAAATGGCTGAATGGCCGACGCCAAATCCCTCTCATACGGCCAACCCTCAACTATACACTTCATAACTGTGCACAAGTCAATATCATCAGCCATCTTCTCCTTCCACTCTGACTCAGAACATTCACACACTTGTTCAACCTCAGCTGCTGCAATCATACAACTTTCGTCATCCACAAAATCATCAACCAACGGGCTACGCTGACTGGGAAATCTTGACAGAAAATCTGCCCTTACATTACGCCCCCCAGGTATATGCGTCACTTCAAAATCATACTGCATCAATCTCGTTACCAATCTAGAAATTCTGGGTGTACCTGTTTTGTCATTAGTCCCTTTAAAAATTGAGACTAATGGTTTATGATCTGTTTTTAACAAAAAGTGTCTCCCCCACACATAACACCTGAATTTTTCAATGGCCCAACCACAAGCCAACAGCTCCTTTTCGATAACAGAATAATGCACTTCTGGTGTTCTTAATACTCTAGAGGCAAAACCAATGGTGTTTTCAACACCATCAATCATTTGAGTCAACACTGCACCCAAACCAACATTGCTGGCATCCACCGTAAGACAACATTTAAACCGTGGATCATACGGCTTCAGCACCTTAGTCTGCGTCAACAGGATCTTGATGTCCTCAAACGCTTTATCACATTCTGAACACCACACAAAACTGGTCTTGTCTTTCAATAAATTGGATAAAACTCTCACTCGACTCGCATACTCCGGTATAAACCAAGAGTAAAATTCACACATACCCAAAAACGCTTTAACTGCAGCCTTGTCTGTAGGCTGAGGAGCGACTGAGATCGCATCAATCAAACCGGGTTTGGGACTAACACCCTCCTGACTAATTACATGAACCAAATACTCAACTGACGACTTCATGAAATGACATTTCTCTCTCCTAAGAACCACGCCATGAGTCATAAATTTCTGTAAAACCTGTCGTAAAACATTGTCATGCACTTGCTGGTCCGGTGCATAAATTAATACGTCATCCTGGAAAACCACCACGTTGGAAATCCCCTTTAACAATGTACACATGATTCTTTGAAACACCGAAGCCGCCGATGCCAACCCAAATGGCATACGGCAAAACTGGAAAACACCAAAAGGCGACACAAATGCTGTAAAAAACCTGGACTCCTGATCAAGTTCTACCTGATGGTACGCACTAGCCAAGTCTAACTTCGTAAAAATCTTTGCACCTTTGATAGTGGACAACATTTCATTGATATTGGGGAGGGGATGTGAGTCTACCCAAATTTCCCTGTTGAGTGCTCTCAAGTCCACACAAATTCTTAAATCCCCATTCTTTTTCCCAGCCAATACTAATGGAGAGAGCCACAAAGAGGATTCAATTAGTTCTATAATCGCCTTTTTCTGTAAATTTTCCAGTTCCCTTTCTAAATCTTCTCTCACGCTAAAAGGAACAGATCTTAATTTGTGCTTGACTGGAATAGCATTGGCTTTCACTTTTATTTTATGTTTAAACCCATGCAACTTTCCCAATTCACCTGAAAAAACCTTAGGGAAATCATTAAGAAAGACCTCAATCTCCCCCGAATCTCTTAATACTGCAATCTGCTCAGAAGTACCAGGTCTCAACACCATTCCAAACAGGCCCTGATGGAACCAGCCTAAAATATTCAACCCTCTAGCCGCTACATAGACTTTACCAAATATGCGTCTCCCCTTAAACTCGAGAATGTCCTCAAAGAAACCTTGAAGTTCAATCTTTCTCCCTTCGTAGGACACTGGAGCCCTGTCTGGCGGTTCAAGAACACACTCTCCCCAATTCAACTTGAACAATTCTAGAGTAATCATGGTGATCCTAGCCCCTGAGTCCGCTAGCAACTGCAACAACTTGTCTCCCACTCTTATGCACACATAGGGATCCACACAATTATCCGGATCACCAATCTTAACCGCTCCATCAACCACACTCAAAACCATGTCCTGAACCTCTCCCATAAGATGCTCCACCGCTTCATCATTACTCTTCCAACACCGTCATGACAGAATCTTGTTTACCACCTTGACAAACTTTTGCAAAATGCCCCAACCTGCCACAATTCCTACATTGAACACCCAAAGCTGGGCAACTCTTAAATCCTTTCTGATGCATAGAATTACCACATCTAAAACACAATTTTTTTTTTTTAAAGAACACATTGGAATTGGCAAACTTGTTGTTTTTCTGTCCACAAGACTTGATCCCAGTCTTTTTGTCATCCTTGTTGACAACCACATTGACTCTGCTGGACATTGCCAATTCTATTTCCTTAGAAGACTTGATAGAAGATTCTATGCTCTTAGCAATCCTTATCGTCTTCACCAATGTTGGATTGTACAGTGATAACAACTTCTGTCTGATAGACTTGTCTGACCCTTGACAAATAAACTGGTCTCTAATAAGTTGATCACCCAGTACTCCAAACTGGCATTCTGCAGCTAGAACGCGCAACGCCGAAATATATGTGTCTACATCTTCACTTGAGCGTTGTACTCTTTTAAAAAACTTGTGTCTAGCCACTACCAAGCTGGGGAGAGCATCAAATCTGTTGCTCATTTTCTTCACTGCGGATTCATACTCATCCATTTCATCATCCTCCATAAGTACTTCAGGTAGATGCTTGAAAATCGCTCTTCCCTCAAAGCCAATAGAATGGAGCAGCAGACATTTTTTTTGTTCCGGCCTGTAACGTGATGCACCAATCGCCCCTAAATATGTTTCGAAGGCATCAAACCATTGTTTCCAACATATAGCTGGTTCACCTGGACTGTCTAGAAATGACGGTGGGGGCAGAACCAATTGCATGGTGAGGCAACTCAAAAATATTTACAAAATAAACAATATAACTGTACTGAAAAAATTATTTTTATGAATTGTCCGCAACACACCAGAATGTAAATGTTTTTTTTTTTTCTCACATCAAAAGTTAGATTTCCAACAAATGTTCGCTACACAATCTATAAACCTTCTGAGAACAGTTGTCTTAAGTCTGTAAAACGCTGTTTGTAGACATATACTGTGACAACGTAAAGTAGCGTAGCTCAAATCATCTGTAGACCAGGTCCATACCTTTTTTTTTTATTTAGTAGTAAATAAACTTCTTAGTTTGCGTTGGGCTTATTTTTGCGTGCAGTTGGAGTATTTCCTTGAAGCAAAACCACTCCCTTGAGTGCTGAAAACTCTTTTTTTCTGATTCCAACGTCGTCACAGCCTCAAACATAGAATAGCCACAGACAAGAGACTTTCCGCGCAGGTCCGCAGCGTCTGGAGATGACCCTCGTCGCCAAATGAAGTAAGAGAGGGAAACCGAAGTTGTAGGCAACACGGTAATTTTATTTAATGTAAAAATGTCCCCGATCTCCAAACGCGTACCGAGGCGGCACACGAGCAGCAACCGTTTTTATCATTACGGCCGCGCTCGCTCCGCTCTTCTGGTGTCGCGCTAGGCAACAACAGAACGGCCGCGCTCGCTCTGCTCTTCTGGTGTCGCGCTAGGCAACACCAGAACGTCGCGAGTACAACATAGTGTTTGGAAATATGAGATACTGACCAGCTGCTCAACATTTTGCCCCATAGATTGCAACTTCTGCGGAAGAATAGGAGATGGAGACATCCCCCGAGTACAGACCCCTGGTGGACTTTGCAACAATGGAGGACAGGCACATTATCTTCACCTATAGACTGGACAGGGCCACAATCACACAGCTGTGTGCCCAATTGTGGCCTGACCTGATATCCGCTATCCGTCACCACTCCTGGACCCCTCCTCTTGTGCAAGTGCCATCAGTGCTCCATTTCCTGGCAACTGGCTCCTTCCAAGTAACAGTGGGCTTGGTAGTAGGAATGTCTCAGCCAATGTTCTCAATAGTGCTGACCAGAGTGTTGTCTGCCCCGATTAAACACATGTGCAGCTACATCGTTTTCCCTCAGGTGAAGGATTTGGTCATAGTGAAAGCTAATTTCTATGCAATGGGACATATCTCCAACATTATTGGGGCAATTGATCGTACACATATTGCGTTTGTCCACCGCTGGAGAAATGAACAAGTGTTCAGAAATCGAAAGTGCTTTCACTCAATGAATGTGCAGATAGTGTGCCTGGCAGACCAGTACATCTCTCATGTCAATGCAAAGTATCCTGGGTCTGTGCATGATGCCTTTATCATGAGGAATAGCAGCATCCCATATGTGATGGCTCAACTCCAGAGGCACCGGGTGTGGCAAATAGGTGAGCCCTGGCTCCCATCCAGTGGATGTTGGTGTATGGGTATGGTGTGTGCCCTAAGGGTTAGTGAGTGCCTAACAGATGTCCCTAGATATTAGCAGGTGATTCTGGTTACCTCAACCTCTCATGGCTAATGACCCCTGTGAGGAATTCCAGGACAAGGGCAGAGGAACATTACAATGAGGTACATGGGCGAACAAGAAGAATTATAGAGAGGACATTCAGCCTCCTGATGGCTAGGTTTCGTTGCCTCCATCTCACAGTTGGTTCCCTGTGCTACTCACCCAAAAAGGTCTGCCAGATCATCGTGGCATGCTGTATGTTACACAACCTTGATTTATGTCACCAGGTGCCTTTTCTGCAGGAGGATGAGGCTGGAGGTGGGTGTGTGGCAGCAGCGGACCCCGTGGACATGAAGATGAGGATGCAGAGGATGAGCATGAGGACAACAGAAGTGCAATAATTTGTCAATTCTTCCAATGATACACAGGTAAGACAGTGTAACTTCACTTTTAATTGACGGTTTTGTGTTTGACATTGTCACTGGCATGCTGTTTTTCCCACTTCTATGGCCACTCACTGTACCCTTTGGCATCTCTATTTGCAGATATTTGTGCCCCACTATCACTCCTGGTGTGTTGACTGCAGCCAGCTACAGGTCATTTCTATGTATACATTACTGTACAGTTGAATTGTAGTGTTTAAACCTTGTTAAATTAACATATAGTTAAATCATTTGACATACTACATACTTGTATTTATTAAAAGGGTATTTATTTAGGTGCTAATAAGTAGAGGGGGATGTGCAATGGTCTGGGGTGATGGCAGAGGAAAGTCCAGGATAGAGTCCAGTCTATGTGTATGACAGGTGCATTGTCCAAGGGGGCATAGGAAGGGGAGCAATGGCAGTTCGTAGGCTGCCTGGATCGTAGGGAACATTTGTGGAGTGGTTCTCCTTCTGCAGGGGGAGGGGGGCTGGTGGCCTGTTGGTCCTGTGGCGGGGCCTCCTGTCCACTAACGGCAGCAGAGTTGGAGGGCTGTTCATTGGTTTGGCTTGTGGTAGGTGCCCAGTGGTGTGCCACTGCCTCCCTCATAGTGTTGGCCATGTCTGTCAACACCCCTGCAATGGTGACCAGGGCGGTGTTGATGTCCTTCAAGTCCTCCCTGATCCCCAGGTACTGTCCCTCCTACATCCGCTGGTTCTCCTGCATCTTGTCCAGTATCTGGCCCATCGTCTCCTGGGAATGTTGATATGCTCCCAGGATCGGGGTGAGGGCCTCCTGGAGAGTCGGTTCCCTGGCCTGTCCTCCCCCTGTCGCACAGCAGTCCTACCAGCTTCCCTGTTGTCCTGTGCCTCTGTCACCTTAACCATGTTCCCACTGCCACTGACCCCAGGTCCCTGATAATCCTGTGCTTGTGGGGTGGCCTGGAGTCCCTGTAGTGGTGGACACACTGCTGATTGACATGTCCTGGGGACAGAGGTATGAGCCCGCTGAGTGGGTACTGTGCTGGTGTTTCCTGAGGGGGGAGGCTCTGTGGTGGTATGGCGCTGTGCCTGGGTAACCAACTGTCCGGAGATCCCCGATGGGCCAGGTTGGTCATCCAGATCCAGGTGTCCAGAGCTGCTGTCATTACTGTGGGCATCTTCTGGGGGGGACTGGATGTTGCTGGCACCTCCCACCGTTGACGTTGGCTGGGGGACCTGTGGGGATTTAAAAGCAGTGTTATTTTTCTGTGTGTGACATCTTGTGCAAGGATGTGTTGCCCTCTGTGGTTGTTATTGCCCTGGCAGCTTTGCCTTGTGTGAGCTGTTATTTGGTGGGCTAGCTGTTTCCCTCTAGTGTGCATGCTTTAGTGATAGGTGTCCATGCAAGTCTGTGATGGGTGTCCATGCATTGGTGTTGCATGCATGGCTTGGTATTGGGATGGGTGGGTTGTGATGGTGGGGTGTGTGGGAGGTGGTGGAGTGATGGGAGTGAGGATAAGGGTGGGGGTATGTGATGGCATGCAGGTGGGGGGGGAGAAAGTAGTAGAGAGTTGACTTACCAGAGTCCAGTCCTCCACCTACTCCTGCCAGGCCCTCAGGATGCATGATTGCCAAGACTTGTTCCTCCCATGTTGTTAGTTGTGGGGGAGGAGGCGGGGGTCCACCGCCAGTCCTCTGTACAGCTATTTGGTGTCTTGCTGCCACAGAATGCACCTTCCCCCATAGGTCGTTATATCTCTTCCTGATGTCATCCCTTGTTCTGGGGTGCTGTCCCACGGCGTTGACCCTGACTGCTATTCTCCGCCATAGCTCCATCTTCTTAACAATGGATGTCTACTGCACCTGTGATCCGAATAGCTGTGGCTCTACCCGGATGATTTCCTCCACCATGACCTTTAGCTCCTCCTCTGAGAACCTGGGGTGTTGTTGTGGTGCTATGGGTGTAGTGTGAGTGGTGTGGGTGAGGGTGTGGAGGGTGATGTGCTAGGGTGTGTGATGTAAGGTGCGTGGATGGTGTATAGGTGATAGTGGTGAGTGGCTTGTGGTCTTGTCTATGGTCGTGCTATCTCTCTTGTGACACTTGTTTTTAGTTGTAAAGGGTTGTGGGTAATGTGGGTGTGTGTTTTATAGTGGTGTGGGTGTGGTGTGTTAATGGGTGTCAGGTGTGTGTAGTTTGAATTGTCCAATGTGGTGTTGTTTTGTATGTGTGTGTGTATTTTGAGCGCGGCGGTATGTAGCACTAATGGTTTACTGCCATTGAATGTCCAGCGTCATAATGTTGTGGGCGTAGTTCTGTTAGCATAACAGTGTGAGTTTGGATACTGCCAGTTTATCACCTACCTTTGGGCTGGTGGACTTGTGTGTGGGGTGTATAGTGACGGATTGCTATGTGTGTGTCATAATATGGGTAGCGGTAATCTGCGGCGGTATATTGGCGGTAGTCGGCATGGCGGTAAGCAGTACTTACCGCCAATGTCATAATGAGGGACTCTGTTTCTCTAGCTATATATAAAACTTTTTTCTTTTTTAACTCCAAAACTGCTGAACAAATTTAAACCATATCACAAAAGCAGTTCTTTCTGGACCACAGTCTAGCTATCTGCCAAATTTGGTGTAATTCTGTTCAGTGGTTTAGGCTGCAGTTGTGTCTAAAATCCCTAGGGGATATTTCATGGGGAAACAGATTATCAGACCTCTCTTTTTCTCTGCCCCTGCTTGATGAATCACCCCAGAACTTTCCAGACAGCAGTCAAAGTCAGTAGCAAACTAGTTCTGAAAACTTTGTGAAGATTTGTCAAAAGGTACCAAAGTAATTAGCAAAAGAAAAAACTCCTTTACTATGGAAACTAATGGCCTGATATCTCATGCACCGTATTATGATCTCCATAGGATAATATGGATTGTAACATGAAGGACGGGATATCTGTCACATTTGTGATGGAGTATTCCCCTCCAACAACATCTAAATCAGGGCCTAGGTCCTAACTATAACTACCTACTGACAGCTATAACGTGTGCCCTGACATGCACTGCTTATGACCC
Source organism: Pleurodeles waltl (assembly GCF_031143425.1). Classification (NCBI taxonomy): domain Eukaryota; kingdom Metazoa; phylum Chordata; class Amphibia; order Caudata; family Salamandridae; genus Pleurodeles; species Pleurodeles waltl. Next base: position 366,588,225 of record NC_090439.1, read on the forward strand.
TCGCATATTACATAACTCATGACTTCTTTTATGACATTACTGATCACATTACAAAAGACATCATTGATGACTTTACTATTTACATTATCCAAGCTTCTTTTGCACATATTGCTCTACAAACTAATATGGCATTAGAGGCCTGAATGTGATTACAAAATGAGTAAAAAGTAGCTCAGAATAAAATGAAGAATCATTAATGCCATCACAGATAGAACACCCTTAGATGAAGCAATAATGTGTTATGTTTTACATTGATCCTGTGACATACACTTCATGGGTAGTCCAGTGTACATTTAACATCCCACAGGGCCAGTTCACATGGTATGCCCCAGGGATGGTCCTGCATTGGGAAGGCCAAACTTGTAATGAGCCCCAAAGTCTGTCCTCAGTGTCCACAAGCTTTAAAATTCTCCCGCCAGCTGGGAGCAGACTTTTGATCTGTTTCCCTGACTGCACTGATGTAGGCAGGAAAAGAAATGAAGACATTGCTATAAATATCAAAGGTAGAGGTAGGAAACTGCCACTTGTGGCAGTTACCCCCCCACCTTTTGCCTGAAATTGATGCTGCCTTGATTGAGAGTGTGCTAAGATCCTGCTAACCGGACCCCAGCACCAATGTTCTTTCCCCAAAAATGGACCATTGTTTCCACAATTGGCACACCTCTGGCACACAGATAAGTCTCTTGTAAAAGTTACCAGTGGTACCAAGGGCCCTGTGACCATGGAGGGTCCCTAAGGGCTGCAGCATGTTGTGCCACCCTAAGGGAACCCTCACCTAACACATGCACACTGCCATTGTAGTTTGTGTGTGTTGGTGGGGCGAAAAAGGCAAAGTTGACATGGCATCCCCCTCAGGGTGCCATCCCCACAAAACGCTGCCTGTGGCATAGGTAAGTTACACCTCTAGAAGGCCTTACAGCCATAAGGCAGGGTGCACTATTCCACAGGTGAGGGCATAGCTGCATGAGCAATATGCCCCTACAATGTCTAAGTCCATTCTTAGACACTGCAAGTGCAGTGTGGTCATATTAAGTATATGGTCTGGAAGTTTGTCATTACGAACTCCACAGTTCCATAATAGCTTCACTGAATACTGGGAAGTTTGGTATCAAACTTCTCAGCACAATTAACCCCCACTGATGCCAGTGTGGGATTTATTAAAAAATGCACACAGAAGGCATGTTAGAGATGCCCCCTGTATTATACCCAATCTTCTAGTGTAGGACTGACTGGTCTGTGCCAGCCTGCCACTAGTAGATAAGTGTCTGACCCCATGGGGTGAGGGCCTTTGTGCTCTCTGAGGCCAGAAACAAAGCCTGCTCTGGGTGGAGGTGCTTCACACCTCTCCCCTGCAGGAACTGTAACACCTGGTGATTAAGCCTAAAAGGCTCAGACTCGTGTTACAGTGCCCCAGGGCACTCAAGCTAGTGGAGATGCCCGCCCCCCCCCCAGACAAGCCCCTTTTTTGATGGCCAGTTTGGCAGAAAACTTAAGAAAAACAAGGAGGAGTGACCACCTCTGCTGGGACCACCCCTAAGGTGTCCAGAGCTGAAGTGACCCCCCCCTCCCTGCAGAATCCTCCATCGTGGTCTGAAGGACAGGGACAAATAGGGATGGGAATGTTCCCCCTCCCCAAAGGGAGGGGGCACAGGAAGTGTGTAGCCACCGTCAGAGACGTTAGCCATTGGCTACTGCCCTCTGACCCCTGTAATACCCCTAAATCTTGTATTTAAGGGCTTCCCTGAACCCAACTCACCAGATTTCTGATGACCTGACAAGAGGAAGTAGAACTGCTTAGCTGAAATCCCCAGCAGAAAAGAAAGAAGACAACAATTGCTTTGGCACCAGCCCTTCCGGCCTGTCTCCTGCTTCAAAGAACCTGCAAAAGAACAGCGACGCATCCAGCGGGACCAGGGATCTCTGCCAAGTTCCATAGGACTGCTCTGCACCCAAAAGGACCAAGAACTCCTGTGGACAGCAGCCCTGTCCAAGAAGAAACAAACAACTACGGACTCCCACTTGAATGCGTGAGTCCTAACTACTCTGCACCCAACGCCCACGGCCCACGGCTAGGTAGCCCAACCAGCTAGAGATGATCCACAGGTGATTCTGAGCAAGTGCCCACCCTGGGGTGACCACCCCACCCCTCCATGACGACGCCTGCAGGGGGAATCCCGAGGACCCCCTGATTGCAAAAGCTCCGGACGAAGATATCTGATGCCAAAGGATCCACTTCACCCCCAGGCCTTGGAGAAACACCCGGTCCAGCCACGTTCAGCAGGTGGCCCTCCTCCCTGTCCAACCAGTGGTGTGCCCAAGACACCCCCATGAACCTCATCTGCAGCCTCTGAGTGACCCCCGGGTTCTCCTCATAGACCAGCATTGGAAACCTGACGTCCTGTTTGCACCCTGCACCTGGCTGCCCCTGTACCGCTCAGGGTGTGTGTTTGGTGCCTACTTGTGACCCCACCAGTGCTCCTCTAATCCCCCCGAGATTACACGAGGTACTTACCTGCAGGCAGGCATGATTCTGAGTACCCCTGTCTCCTTCGGAGCCAAAGCAAAATGTTCTCTTTTTTTACCTCTGCACCCGGCCACCCCAGTTTTGCTGGTGGTGGGTGTTTGGGGTTAACTTGAACCCCAACCGGTGGACTTCCTAAAACCCGGAGTCTGAAACTGTAAGTGTTGCACTTACCTGTAAAACGATCTAACATTTCTTCGCCCCTGGAATTGTCTCTGAAAATTGCATTGTGTCCATTTTTAAAACAGATTATTGTCAATAATTCTTAAACTAAATAACGTAACTTTTTTTAAAAAAAGTACTGTTGAAACAAGTGTGAAATACAAATCTATGGAAGTACTTACCTGCAACCTGAATCGTTTGGTTCAAAAGCTAAATTAAGAAAATATATTTTTGATATAAAAACCATTGATCAGGAGTTCAGTCATTGAGTGTGTGCATCTTCTATTGTTTGTGTGTGCACAACAAATGCTTTTCACTACCCTCTGATAAGCCTACCTGCTTGACCACACTACCACAAAAGAGAGCATTAGTATTATCTACTTTTGTCTCTGGTAAGCCTCTGGGAAACCCCTGGAATCTGTGCACACCATATCTCATAGTACCAAAAAGTACTAAGCACCAACTGCAAGTATCTTGTTGTGTTAGACCAAGTCAAAGTCAAAACAAAAGTCAAAACAAAAATTAAGGATGGCCACAATGGAGTATGGATTGGACCCAGGGATCAGGGTTAATCTACTGGAAAGTTTATCTTCTAACTTAGTGGTTGTTCTAGAGAAAAATTGTTGTCAACGAGGTTTTCACTGGGTTGGACTACAGGCTGGATCAAAAGAATGGGTTGTCGACCACAGGCTGATGAAGTCCTAGTCTTTGCTCGCAATATTCCATTGGTGTGAAAAGCAGGACGATTGTTGTTAATGTGAACATCTCTAAAAGCTTTGTGCAGGCAAAGTCCGGAGTCTGTACCCAGGAAGGCATTATCAGCAGTTGGATGCAGTTTCTGCATTGGCTCAGTGAAGTCGCATTTCTAAGGAGACTGGGGATGGTGGTTGCCAATACAAGTAACTCTGTGTGGAACACCTAGACAAATTAATCCAAAGATTAATTGATGAAAACCGCCTGTGGCTTCAGAGCCTTCCCAGTATAAGCTTCTGGTTCTTTTTGGAGGAAAATTTTAACCAATTTCTCTGAGTCCCGTTCTTGCAATTCTGAGGTTGGAGAACACCCTAACACCAAACAAGGATTCACGGGCTTTTGCAAACCACTTGGGGTTTAGGGCTTACTTTTTCAGAAGCCACCAGCAGGGTCCAGACAAATCTAGTTTGAACTGGCCAGTTGGGTTCAGCAGATTTTTGGACTTCTTGCAGCTTTTGTGTTCTTGGAGCCAAAAAGGAGGCTAAGCTGCTAGTCCTTGGAGTCGACTTTTCTGTCCTGGATTAGCATGTAAGATGGTATAGCCTTTATGTTTGTCTCCATTGGTTTTCAACAGGTGAAGTCCTTTTTCACAAGTAAGGGTCTGCAGGTGCAAACCTTCGGTCTTCCTCTGGTCCAAAAATGTTCAGAAGAAGGTTCCAAGATTCACCAGGTATATGCCTGGCATAAGCTTGTGGATGGGGGTGACTCCCTAATCAAAAGATCCCAGGGCCCACCTACCCACTTTCACATAATTTCCTGGGAGTCTGGCCCACAGTGCCCTGCTCTAACAAAATCCAACATGGCAGAATCTGGGGACACCTATGAGGAGTGGTCTAGGAAAATAATAAACCGCCCCTTCAAAATCAGTTTTGGGACAGATTTTCCCCCAATTGGAGTAGTGACACTCTAGCTATTTGGACACTGGCAGTGTCAGGCCTATAGTTGAGTTAAATCTGCCTGTGATAGGCGCTATCCCTTTGATGTTTGTATAGTTGGCGGGCACATCCCCAGGCCATCCTGTCTTTTGTTCACTTTCCTGTGAGCAATTAACACATCCCAGCAGTCTGCCAGATGACAGTTGGGAGTTGCCTCTGAAAGGGCTGCTAGAGCCTTTATGCAGGAAAAAGACAAATGTATAAAAGTCACATTTTTAAATTAAGAATTTAAAATCTGACATTACCAGTAGAATGAATGTTAAATTATTGATTTCTTTAAGTATGGTTGTGTCTGTTCCCAAACTGACTTTATGCATTATAAGGTTTTGTAATGAAACACAGTGTTGATCTATGGCATAGTGAAAAACATGACTTTCAAGATTTTTCACTGGCAGGAAAAGCACACGTCTTGCTTTGTAGTACCATGCACTCTGCCCTTACAGCCTTTACGAACTACTTTAGGGGTAACTTATAATTATTAAAACGGAATGTACACGCATGTTAGAAGATGATTTTAACAGTGTTTGGACAAAATATTGAATACAAATTATTGTGAAAAAAAATATTGTGTCAAGAATATTTTTTATTAAAAAAATATAGCGGACAGAAATATTTAAGGTATGAATATTGTTTTAAGTGTTGTTGTTAATATTATACTTACAAATATTGTTTTCTAAATTACTGTATATAATATTGCTCTTATGGTTATTGTATTATTTTGAATTTAGTATTTCGTGTTGTATGTTATATTTTTTGTTATCTTTTAGTTTTTTGTTTGTTTAATGTAATTTATGAATGTTCTACTTTTATTTGGATACTAACCCCATCGCTGCCAGGCCTTTCTCCCCTCAGATGCCAGGCCGTTTTTTGACTATTTGTGGCAGTTCGCGCTTAGGCCCTCATAACATTTTGTCCACATAAGCTACCAACACCAAATTTGCGTCCTATTTTCCCAACACCCTAGGAATTCTAGAGGTACCCACAGTTTGTGGGTTCCCCTGAGGGAGAGCAATAAATTATCCAAAATATAGCAAAAATTTAGTTTAAAAAAAAAAAATGAAAAATAAGGGCTGCAGAAGTAGGCTTGTGGTTTTTTCACTGAAAATAGCATCAACAAAGGGTTTGCAGTGCTAAAATTACCATCTTCCCAGCTTTCAGGAACAGGCAGACTTGAATCAGAAAACCACACTTTTCAACACCATTTTGGCATTTTACTGGGACATACTCAATTTTTACAATTTTTTTGTGTTTTCATCCTCCTTCCAGTTAGTGACAGAAATAGGTGTGAAACCAACGCTGGATCCCGGATGGCTAAACATTTCTGAAAAAAATACAAATTATGATTTTATCCAGGGGTCATTTGTGTAGATCCTACAAGGTTTTCCTACAGAAAATAACAGCTCACATAAAGAAATATTGAAATTGAGGTGAAAAATGTGTCATTTTTTTCCACATTGTACTCGGTAACTTTTTTCTGCAATGTCAGATTTTTTAAAGCAATTTACTGTTATGTCTGCTGGCCTATTATGGTTGTGGAGATATAAAGGGCCATATTTATACTTTTCGAAGCACAACTGCGCCAACGCAGTTGTGCGTCAAAAAATCTAACGCCGGCTAACGCCATTCTGAAGCGCCATGCGGGCGCCGTATTTATTCAATGATGTTAGCCGGCGTTAGCCGGCGGCGCTGCCTGGTGTGCGTAAAAAAAAAGGACGTACACCAGGCAGCGCCGGCGTAGGGGAATATGGAGCTTGGGCGCCAAAAAATGGGGCAAGTCAGGCTGAGGCAAAAATATCGCCTCAACCCGATTTGCGCCATTTTTTTCGACTCCCAACCCCCATTGAAGTGACTCCTGTCTTAGCAAAGTCAGGAGTCATACCCCCTTGCCCAATGGCCATGCCCAGGGGACTTCTGTCCCCTGGGCATGGTCATTGGGCATAGTGGCATGTAGGGGGGCACAAATCAGGCCCCCCTATGCCACAAAACAAAAAATATATATACTTACCTGAACTTACCTTATGTTCCCTGGGATGGGTCCCTCCATCCTTAGGCGTCCTCCTGGGGTGGGCAAGGGTGACAGGGGGGGTCCCTGGGGGCATGGGAGGGCACCTCTGGGCTCCTTCCGAGCCCACAGATCCCTTAACGCCTGCCCTGACCAGGCGCTAAAAAACTACGCAAAAGCAGCTAGACGTCATTTTTTTTGACCCGCCCACTCCCGGGCGTGATTTTTGCCCGGGAGTGTAAATACGGTGCACATGCCTCGGAGTCACTTTTTTAGACGGGAACGCCTACCTTGCATATCATTAACGCAAAGTAGGTGTCCACACAAAAAAATGACGCAAACTCAATGGACTTTGACGCTAGACGCGTCTAACGCCAAAGTATAAATATGGAGTTAGTTTTGCGTCGGAATTGCGTAAAAAAAAACGACGCAATTCCGGCGCAAACAGAGTATAAATATGCCCCATAGGGCTTGTAGGTTCATCAAGAATCCTAGTACCCAGAGCCAATAAAGGAGCTATACCTTGCAATGGGTTTTCATTCTATACCGGGTATACAGCAATTCATTTGCTGAAATATAAAGAGTGAAAAATAGGTATCAAGAAAACCTTTGAATTTCCAAAATGTGCACAAGATAAGGTGTTGAGAAGCAGTGGTTATTAGCACATCTCTGAATTCCAGGGTGCCCATTCTAGCATGTGAATTACAGGGCATTTCTCAAATGGATGTCTTTTTACAAACTGTCTTACATTTGGAAGGAAAAAATGTAGAGGAAGACAAGGGGCAATAACACTTGTTCTACTGTTCTGTGTTCCCCCAAGCTTCCCGATAGAAATGGTACATCACTTGTGTGGGTAGGCCTAATGCCCGCGACAGGAAACACAACATGGACACATCATATTTTTACATTGAAAACTGATGTGTTTTTGGGAAAGCGCCTAGCTGTGGATTTTGTCCTCTAGCTCAGCCGGCATCTAGGAAAACCTGACAAACCTGTGTATTTTTAAAAACCAGACAACCAGGGAAATACAGGAGGAGGTGACTTGTGGGGTTCTCAACAAGTGCTGTTACCCAGAATCCTTTGCAAACCTCATAATTGAGCAAAAAAGCCACTTTTTCCTCACATTCCGGTGACAGAAAGTTCTGGTCTCTGAGAGGAGCCACAAATTTCCTTTCCACCCAGTGTTCCCCCAAGTCTCCCGATAAAAATGTTACCTCACTTGTGTGGGTAGGTCTATTGCCCACGAAAGGAAATGCCCCAAAACACCATCTGGACAATTCAAAATTGTCAAATACAAAACCACCTGTTTTTACGGGGGCACCTGCGTTTTTGGTCCTTGGCTCAGCAGCCCTATATAGGGAAACCTACCAAACCCAGACATTTCTGAAAGCTAGACACCCGAGGGAGTCCAGGGAGGTATGACTTACATGGATCCCCCAGTGTTTTCTTACCCAGAATCCTCATAAAACCTCAAATTTAGCTAAACAAAATCAAATTTTTCCCAGATTTATGTGTGGGATCACCACACCGGGACACATTTCCTACCACCCAATGTTCCCCTCTGTCTCCCGGTAAAAATTATAATATAAAATTATAATTTCATATTTTCTATTTGTGACAATTTTTACATATTTAATATTTGTATTTAAAATATTGTAGTGATGTACTGATAATTGTTGTAAAAATGCATTTATTAAATAAATGTGATATATAATTTAGCAATAATTATTTTTAGAAAATGTACAATTAGCATTTTTTGTGAAGTTATAATTATTTTTTTAAAGATATTTTATATTTGTGATTTAATGTTACGTTTTATTTGTTCATTTTATTATGTAGTATCAATAGTTTTTACAGTGTTTTGCATTTTGATATTTCTTTTTAATTCGGTATGAAATTTTAATTATTAAAAACAAACATAAATATGTATTAGGTGTTAAATATATATTATTATATTTTATTTATATTATAGATTTTTCAATATGTATTTTGTTTTTAAATTAATTTGTTTATATTCAGATATTGACAGATATAATCAACCACGTGAACGTAGGGGAAAGTGCTCCCTGTTGTTCTGGGCATCTAGCCATTAACAAAGCCACGCTTTGTTAACGGCTAGATGCCTAGATCAACAAGGAGCACTCTCCCCTCCGTTCGGGAGGTTGAGTATGTCTGGCACACATACACACAATTGTCAATTCTGGAGTTTCTTGCTTACGGAGTTGATATTATTTTTTATTATTTGGATATTGTGTGTCTTTGACAATAAGTATTAGGCCTGAAGATGTCAGCTGCTGCTTATGTGGCATTGGCGAAACACATGTTGGTGTTTACTTGCATGCATTAAACCTATAGAAAGTTTTATGTGATCTATGAATAAGGAGAAATTAACTGAGAGATATTGACTGATTTGCTGAATTCACATGGACGTTACTTGAATATTTGAGATGAAGAATTAAAGTTGGAACTAACATGTATGAACACTCTATGGTTGAAATTAATGTGGATTTGAAGCTATTAAAACATTTCAAATAATTAAGGAAATTGGGGTGATTTTCCTCCCTTCTTGAGCGCCAGTTGCTATGATTGCTGTTCTTACACTTCATATTATAGTGGACTCTTAGTGAGAGCACCATCTATCCCAACCACCCGCTTGATCTTAGATGTTTAATTCTATGTTACTTGTTAATGCTATATGAAAGCATAATTTTGATTATTCATAGTTTTGTATAGTTTCAGTTTTTTTGGTAAAGTTGGTTTTATTTTGTTTATATATTTTATTTGCTCTTCTTTTTAATGCATTATGTTTATTTATATATGTGTATATAACATTATTACACATTAAGTATATGTGTCAGATAATTATTTATGTTTTTGTATAATTGAATATTATAAAGTTTTGTTTTTATTTTTAGGATTTGAAAATATTTTGATATCAAATATTCATGATTTTGTATACATATTTTAAAAGATAATATTATTTAGGTAAAATATTTTTTTTAAATGGGAGTTTTAAATACATAATGCGTAATAATAATTGTTCAACACTTTCACAAATTCATTTAGATTAAAATTTAAATAGGCAATGTGAGCTCTCTAGTGTCCACAAATTTCCCCTAATTGGTTTAGGTTGAAGTGGGAATAGTAAATATCACCTGTTTAGTGTTAAGAAACCTTCATTGAAAAGGCTTGGAACGCAGTGGGAACAGTAAATGTCACCACTTTGGTGTTCAGCACCTTCCCCTAAATGGCTTTAATTGGCGTGGTAATAATAAATGAGACTGTTTTAGTGTCCAACACCTACCCCTAAATGGTTCAAATTGCAGTGGGAATAGTGAATGTGACCTCTTAAGTGCCCACGCCTTCTCTTGAATGACCTAAATGGGATTCAGAATACTAAGGGCCTCATTGCGAGTTTGGCCATCTAAGGACCACCATGTTGGTGGTGGTGGTCTGACTGCCAACAAACTGGTGGAGAAGAGCACCAAATTATGAGTTCCGCTGTGGTGCACACAGAAGACTGCCAAAGCACCACCAGCACCACCAGGGAGGTCCGATCACTGCAAACATTTGGAGCCACCACCAATCCAGTGGAGACCATGTGTCCACCGGCCTCATTAGAGGTTGCACACCACCAGCATTTCCACCACAGTCGGACCACCAAAGAACACCAGGCAGACATAAACAGTATAAAAGAAGTCGCTTACCTCCAGGAAGCCATACTCATCTGGAGCCAACCTTGAACCACAACTAGATGTGATCCCCCTGCTTTTGCTCCCAGAAAGACAATGGAATCACCTCAGACAAGGACGGCAACACTCGCAAGTGCAGACACTCACCTGTTACATATGTAAAATGAATTAAGTTGAACTGAAACATAACATGCCATAGGGAGAGGGGTGCAAGGTCTAAACTCACACGTAACAGTACAGTGACACACAAACTCACATACAGCACCATATACACCCACACATACACAGCATGCACACTACAGCCAGCAGACATACACACACCACACGTCACAAACACACAGTTATGCACAGCTACACAGCACAGGCCCAGCCTCACAAATACAAATATAACATACAAACTTGTAATAACAACACCACAGCTGCACAATATAAGCACATGTAAAACACTTACTACTGACACTGTCCAGTGACTTCACACACACACAACACAATGTACAACAATCTGTGATGGAACACACAAAAATACACCATTGAACTACCTAACAATTCACATACACACAGTGCACCAAACCTATTATGCTGTGCACAATACACGCAGGCTCAGACACTCTAAACACACAAAGCCACAACACACCACCATGACAACAACAGTTCAGCTATATTCACATACCAGTCACACAAAACAAACCCTATTTTTGCGGATAAAAGCACTGCACACAACCTCACAGACTGCTCAGACAATACCGGAAGCATCAAGCGGCACACACACACATGCTGGCACACAACCAATGTCAGCCAGGAACAACTCAAAGCAAGGAAAGGAAATGCAGGACATAAAATGTAAGCAGAAAATCATCAACAGGTTGTTGAATTGTATGTCAGTTATAGTGTTAGAAAGGAGGTCTCTAGTTGGCAGAGGTATACACCCTCGTCCAAGTAGGGACCACAATCCTATTCAAGGTAAGTCACATGCAATCCAAATTATCCTGTGCCCACCCTCTGGTAGCCTGGCACAGAGCAGTCAGGCTTAACTTAGAAGGCAATGTGTAAAATACTTGTGCAATAAATCATGCAATAACACAGTGAAAACACCACAAAAATATACCACACAGGTTTAGAAAAATATAAGATATTCATCGGATCAAGTTGAGGTAAAATAGATAAAGATTAGATAAGCTGAAATATCACTTTTGCAAAGTTAAGAAGAGTCTTACGTCTTTAAAAATCAACAATTGTCTCTGGTGTGCACAAAGTACCTGGTATGCATCAAAATTACACGCACAGAGACTGTGGAGGAGAAGATGCGTGAAAAAAGGAAGGTGTGCATCAGATTTCCTGAAGGGGCACAGATGATGAGTTGTTTCTTCCCAAGCTGCAAGGACTTTGCATCGAATTCCAGCGAGCAGTCTTGGATCCTCGCTCCGAAGCGGGGTTCTTTTGATGCCCAGGGACAATGCATGGAAACCCGGGGCATGCGGGATGAAGTCATAGGCACTGCGTCGATCCGGTGGGCGATGAGTCAAAGTTTCTGTCACACGGCAGGCGCTGGATTGATTCTTCAATCAGCTGTGCATCTAAGTTACAGTCATAACGGAGGTGCTGTATCGATCTCCTATCAGGAAGTCGGGCTACATTGTTCTGGTTAAGCGATGCAGCGATATTCTTATCGCAGGGCAGGCTGTGTGTCGTTTGCAGCAGGCTGTGCATAGATTATTGCACACAAGGAGTTTCCTTAAAGAGAGGATGTCTTTGTGGGCACTGAGACTTCAGAAACAATAGGCAAGCTCAATCCAAGCCCCTGGATAGCACTTCTCAGCAAAGTCAGAGGCAAGCAAGGCAGCAGGGCAACAGCAAGGCAGCAGTCCTTCACAGCAAAGCAGTCTGGGTGAGGCCATTGGGCAGCTGGGTAGCTCCTCTTGACAGGTTGCAGGATCTGGTCTAGAGCTGTCTAATTTGGTGGGGTCAGGGACCCAGTTTATATACCCAAAAGTGCCTTTGAATTGGGGGAGACTTCAAAAAGTGGTTTTGAACTGCACAAATTGCCCATTCAGTACAGGTCTGTCTGCCAGGGTCCCAATAGGGGGTTTGACAGTCTATTGTGTGAGGGCAGGCCACTAGCCTTTGAAATGTAAGTGTCAGGCCCTTCCACCCTGCCAGCCCAGGAAGACCCATTCAGAATGCAGATGAGTGCAGGTGTGACTGAGTATCCTGTGTTTGTGGTTGTCTGGGTGTAATCCACAAGGGAGTTGTCAACCAGCCCAGCCCAGATGTGGATTAGTTACAGGCTGTAAGGCACAGATGGATTTTAAGTGCAGAGAAATTCTCACTTTCTAAAAGTGGCATTTCTAAAATAGCAATATAAAATCGAACCTCACCAATAAGTAGGATTTTCTATTACCATTCTGGCCACACTAAACCTGACCAGTTTACCCTTTCTGATCAGAATATACCACTCAAACTGTATATGAGGGTAGCCCTAATGCTATCCTATGAATGTCGCAGGCCTCACAGTAGTGGAAAATAAATTTAGGAGTTTTCCTCTACCAGGACATATAAAACACACAGGTATATGTCCTGCCTTTTACTTACATTCCACCCTGCCCTATGGGTTACCTAGGGCCTATCTTAGGGGTGACCTATATGTAGAAAAGGGGGAGTTTAAGGCTTGGCAAGTACTTTTAAATGCCAGGTTGGTGTGGTATGGAAACTGCAGCCACAGGCCTTCCAATGCACGCCTGAGACATCGTTAAGGGGCTCCTTATGTGGGTGGCACAATCAGTGCTGCAGGCCCACTAGTAACATTTGATTTACAGGCCCTGGGTATATAAAGTGCAATTTAGTAGGGACTTACCAGTAAATCTAATATGCCAATTGGGAATGAAGCAATGTTACCATGTTTAAGGGAGAGAGGATATGCCCTTTAGCACTGATTAGTGCAGAGTCCTAAATCCAGCAACAACAGTGTTAGAAAAGTGGAGGGAGGCAGGAAAAAGTTGGGGGATGACCACCCTAAGGCTGTCAGGTCTAACATATAGGGATTAAAATAAATTTGTGGAAGGCCATAGGCCAGTCCATTCTTCATAATAAAACAGCACCAAAGACACTAAATGGTGCCCTTATTGACTCCTGAGTGCCAGTAACCTCCACAAGTAGGGGCATCAAGGGGCAGGCAGGCACTACAGGGATTCATAGGGGTTGGTGGTGGGGGTGTGTGCTTAGACTTGGGAGTTGGGGTTCGGCTTAGGCTTGGAGGGTAAGCTTTCACTTTAGAGTGAGTTGGACCTTTTTGGGAGGGGTGGACTTCTTTTTGGTGGGGGAGGGGCATGGGTGCTGGCAGAGGGCTAGGGGAGGCCTTGGAGGTGGAAGGGAAACAGGCCCTTTACGGAGTTAGGAAAAGGTCAAACTTGTAATGGAAAAATGTATTAGACACACAGGGACAGTCAGCAATAGGGGGTTTGGGAGTGGAAAGAGAGGGAGTGGTTCTTTGATGTTTAGATATGGATGTCTTGGGTGCACGTTTGTGGAAGGTATGCTTGTGGGAGGTGGGTGTCTGTTGGATGGGTGAATAAGGGTGTATATGCATCTTGGGATGAGGGGGGTGGAGGTGCTGGGGGATTCCGTGGTGGGTGGGTGACTGTTGGGGTGGTGACTACAAGTATGGTGGATATGCTGCATGAAAGTGTGTCAGTGGTTGTGGTGTCTTCGGGTGCAGTGACTGAGGGTGTGCTGGGGTGCTTTCTGTGGGTAGGATAGGTGTGGTGGCTGGATATGTGAATGTTGGTGTGGTGTCTGCAGGTATTAAATTCTGTGTCTGTGATACTGCGCGTGGTGGGGGTGTCACGGTAGGTTGTGACTGTTGCCGTGTCTACAGGTGGATGTTGCCTGTGTGTGCCAGTAGTGTGTCTTGTAGTGCTAATGTTTGTCTGCGCTATCCTCAGAAGTTAAGGTGGATGCATGCCTGTCTGTGTACTTTGTCTGGGTTAGGGAAGTGGGGAATTGGACTGGAAAGAGGAAGGTGGCTGGTAGACAAGAGGTGACTGGTTGCCGTCAGTGTGGAGGCCAGAGCCTGAAAAGATCTCTGCAGGCCAGCCAGTACACCATGAACGCCCTATAGGGACATATTGCTCTGTTGTGTTTGAGTTGCCTATCCCTGTATGGCATTCACAATTGTCGACTGACCCGCAGAGATTGACTTCAGAAGGTCAATAGCCTCCTCACTGATGGCAGCAGGGCTGACAGGGGATGGTGCTGAGGTGCTAGTGGCAAAGGAGATGCCCACCTTCTTTGGTGGGTGGGCATGACCAACTGGGTGGGAAGCTACAGGGAGGGCAGTGATAGAATGGGGGGTTGCAGACAGAGATGGTACAGGATGGTCCCAGATGGGTCTGCCACCACTAAGGAGGGGCCACTAGCGGAGGGTTCCAAAGAAGATGTAGTCGATCTGGTCTCCCCTGTGGAACTCTCCTCACCCTCAGGGCCACTGGCTCCCTCGGTGTTGGTGATGTTGTGACTGGAGGTCCCTTGACCAGCAGCTGTGCCCCATCTCCTTCTCCTGCCAGAACTGATGCTGTAAAACAGAAAGTCAGGTATGGTCATCACATTCACAAGATAATATTTCCACCATATGTAAACATGGGTCTCTTTACACCAACACCCACAGGCAGTGCCAGTTAAGTGCCAACATCATGTCACAACACAATATGAAGTAGGTTCCTCAATATAAACATTGTTATTCACCAGCTATGGAAGCTAACTGACACCTACAATGCCATGAGTCAAGTTGACCAATCACACTGACCATACCATCAGAAGGTGACTTTGCCACATGATACAGGTTCCCTATCCACAACAACATAGTTGAGCACCAATCAAACAATAGTTTAGGAATGTTAATTTGCTTACCATTAATCATGAACACATACTCAAGACTTACACATATTTTACTCTGATGTAATATACCAGTCTATGACACAAGATGTAAAGCAAAGGTAAGCAAGCCTAGAATAGACAAGGCATAATTCTTTTTTCACATAGTTACAACCATACACCATGGGCATTTGGAAACCTGTAACAACTAAAATCCCCATTCATCCCAATTTTCGGTTAGGGAGTCAGAACACATGGCACACACACACATCCACCAACAGAGATGTATTGAGGATGGAAATTACAATGTGGACAAAAGTCATCCAGGGCATTGGTCTTCTGTAAATAAACTTTATCAGTCAAGTAAGGGCCAAGCAAGCTCAGACCTATGTTTCACACACAACCACAAGATGTCAAAAAGACTGTACCTTACATATGGACTACTAAACTGTGCAGAAAGATGACAATAAGACCTACATAATCATTCAATTAGTCTACCAATAGGCCAATGACTGAGTGGAAACATCACTAAACACGCATCAGGCATGGCATGCCTTACATCTGTTGTGTAGGATTCTCAGAGCCAAATCACATGTGTTGCTAACATCACAGGTTTACCTACCATGATGCAAGCCACAAGCATAGAAAAACTTACAATACAACTCACTGTTTATGTGAACTATGACACCTGAAACACATAGGTGTCATTGCCAACATTAGGTTCCCAAACAGCCAGGTCTCAATTGCCACATCCTTCATTACAACAGCAAGTTGGCATAGCTATTTCCAAAGTTGATTCATCACTGAGCGTTTCAATTGATACATGATGTTGGCACATGCCTTTCAAGAATTTAACTGTGGATAGGCTATAATTGCCTATGAATCATGCATAGTACAGTATGCCCAAGGATAAAGCTGTGTGCCCACTTTCCAGTAACAGAACGTTAACAAGGCAGTAGAATTCCTAGCTTCTTGTACCAATGCATATGTGCCCATTGAAATGTTGCAACACCTTAATGGTATCCAACAAACATGTTGTCTACTCTGATGAGACTCCATATATTTCTACGTAAATCCCTCACTTACAAAGGGGGATTACTTTGTAACAGGTGTGGAGGAGTTAACCTTGTATGTCATGTGATATGTCAGGTGGGCATAACAACCTCATACGCTGCTGTCACTTATCAGAAAGCATTAGAATACTAGAGATGACTAGAATATGTATAACTTTATTTTGCACATGACCAGGGTGACATTGCTACAATAAGCCATTATTTCCCTAGTTATGTCCTGTGTGCCATGTTTAACTATTTCATATGGCATGTCCAAGCATAGTGTGTGACATATGTTGTATCAAAATTACAATAGACACAATGACTGATAGACATATCGTCTTATATTCCATCATCTAGTTGCCCTGGAATGAGAAGGGCCAGACAACCTCCAGTGTACTGCCCACTATCAGACCTGCAGACCATGGAGGATCGACATGTCATCCAGATCTACCACCTGGATAGTCAGACAATCATGGATCTCTGTTGTCAGTTGGGGCCAGATCTGATGCCAGCCATTCGTCATCCCAATAGCATTCCACCCATTGTACAAGTCATGTCACTGCTGCACTTCCTGGCCACAGGCTCCTTTCAAAATACCGTGGCCCTAACTGGAGGGATGTCACACCCAATGTTCAGTCTGGTCTTGAAGGATGTCCTCTGAGCACTGTTGAATCATCACCTGTGCAGCTACATCTGATTTCCACAATGTCAAGATTTGCCCCATGTGAAGGCTGATTTTTATGCTTGGCACAAATCCCATATGTGGTGGGAGCCATTCATGGTACCCATTCAGCCTTGGTTCCCCCAAATGGCAATGAACAGGTGTGTAAGAACACGAAGAACTTCCACTCCATGAATTTACTCTGTTTGGCAGACCCCTACGTCTCCCACGTATGTGCAAAGTACTCTGGTGCAAATCATGATTCCTTCATCATGCAGAACAGCAATATCCCACTGCTGATGACACCACAGTACACAGAGAGGGCCTGGCTAATTGGTAAGTGATATATGTGATGTGTGTCAGTGTCTTATGACTGCTGCAAAATGTAAGGATGTCAAAGATTTATATTTGCAAACAATTCCTTACAGGGGATTCTGGCTTCCCAAACCATCCCTGGTCATTGACACCAGTTGGGTACCCGACCACATCTGGGGAAGTTTAATACAGTTAGGCCTACGGAAGGACAAGGAGTGTCGTGGAGTGGACTTTTAGGCACCTAAAGGCTAGAATTTATTGCATTGATACATCTGGTGGAGCCCTCCTCTACTCACCCACCAAAGTGTGTTGAATCAATGTTGCTTGCTGCATGTTCCACAACCTCATCCTGAGATATCAGATCCCATATATACCAGATGAGGGGGAGCCAGCAATTCCAGTGGGCAAGAATGCAGAAATGCCAAGTGAGGATGACTGTGATGAGGATGAAGGTGGAGACAGCCGGGCAGATCTCATAAATAACTACTTCAACTGACTGTGACTTTATGTGTTGTTCTGTTAAATACTTAACTCAGTGGGTTATTGAGGGGCTTAAAGATGTTAGAGAAGGTTCTTTGTATGACCATCAGATAGCTCATTAGTTCCTTAGCGGTACATTGCTCAAGGGTGCATGCAAATTTGTACTTGGAGTTGTGCTTTCCACGATGATCTCCTTTGTTAATATTTTTCACACTGCATAATCAGTGTTACTATTCTTTTTAAGACATGTCTTTATTGGTCTTCATTACCATTACCCATCTATATCTTTTGTATTACATTTTTACTTTGCAGATTTCTTCAAAAGGTCATCCTCATGTGGTCAGTTCTGAATTGTGTCACAGGCAGGTGAGATTTTCAGGTCTGACATATGAAGTGAACATGGATAGATCCAGGTATTCTCTGGCATCATATTGGTGGTGTGTGGGACAGTGGTATGGTAGTGTACTGTTCCACACATTAGAACTGTGTGCCATGTTATTTGGGTCCAAGGGTGTCATATGCGTGGGCTTGTATCTCTGACACGTCATATTGTACAATCCATAACCTCAACTTTCTCATTAGTTTGATGATTCTGCGATTTAACTTGTATGTAGCTGTCAGTGTGTTTCGTCAGAGCAGACCACTGTGCATGTGTGTCAAGAAGGACATAGGTGAGTAGCATGCCTAGAGATACCTGACCATTTTAAGTGGAAGGTTCAATGACTGGGGACAGTTGTACTGACATCTATCTGTATTATAGGGTATTTTCATCTGGGAGGTATGGTATGGGTATGTGATGAGGCTTTAGCTGATGACTAATTGAACCAATCTGTTTGCCTATTTGTATGGGCAAAGACTGACATATCCCTAACTTCATTAGTCTGTGGGATGCTTGTTATTCACACCTATGCTGAAATATTAAATTGTGAAGTTATACTGCACTGTGTGATATTTGGCATGTTGCCAACCTATGTGCAGGAAAGTGCAATAAATGGGATTAGCAGTTTGTCCTTTTGTATAATTGTACATATATATGCCCAAAATTCAACAGTGCATGTGAGATGGAATTTAACAGATTTGGTACATATGTGAATACCACGTATAAGCAACAAATTTCACAGTTAACTGTTCAAAATAGTAAAAACATTACTAAACATGATACATGACAGCCGGGCAGCCGGGCAGATCTGTTAATTGTGTTTATTTACAAGTGCACAGGGAAATGTATGGAATGGGATCAAATCATAAAGTGCAAACAGTGAAGGAATCAGTCATGGTGGATGTAATCATCAGAGTAGCTGCTAAAACCTTATCATTATCCAATGGCCTTGTGCCATTGGATAATGGAAAGTGATTGTAATAGTCAACATGGTCTATCTGTGACACACAAGGGAAACCAATGAGTAGAGGATCACTTCCTGGCAGAGGTTGAAGTCTTGGCATCTGCCCCTCTTTTTTTTGCTGGACATCCACGTTTGTGGGGGTGTTCTTCTGCTACAGAGGCTAGGCTTTCCTCTTGCAGAGCCTCCATTCAATTGGCTGCCACAGGCCACGTGGCCAATGGAAGGGATCTGCAGTTGAGGACATAACCTACTGAGGGTAATATTAATATCTCTCAGCACCCCTGTTAGGGAGAACGTGTTGGCATTGTGGGCCTCTCACTTCTGCATGACTTCCTGGTGGTTGTCCCTCTGCAGCTGCTTTATCTCCCCCATCATAGCAAGTACCTGGCCCATCACGCCTTGGGACCATTGGTAGGCTCCCAAAACTTGAGAGATGGTGTCCTGGTCAGTTGTATCCGTAGGAGCCTAAGTCGCTGGCCTACACCATCCCTCCCACACCCCTACTCCTGTGTGTCTGTGCCTTTGGCACAGTTTGCCCACTCCTACTGGTGCCAGGTCCTTCAATGTCAGGTTTTCTAGTGGCGACTCTCGTACGTTTACTGGGGGGCACATGATGGTTGTAACTGTCCTTGGAACATATGTTTGGAGGCAAATGGTTGCTTGGGATGTAGATGCAACAGGGCTGAGAGGGGTCGATGCCGGCAGGGTAAGGCTGGCAGTTTTAGACTGACTAGGTGTTGCAGATGGGCCAGAGTTGTCCTCAATGTCCTCACATCCAGGAGTGTTCTCCGCACTGAGGGCTTCATCCAATGGGGAAGTGGCTTTCTCTGGTGTCCTCTCCCTGGTCACAATGGGTAGGTGACCTGTTGAAGAAGTGTAACAGACAGTTACAGATTGTAATGGAACACACAGTATCAAACTTTGACAGGTAGATATGCTTCGAGCCATGTACAAAAAGCCTTAGCTTGATTCCCTGATATGAAAGTGACATCTGCTTTCAAATCTGTGGTACAGCTATATGGGATACAGGGAATTCCTATAACATATACCTTGCTACATGATACCAAATCAGCTTGACTGTTGGAAGTCTGTTGATTGACTCATATCTTGTTTGCTGTGTAGCTTTATACTGTCCATCTTGCCTCCCAGTTAGCAGTAGTTCAGTATTGAGTGACTAGACAGAAGCAGAATGTGAAGTGGAAACTGACCTGTACATCAGCTTAGGGTAAACAATCTGCCTGGCCATATATTTCAGGTTACACCTACCGCAGCACACCACACTGCAGATATGTGCCTTCCCCTGGGGTGAGTAGCTTTCAATGGGTGAAGTAATGTAAAAGGGCCATTTTAGTATAGGACACAGCTGTAGCTGTGTTTTGGTGATATTGTACTGGCAGATGCCCACGGCATTGCAGTCATTGCCCTAGACTGTAAAATGGTGGCTCATTCTGGTGGGTTTAGTTGATTGTGTAGTTGGCATGTGAGGGTATTTTCATTATGATACACTGTTCAGGTTTTCTTAATGGTAGAACCGTGCCTGCTCGGAGTTGTAGTGCTGCCAGTCCCTGTAATACCTACCCCAGTCACAGACACTGTACCCCCAGGTGAATTTAGTTGACGTGGTATGGCAGAGAGGGGTATTTGGACAGTTGGACACATGGGTGGTGAGTGTTTTGGCTGTTAAAATGTCAAAAGGTGATCAGTGAACATACAAGACAGAACTTTAGGTTGACATTTTCATTGTTGTGCCTTACCAGACTCCACTCCGCCAGGTATTCCTGTCAAGCCCTCAGGATGCAGGATGTCCAAGACATTCTCCTCCCATGATGAGAACACTGGGGGGAGAAGGTAAGGGTCCACCGCCAGGCTTGAGTACCGTCAACTGGTGTCTGGCAGCTATGGAATGTACATTCCACGTGAGGTCATTCAGCCTCTTCCGGATGTCCTCTCTTGTGCATTGGTAGCTGCCAACAGAATTTACCCTGTCGACTATATTTTGCCACATCTCCATTTTCCTGGAAATAGAGGTTTGTTGGACTTGTGCTCCAAATAGGTGTGGCTCTACTTTGATTTCGTCTACCATGTCCTCAACTCACCATCTGTGAAGAGGGGATGTTTTTGTGGGACATGGTAGTAGTGGACAACTTGATAAGGAAAAAAAAGGGTAATGAGGTGTGGGTGCTGTGTTGTGTGTGGGTGACAGTTTGTATCTGATGTGTAGGGTACTAATTTGTCTGTTGTGTATGTCGTGCAGGTGTAGAATGAGTAATTTGTTAAGTGTGGAGGGGTGCCCATTCTATCGTTCTAAATGTATACTTGCGACTTCTATCCAGCAATGTGTGGTGGTCTGGTTGAAAAGGGTTGTGGGGTGTTAAGGGGTGTGTTTTATAGTGCAGTTTGCAAGTGTGTCATGTGTGTGGATGAGTGTCAGGTGTGTGGAATTCAAACTATCCAATTTGATGTATATTGTTAGTGTAGACCGCCGATTGTGGCAGTTTGCACCACCATTGTTTTACCACCATGGAAGAACCGCTATTGTGTTTTATGGGTCATAATAGGTTTGGACGATTTTTGACGGGCTGGCAGTGCTGGTGGTGAACCGTCTGTTTCCTGCCCTCCAGTGTCCTGGCGTGTCAGAATTTTGACTAGGTTTAGGCAGTCCTGCCTGTGTTACTCGTCATATGGCGGTCTGCATGACCACCAACATAGTGGTGTTTTGGCAGCCGCCCCGCAGTGGTCTTACCGCCAGGCCGCCAAACTTGTAAAGAGGCCCTAAATGTTACCCCTGTTGTGTCCAACACCTTCTTTTGAATAGTTTAGATTGGAGTGGCAATAGTAAATGTGAACGCTTTAGTGTCCAACATTTTCTCCTAAATGGCTTAGATTGGAGTGGGAATATTAAGGGGCATATTTATACTCCGTTTGCGCCGAATTAGCGTCGTTTTTTTTTACACAAATTCGGTGCAAAATTAACGCCATATTTATACTTTGGCGTTAGACGCGTCTAGCGCCAAAGTAGGAGTAAAGAGCGTCATTTTTTTGCGTGAACGCCTTCCTTGCGTTAATGAGATGCAAGGTAGGCGTTCCCGTCCAAAAAAATGACTGCGACGCAAATGCGTCGTATTTATACTCCCGGGCAAAAATCACGCCCGGGAGTGGGCGGGTCAAAAAAAACCGCATTTGCGCCGCTTTTTAACGCCTGGGTCAGGGCAGGCGTTAAGGGACCTGTGGGCTCAAAATGAGCCCACAGCTGCCCTCCCATATCCCCAGGGACCCCCCCTGCCACCCTTGCCCACCCCAGGAGGACACCCAAGGATGGAGACACCCCACCCCAGGGACATTCAGGTAAGTTCAGGTAAGTATAAATTTTTTTTTTTTTTTTTTTTTTTTTTGTGGCATAGGGGGGCCTGATTTGTGCCCCCCTACATGCCACAATGCCCAATGACCATGCCCAGGGGACTGAAGTCCCCTGGGCATGGCCATTGGGCAAGGGGGCATGACTCCTGTCTTTACTAAGACAGGAGTCATGTAAATGGCGTCTGGGCATCGTTAAAAATGGCGCAAATCGGGTAGAGGCGATTTTTTAGCGTCAACCTGACTTGCACCATTTTTAAGACGCCCTAACGCCATTTTTCCCTACGCCGGCGCTGCCTGGTGTACGTGTTTTTTTTCCACGCACACCAGGCAGCGCCGGTCTGCTTGCGCCGGATAACGCCATTCAATAAATACGGCGCCCGCATGGCGCTTCAGAATGGCGTTAGCCGGCGCAAAAATTTTTGACGCTAAACTGCGTTAGCGCAGTTTAGCATCAAAAAGTATAAATACGGGCCTAAGTGTGATCCCTTTAGTGTACACCATAATCCCTAAAATGGCTTCAATGGTAGTTGAAGTACAAAATGATTATTCTAATATGTTATATTACAGTGCTATTAATAGATGTAAAACTATAAGCATTACATTTTTCACATTCATCATTAATATTGAATTTTTTAAAGGACAGTGAAGGACAGTTTTTGAGCATTCACATTTTAATTTTGTATATATATTTTCTAATGTAAATGTTGACATTTTTCAAAACGCTACATATGTTTGAAGAAAGTTTTCATTGTTCATTTTTAACATGTCTCTTATTTTTAAAACACAAAACACATTGTTTATTTGTTTAGAATGTTTCACATATTATTTTTCTACATTTATGCAACATATTACCTGCATGCAAACTTATATTACCTTGTATGATGTTATTTTCGTAGTATTTATTATTTTATACATGTTATGATTATTTATCTTTTCATAATATATTTATTCACATTTTAAAATATTTTATAATATTGTCAAATTCAAATTATTTTTAAACCTTTTTAACAATTTTAATTCAAGATCCATTGTTTCCAAAGGAGATGTTTTTTTTTTTGTTTTTAAATACCAAATGTTTTTGTTTTTTTACCACTAAGTGTACTTTTGTAGTCTATTCCTGTCACTTTTCATTGGATTTCCTGGGAGAGGGTTGCAGTTACCTGCTACTCATTGTTTCATAAGATAATACCTTTCTTTCTGTTTTTCTAGAGGGTTTTAGAGGTAATGGGTTGGATTTAGAACTAGTTAATATGAGTTATAGGGTTCGTTTTTATTTTACTATTAGGGCTTGATTATTAGTTTGGCAGTCCGTAGCAGTTTGATCGCCACCCTGTTGTTGGTCTAACGAATGTACTACGATACATGCAGTTGCATAGAAGAAAGGCCGCCACTTGCACGCTGACCCCGCCAGCTACAATAGATGATGGCGAAATAGGCCAATACATCTGTTGGAGGGCGGGCCGCCAGTGTTTCCACTGGACCACTTATGATGTTGCTCTCTGCCTATGCTGACTGTGACAGTCCAACTATTATATCAGAGAAGGAGGAAACGGAAGGATATAAGGTAGAAACTCACATGCAAGCAGCATCACACATCCTGTGTCGCCATGGAGGTAATCTTTCATGTCCTGCTGCTGCTTGTGCTGCTAGATGGCACACAAAATCAACATTGTTGTGAACACAACCGATGGTAAGCAAAACACCTACCTGTTTCCTCCTAATCCAACAGTAAATCACAGGCTTCCATTGACCAGAACTGTGGGCTGTGCTCTGTGGCCTAAATATATTTTGTGTGCCCTGAGTCAGAGTAGTACACAACCTATGACCCAATCACAGCCCTATGACTCCCCCTTTGGACAGGTCACTAACACTGCACCGCCACACTCTAGAAAACGTGATATGTGTGCACATCCCAGTTTCAAGGATATTGATGTCTCCATAACATTGTGTCACACAACCACAAATCCTCATCAATATCACACCTAAAAAATGAAGTGGCACCCTTACCCTGTTCACATGCCATGGCTAACATATACATCTGTATGGATGTGTCATTGAACTCAAACACACCTTCCCTGCAAGATCCTTTTCATGGACTCACACATATCACCCACATTGCAAGTGAATGTAAGTTAAATGGTATGCAGAATAATTTGTGTGGCAAACATCTAATGCTCACAATTTAAAATATCCCGGAAAATAGGTATGGCAGCATTAGGGGGACTCCAGGAAGGCCGCTGCCCTGGTACATATTTCACTTTGCACATGCTTCAAAACCACTATTTGCACAGAAACTGTGGCTTGATGAATATCAGGGACAACCAATAGTATAAGCAAGTGTCCTACATATGTGGTAAATGTGCAAGTACATGTCTAGGAAGCAAATACAGCAGTAACAGCATGGGTCACGCATTTATATAAAGCAGTTGTAAGGTACATACATTAAAATAGACATGTCCACTCAATTGTATAGGAAAGATATAGCAATTGAACACCCTCCATGTGTGGGCAAACAAACCTCTAGCTTGCACACATGAATTGAACGTCCAATCTACATCAGGGGGAGAAATGTAACCCAAGGAATGTTGCCATTGTCCAAGCCAAGAGGAAATATTTACCGCACAAAGCACCACCCAATGCAATGCCACCCCAATTGGATTACATCCCACACATTTTCTCTTGTCCTAGGCACTGTTGGATCTTGCCAACCACATCAAATAGACCATCAATCACAGTGAAACAAACACAAATGTAGTCATACATCACAAATTATTCAAGAATCTTAAAAAGGTAGAAAGGTAATGGTAGGACTAATGTGTAGCAAAATAATCAACTGAGGTTTATTTCATAACTCCAAAATTAGAGCAAAGCCCATTGGCCAGTCTATCTCTCAAATGTGCTGAGGACACTGCTATGCCTCACAACCTGCCTCACAAATCACTACCGCAGGAACCTCCACAGGAAGGGGCAACTAGTGGGCATTCATGGCCCTTAATGATCACCCCGGGGTGGGGTGGGATTGGGCTTCAGGTGGGTTGATGTGGTTTTGGGAGGGGTGGGGTGGGCTTCACTTTGGGAGAGGTGGGCTTCTTTTTGGATTTAATAGGGGTATGGCTGGTTTCAGGGGACCAGGTGTCACAGGGGAGGATTTCAATGTGGAAAGGATGGGTTGCTCTGTGGGTGGGATCCTTTTTGATTTGGGAGGGGGGTTTCACAGGGGTCAGGGCAAGGGAAAACATGAAATGTTCTTTGGGAAAATGGGAAGGGTGTTTAAGAGCCTGAAGTGGTTGGGAGGTTGAAGAAGTGATTGTGTTAGGTGCAGGTGTGACTGTTGTTTGTGCTGGTGTGTGTGTCTGAAGTATGTTTGTGTTTTGTTGGTGTGTGTTGCATGTGTGGGAGTAGATGTTTGTGTCTCTTGGTGGGCTGTGACGTGGATGTGATGGGTAAGGTGGGATTGTTGGATGTGTCTTTGTAGGTAGGGTAGCAGCTGGGGGTATGATGTGAGTGGTAGTTGTATCCGTGGGTGTTGGGGTGTTGGCTGGGGTTATGCTTTGAGTATTGGTTGTGTCTGTGGGTGTTAGGATGATGTCTGGAGGTATGGGGTGAGTAGTGGCTCTGTCTGTTGGTGTTGAAGTAGTGCCTGGGGTATGGGGTGAGTGGTTGCTGTGTCTGTGGGTGTTGGAGTAGTGTCTGGGCATATTGGGTGAGTGGTGGGGGTGTCTGTGGGTTTTAGGGTGGTGTCTTGGGTATGGGGTGTGTGGTGATGGGTGTGAGAGGGGTGGCTGTCTATTGATTCTTGTGTGCTTGTGTGTCTTGTGGTGTTTTTTTATTTATGTGTGCTGCTCGTGGCTGTTGAGGTGTGTGTGTGCATATGTATGTGTGTGCTTGGAAGACGTATGGGAATAGGGACATTGGATTGGGAAGAGGCAGGATGGAGGATTGTGGTGGGTGGATGGCTGCCATAAGAGAGGAGGCCCAAGCCTGAAAAGATCTCTGTAGGCCAAACATAGCTCCATAAATGCCTTCCAGGTATGAAACTATCTTTTGAAGCTGTCTGCCCTGCACCTGGATGGCATTCAGAATGGCAGTTTCATCCACATAGATGCTCCTCAGGAGGTCAATAGTTCCTCACTCAGGGCAGGGGGGGTAACAGGGCAGGGGGAGAGGTACCTGGTGCGAAGTAGATGGCTACCCTCTTGGGGGAGCAGGTCCAGCCAAATGGGTGGGGAGCAACAGGGAAGGTGGAGATAGAAATAGGGGTAGTGGACAAGGATGTAACAGGTGTAGGTCTTGAGTGTTCCACCACCTCTATGGCATCTCCACTACAATTCGACTCTGAAGAAGGCAATATAGAGGCGGAGTGCTCTGTGCATTCCCCTCACCCTCTGGGCCACTGGGTCCCCCTGTGTCTGTTGTTTTGTAACCAGAGGTACCGTGGCCAGCTGCCTCCCCACTGATGTCAGCCCTGTCTCCTACACTTGCCTGTGATGATGCTGAAATTACAAAGACAATAGGGTCATTCCATGTACCTGGACACACTTGAACAACAGCTTGGATTACATTACCATAATGTGCAGAATCCTCCAGCCACAAGGTCCTCCAGAATGGCTTCAACATTGGCAACACCAAATGCATGCATGCTACATGAACTGCAAACAACTGCCCACAGGAAATTCATAATCACAGACAACTTCAATTGCATGACTGAAGTTATCCAATCACAATACCCATATACCTAGTAGGAGACCTTGTCACCTTGAATGGTTTGGCTTTTGTGGCAGCTATCAGTGACTTGTTGGTGTTAAATTGTATGGGAATGCCAAGTTAAGTCTTACAGATTCCACACAAGGTCCTGCAATCAGAAAATGTACACAATACCACCTCATGATGAAATGATGAGCAAATAATCCAGCCAAATTGTAGTAAGAAGTACAGTAGCAAGAAGAAGGTGACATGGAAACACCCATGTCATACTGTTAAAACTCACCAATGGTCACTTCACAATCTACCCATTGAATAGTTAGTCTCATGGAAGTTACATTAAGTTGCTTTGCTAGATAATACATATTGCACAGGAAAGTACACTGGAGACAATCTGGTCAAAATGTCTAGGAGATGTGTCTACAAATATCTACAGCACAATGAATCAACTCGACCTAGTAAATCACCTGTCTCGATTGGTACTGCTGAGAACACCCTTCTAACATTGTGCAACTAGAAGGCAATAACCCATTGAATGTTGTTGTGGCTCAGGGAATTTACCTGAAGAGGGCCTTTAACATGTTTTTGAATAGAAAGGCACATCACTGTACTTTTTTGCCATACAAAACAGATTCCATTGGATTACTAAGTGTACACACTGACATATGATTCAATAATTTCTGCATGTAACTCCCTGATGCATCTCAACAGTCAGGTAATTAACCTTCACCAATTAACATGGGCAAAACACTTAGCCAAATTATTCAAATCAATGGCATGTAAATGCACATTGTGAGTAATTACTGTAGATCTACCTGTCATGTCCTTCATTGCTTCTGCAATTGTTCATGATAAATGACATGGAGTACCGGGTTAGGGTATTTGTAACCTAACAAACAATGGTGACACACTCCTGTCTGTGGTACCACATGAACTGTATACCCATCACATAAAACTACTTTCCGAAACATTTTGACATGCACATATATATGATGGAATCAGACATCATCCCATGAACACAGGTAGATCATGTATGAATCAGTAGTGTAAATTAAACTAGAAAAGTGCAAGGAACACATGCTAACATATAGACACAAATACTAATGCCAACAGTGATATCACCAGTACACACCAAGGGCAAGTATTGCTCAGTAACAGCACACAAAGGGCAATGGGTCGTATGTATCAAGCTCCCGGTTTGCATTTCTTAATAGCGAATTTTAAGAAATCGCTTATCGCTTTTTTAGAAATGCAAAATGGGATGTATCAAAATTGTGAGTCGGTAATTGCGATTTCTTAAAATAAATAGCGATTCGGTATCTGACAATTGCCAATTGCGAAAACGGCAAACCAGAACAGCCTGATGACATCACAACCAGGAAGTGAGTCAACCCATGCTGTTTCCAGGAGCCACACCCACAGGAGCAGGCAGAGAGACACAGCCCAGCACCAGGGAGCCAGCTTTGTGAGCCTGCCAGGACCAAACTGCAACATGGCCAATGATAGGAAGGCGGAGGACAAAGGAGACAGAACGCGCAAGTTCAAATTCAGTGAGCAGGAATTGGAGGTGCTCACTGAGGAGGTGGTCAGGAACCACAACAAACTCTTTGGGAAGAACTCACTCCAGGTACCTAAAAGTGAGAAGAGGAAGCTGGTCAGACATCCAGACCAAAATATGCGCAGTGGGTGTTGTGCAGCGCTCTGTTGAGGAGATACGCAAGCAATGGTATGATTTGCGGTCACGTGCCAAAGAGAGGGTAGCCAGCAGGCCAAAGGAGGCATGGAGCACCGGAGAAGGACCACCCACCCAGACACCGTCCACACCAATAGGAGACATGTTGGAGTCCACACTGTTACCTGAAACTGTCAGTGGTGTCACTGACATTGACACCTCAGGGACACCCAGCACTAGCAAAGGTAAGGCAAGCAATGATGTGTATCCCCATATGTATATGTACAATTGCCCCTTAGAAGATAGATATTAATTAGATGCATTGTAATAAGTGGTCCATGCCACATCTTACATACAATGCAACTATGCCTTATGAGAGTGGTAGTCAATAACCCTAAAGTCAAAATACCACAGAAATAGCAAGTTAGTGTTCAGCCAAATAGAGAAACAACACACACAACTCACAGTGATACGATGTCAGTGTACAATTTTTACTATTGTGAAACTTCTTGTGATATATCCATCAGTGAAATGCTACACATTGTCCTTGCAGGTGTCCTGAGCCCTGCTGCAGCAGAATGTGGAAATGTGGGGGATGTCGAAACACAGCCACAGTCTGACTCAAACACCAGTGAGTCTTTCAGTATTGCGCCAACTAGACGCAGGGCAACGGTGTTACCCCTCTCAGAGTATAACCTGGACTCGGATGAAATGCCGGATGAAGCCCCCACACCACCCTTAGAGGATAGATTCACAGGAAGACAGAAGTCCCTGCCCCAGCATCAGTCAACTCCCCTCAGGAGGCATCACAAAGCAGGCAGACAGTGCACAGATGAAGGAGAGGGCCCATCAATCTTTGGCGGCCTTGAAGCTTCCATGCAGAAAGTGCAGCGCCTGCAATGCAAACACATGAGGTCAATGCACAGGCAGTTTTGTCAATCGATCAGAACATGGGTGTAATGCACAGGCAATTTGAGTCTCACAATGACAATATGGGAGTACTGCACAAGTAGATGGAAGCACTCAATGAAAACATTGGATCAGCTGGAATCTCTGAATAAGGAACAGCAAACAGCAGCAGAAAAAACAAAGGAGTTGACAAATGCCATTAGGGACCTCTGCACTGAGATTCAACAGGAGCATGTCAGCCATCGTAGGCACCACAACCAATTTATGGGAAGGTTTGATGGGTTCCGCAGATTGGTCAATCGGCTTGCTAGCTCAACTGCCTTGATTTCACAACGTGCTGTGGGCATACAGGTGGAGATGGCACATTGCAGTCTGGACATTGCACAGGGATTGGTACAAATAACCAATGTTCTGAATGCAATGCAGACAGCATGCAGTGCTACAAATAGCGAACTGGGTGGTGGTGACAGTGAGGTTTTCTCTAGCCTCAGCAATCTTACAGCCCCTGTGATGGATCCTAGATGTCGCAGTACCAGACACAGTACTGCCTGTGAACCTGCTATAAGAGGTGCCAGTGAGGCCACTGAGCACTCAAGTGGAGTGTGTGGACATAGGAAATAATGTTGAGGCCTACAGGGGATTACAGTAACATGTAGCTATACAGTTATACTGTGATGCTAATAGTGTGACACTGTTAATCTCACATGTTTGCCTATAGTCCATGGCTATGTCCTATTGACACATGTTTCCTGAAGTCAAGGTAATAAAGTTGCTAACTTCAGAAATACATAATATTGAAGTGGTGTTGTCATCACTTACATCAGAAATGGTTGTGCGTGATGTCAGCATGTCTTTGCCTGCCCTCTGCTGCACTGGTCCTGTCTACTGGGTGATGGGATGGTTACGGAGCACCATCTTCATCTGAGTCCAGCTTCATTGGTTCAACTGGTATGCCCCTTCTTGTTGCAATATTGTGCAACATGGCACATGTAGCCACAATTTTGCAGGTTGTGTCTGGGCTGTACTGTAGTGCCCCTCCACTCTTATGAATGCACCTGAAGCGGCTCTTCAGCAGTCTGAAGGTCCGCTCCACCACACTGCGGGTTGCCCTGTGTGCAGCATTGTACCTCCTCTCTGCTGGCGTTGCAGGGCTCAGGTAGGGCGTCAGTATATAGCTCCGCACTGCGTAGGCACTGTCACCTGGAATGAACAGACAGTAAAATAAGTGCTGTTGATATCTAACGTCAAAATAACATCTGTGCAACAGTGTCAACTATTACTTTACCCAGTAGGGACCCTTCGCCAACCTCCCTAGCTAGCAGTCTTGTGTGAATCCCGCTGTGGCGAAATATGTACGAGTCATGTGTGCTACCTGGGTATCTGGCCACGAGATCAGTTATGATGTTGGAGGAATTGCTAATCAACTGTGTGTTCATGGAATGATGGTTCTTACGGTTAAGATACATATACTGGACAGATTGCTACATGAGTCCCATCAATGGCACCTATGACATGTGGGAATCGTGCAATCTGATAGAAATTAATTTCTTCTGTTGTAATTCCTGTGGTGTGTTGGGGAATCTTATGTGCTCTTGTATTTTGCTCAGCATGGCATTGAGAAATGCATTGAAGAAGCGTGAAAGAGCCCTCTGTGAGACCCCTCCTGCTGCTGCTATGACCCCTTGATAGCTCCCTAAGGCTAATAGGTGCAGGGAGCATAATACCTGCACATGGGTGGGAATACTATTGGTCCTGTGTGTTGTGTGCTGCAATGTGGGTCGTAGATCTGCTATCAGGTCAAGTAGCATGGCTGAGCTTAACCTATACTTCTCATAGATTTCCTCCTCTGTCTGGTAAAATAGGGTTATGCGCACTCTGAAAATTCATTCTTATCTCCTCCCTCTCCTCAAACCTGCCAAGATCCTCATTTTCCTTGCCATCATGTAGAGTGGAGCCACTGTGGAAAGGAGGCTGAGTCATTCTGGGCCTCGTTATATAGGTTTCACCTGGTTACCACCTGATTCCAATTCATGTTTAATTGCATGTATGTTAGACCTGACAGCCTTAGGGTGGTCACCCCTAACTTTTTGCCTGCCTCCCTCCACTTTTTGGACACTGTTTTTGCTGGCTTTTAGACTCTGCGCACTTTACCACTGCTAACCAGTGCCAAAGTGCATATGTTCTCTCCCTTTAAACATGGTAACCTTGAATCATACCTGTTGGACTATTTAATTTACTTATAAGTCCCTAGTAATGTGCACTATATGGGCCTAGGGCCTGTAGATTAAATGCTACTAGTGGGCCTGTAGCACTTGTTGTGCCACCCACTTAAGTAGCCCCTTTTTCTTGTCTTAGGCCTGCCATTGCAAGGCCTGGGTGTGCAGTTCACTGTCACCTCGACTTGGCATTTAAAAGTACTTGACAAGCCTAAACCTCCCCTTTCTCCACATATAAGTCACCTCCAATGTATGCCCTAGGTAACCCCTAGAGCAGGGTGCTGTGTGGGGGAAAGGCAGGACATGTACCTGTGTAGTTTACATGTCCTGGTAGTGTAAAACTCCTAAAATCGTTTTTGCACTACTGTGAGGCCTGCTCCCTTCATAGGCTAACATTGGGGCTGCCCTCATACAGTATTGAAGTGGTAGCTGCTGATCTGAAAGGAGTAGGAAGGTCATATTTAGTATGGCCAGAATGGTAATACCAAATCCTGCTGACTGGTGAAGTGGGATTTAATATTACTATTCTAGAAATGCCACTTTTATAAAGTGAGCATTTCTTTGCACTTAAATCTTTCTGTGCCTTACAATCCACGTCTGGCTGGGCTTGATTGACATCTCCTTGTGCATTCACTCAGACACACCCCAAACACAGGGTACTCAGCCTCACTTGCATACATGTGCATTTTGAATGGGTCTTCCTGAGATGGGAGGGTGGAGGGCCTGCTCTCACACAAAGGACTGCCACACCCCCTACTGGGACCCTGGCAGACAGGATTGAACTGAAAGGGGACCTGGTGGACTTCTTAGCCACTCTTTGAAGTCTCCCCCACTTCAAAGGCACATTTGGGTATAAAACAGGGCCTCTGCCCTACCTCATCAGACACTTGCTGGAGAAGAAACCTGAACCAGAAACTACATCCTGCCAAGAAGAACTGCCTGGCTGCTCAAGGAGTCATCTGTCTGCTTTCTACTAAGGACTGCTGCCTTGCTGTTGGCCTGCTGCCTTGCTGAACTCTTGTCTGGCTGTGAAAGTGCTCTCCAAGGGCTTGGATAGAGCTTGCCTCCTGTTCTCTGAAGTCTCAGGACCAAAAAGACTTCTCTTTTTCACTTGGACGCTTTGTGCGCCGAAATTTTCGACGCACAGCTTGTTCCGCGGCGAGATAAACGCCACACACCGGCGCTGATCGACGCAACGCCTTCGGGACGACCGGAACTTCGACTCATGGCCTCGCAAGGACAACACCGCCCGACCTCCAGAGGAGAAATCGACGAGACGCCTGCCGTTAGAGCGAAACTTTGACGCGCAGCCCCGCAAAATGCCGCACAGCCGGAAAACAAGCAGGAGAATCCACGCACAGACTTGGGACATCTGGTAATCCCCGCGATCCACAGAAAGAGACTGTCCGCGCACCGGAAAACGACGCACGACTTCCCCGCGTGAAAAATAACGACGCAAGTCTGTGTGTGCTGGGGAGAAATCGACACACACACCATTTTTCCACGTATCTCTTCTTCTGTGGCCCTCTGAGGAGATTTTCCACTCCAAACCAGGTACTTTGTGCTTGAAAGAGACTTTGTTTGCTTTTTAAAGACTTAAGACACTTTGGGGGTCATTCTGACCTTGGCGGTCCATGACCGCCATGGCGGAGTGCGGCGGAAGCACCGCCAACAGGCTGGCGGTGCTTCCTTGGCGATTCTACAGCCGCGGTCGGAAAAGGGGAGCCGGCGGTTTCCCGCCGGTTTCCCGCTGGCCCAGGGAACCCGCCATGGCGGCGCTGCTTGCAGCACCGCCATGGGGATTCCGACCCCCTTCCCGCCAGCCTGTTTCTGGCCGTGTCCACTGCCAGAACCAGGATGGCGGGAACGGGTGCCGTGGGGCCCCTGGGGGCCGCTGCACTTCCCACGCCACTGGCATGGGCAGTGCAGGGGCCCGCGAACAGGGCCCCACAAAGATTTTCACTGTCTGCTTTGCAGACAGTGAAAATCGCGACGGGTGCCACTGCACCCGTCGCACCCCTTCAACTCCGCCGGCTCCATTCCGAGCCGGCTTCATTGTTGAAGGGGCTGTCCTGCTGGCCCGGCCGGCGGTCTTCTGGCGGTCGCCCGCCGGCCCAGCGGGAAAGCCGGAATGGCCACCGCGGTCTTTCGGCGGGAACCGCTTGGCGGGCGGCGACCGCCGACCGCCGCGGTCAGAATGACCGTCTTTATTTCACTTTTCAGTGATATCTCTACAAACTCACATTGCAACTTTATTCATTTTGACCTACAATTATCCTGATAAATATTATATATTTTCCTAAACACTGTGTGGTGTTTTTTTGTGGTGCTATATGGTGGTATTGTATGATTTATTGCACAAATACTTTACACATTGCCTGACTGCTCATGCCAAGCTACCAGAGGGTGGGCACAGGATAATCTTGGATTGTGTGTGACTTATCCTGACTAGAGTGAGTGAGGGTTTTTGCTTGGACAGGGGGGTAACCTGACTGCCAACCAAAAACCCCATTTCTAACAATGTACAAAAGGCCATTCTGCGAATATTCACAATTTGCGAATTGTTGATGCATTGCACTGCAACATGGTTTTGCGTGTCCCAATCAGGGTATCGCAAATTGCGTCAGGATTTTGCAATCGCTATCTGCGAATTGCAAATCTCTGTCGCAGTTTGCGTCATGCAAATAGCTATTAGGTAAAACATGTCACTATTTGCGATACACTGTTTGCGACACGCAAAACCATGTCTTATTTGCTAAAATTCACAATTATATTGATTCCTTAGTTTCACACTGCTAATGCCTTTCATACATTGTGAAAGGCATTTTTGCATTCACAAATGGCTGAGTTTTGCGATTCACACCGTTTTCAAATGCAAAAACGTTTGGTACATCTGGGCCAATGTATGCTATGTCACATGTATGATGGCCACCATCAAAGAGAGAAACTAGTGACACATCAAAACCCTTGTCATACTGAAGGCAGTTGCCAATAAACTCTCTTGAGCATACTGATGGCTGAGTACGTTGATCTATTACCTCATGTTGTTTGAAGTTGGGGATGACACACTGAGGACAAGTGGATTGTTGGGCACAAATGACACCCACAACATGAAAAAACATGAGATGATTGACCACTGTACTCAGCCATGTGTCTGATCAGTTGAGTATATTGGTAGTGGACTATACTCTGCTGTGTCCCTAGTCACCAGGACAATAGGCAAGGCACATTAGCATGCACCAAGTATCATACCTACACAAATGATAACACATCTTGTGTATCACACATGGGGCATCTCCTATATTCATGGGGAGATGGCTGCGACTAGCACATCAACCTAGTAATGTAACATGTAAGAACCTGCCCAGGACTCATCCCCTTGTAGCTGCTGTGCTTCCCTCAACCGCCCAATAAACACTAGGTAGGCCACCACCAGTATACATGCCATCAGGTGGGTCAGGGTCTGGCGTGCGCCCCATTCTCATTGGGAGGACAGCCCCAGCTGGATCTCCAAGATTTTCCAGGCCCAGCTTCTCAGGTCCTCACACCTTTCTGTGACAGTGGACTCCCCGCCAGTGATAGACCCCTAGTGTCCATACCTTCCAGATGGTGGCTCTCGGACTCTCTTGCTTCTGATGGGTGTTGACCTGTATGGATGCAATAGAGAAATGAAGAGGTCACAATTGCACTTTTTCGGGTAACTGGTTGTTTAAGAAATATTTTGGAAACTCCTAGCACAAGCATTTTGTAATTGTTAACACACTACGGCATATTTATACTTTTTTACTTTTTTAGCGCTGAATTTGTGTCATTTTTTGATGCAAAAGCAGCGCAAACTTACAAAATACAATTGTACGTCAAAAAAGCGGCGCTAATGCAGCGCTAAAAAGGTATAAATATGGGCCTACATGTTTAGAGCACACATGGTGACTAGTAAAGGGATATAAAGACACACTTTTGAAGTCATCTGCTGACTTTACACTACCTTGGTCATGGCCTACACTGACCAAGCAAACTCACTGACGTCATTTAGCCCAGGGCCAAGAAACCTGTACTGTGATGTGAGATTCTAGGAAACACAACACAACATTTTGATCTCCTGAAGGGTCAAATACTTGTGCATGACTGAACAGACACCTTTATAGATAGGCAAAGTGACTTGCTGCATACAGTCCATACAGGCAACTACCATAGTACATACTATACCATATGACCTTAGGTGACAATGAAAGGGTTGGCATGGTTGTCACTGAAAGCTTCTTGTCTGTGGATGTGTGGACGTGTGGTCAGCCTAATGGATTCTCATACCACTTCTGAGTGGGTTTGTATGGTAGGTTCTGGTATCACAGTAGTCATCTTTTACCGTATGTAGCACTCCTACAGAGGTGACATTCAACATATCAAAGCATATTTGGTCTGTTGGTTGCATTTAACAAAGCTAGTGATTCACATCATGATCTCCCCTGAATTAACCAACTATCTGCACTGTGAGTTTGTCACTTGTGCAATAGGCCTGTACCGTACAAGCATGACTTTTTAAAAAGGTGACAACAGACCTATGGGAGTAAGGGGCCTGTCATAGGTCAATGACAGAAATTGATAATGAGGGTCAATGGAAATAAGTAACAGGGCATGTAGTTACCTCAGTCCCCATTCTTAATGTAGTAAGTGCAGAAGCATTCAGGCCAAATACTGCTTCCGAAGACTCATTTTGGCCCCATCCAAGGATCTACTTGTCTACAGGGAGTGGGCCTGGTGCCTCAGTTGCATAACCCCAGTCACTGTGCACCGGCCTGAGCTATGTCCCATACTGTGAAAAGACTTTACTAGGCCTTGCCCTCTGCAGACTGAGCATACAGAACCTGCATGAACAATGCATTTTCATCACTTCCATGCATGACAGTACACCCTGTGTACATCCTATATGTGAGTTTAGGGTAGTGTGTCACTCTGAAGGACTCAGTGAGTTCAACATTGTTCTCATACAACAGT
Organism: Pleurodeles waltl; assembly: GCF_031143425.1. Classification (NCBI taxonomy): domain Eukaryota; kingdom Metazoa; phylum Chordata; class Amphibia; order Caudata; family Salamandridae; genus Pleurodeles; species Pleurodeles waltl. Next base: position 366,624,857 of record NC_090439.1, read on the forward strand.
TTGCCAAAGCCTGATCTGGGTTGAGTGACCTGTGGGACTTTACACATTGCTAATAACATCCTCAACTGACTCAAAAAGTTTACATACAAAGGTCATGCTGTAACACAAATACATTTACTTTGTCATTCACCATCATCTGATCATCAGATACATCATTGTTTAGCTATAACATTTACTTACATATCTATATAAATGCAATTGAGGAGGATCTATGGCTTTTCACACATCACACAACACAATGTTTATTTGAAATATACAGAGTTCAGGGCTCCACAATCCACAACTTGTACATCCATTGTATAGACCACAAATTGTGACATGCAGCCAAATAACTCACTGGGACATCAAGGTTCATTGTAGCCTGTGAGGAAGGAAAGGATGGTGTTGAGCAGAACCAAATATGCCAATGAGGTAGTTACCTACTCCTCTGGTAAGCCATAGAGCTGCCCATACAGGAGAAGAGCCTCTTCCATGAGCCTCCCCAGCTCCTCTTGAGAGAAGGCAGAGGCCCTTTCACCTACTTGGCCTGTCATAATTGCTCTCAGAGGTGTCAGATGACAGCAGAAGTGGGGGAGGTATTGATGGCAGCAGTGTCTGGAGGCAAGTGAGTTATTTTCCAAACCATGGCATACATGTACACCATGTATGCAGTCATCACCATCGGCGGGCACAGCCATTAGGTCGCAACCATCACAGTCAACAACATTAGCCTATGGCTGTGTCCGCCGTGGTTGAAACCACTCACCTCGTGTTCGACTTTCACTGACGGCAGGAGGTTCCTAAAGTACAATAAGCAAGGTCAGGCGACCGACATATTGGCAATTTAAACTATAGTTTTGGTGACTGTTAAATGCATCACAACATCTATAAATGTGTAGTGATGTATCAACATATGTAAAGCTTCCTTGATGTGTAGAGTCTCCTACACAATCATCACTGTAGTGCATTGCTGGTCACAGATGCCATACTTGCATTGCATTATCAGATATGTTGGTCTGGAAACAATGACTAACACTCAACTCATTTAATTCCACAAATAGGTACCAGGAGAGAGGGAGGATGCAACAACCTCCAGTCTACTGTCCATTTCCAGACCTCCATACCCTCGAACAACGTGACATAATAAAGCAGTTCCGTCTGAATAGGCAAACAATCAAAGAGCTATGTTGTTAGTTAGAGCCAGGTTTCATGCCTCAAAACAATAATCCAACATGTATATCACCCAATGTGAGACTCACAGCAGTATTACACTTCCTGGCCACAGAGTTATATCAATATACAGTGGCTATATCTGGTGGTACATCACAACCTATGTTCAGTGGTGTTTTAAAAGATGTGCTATCAGCAATGATGAAACATACTGACAGCTATATCAGGTTCCACAGATGCGAGGATTTAGCCAATGTGAAGGTTTAAGTCTATGGATTTAGTCACCTCCTATATGTTGTGAGAGCCATTGATGGCACCCATATTGCATAGGTGCCACCACATGCCAGTGAACAAGTCTATGGCAACAGGAAGCACTTCCATTCTATCAATGTGCAAGGTGACTGCTTGTCAGATCTGTACATTTCAAACATCTGGGCCTGGCTCCTAGGTCCAGCCCATGATTCCTTTGTTGTGCTGAAAAGCACCATACCCAAGCTGATGTCACAACTACAACCAGAAAGGGCATGGCTTGTTGGTAAGTTACATCTGTAGTGATCTTGTGTGCGCAATGTCAGATGCTACAATTAGGAAGTGTGTCACTCATTGTGGTATTTATGTCATATTACAAAACAGGAGACTCAGCATACCCCAACTGTCCTTGGTTGTTACACCACAGAGGAAACCAACTACACCAGGGAAAGTCCGCTTCAATGAGGCCCAAGGAAGAACACAGTGGCCAGTTGAGCAGACCTTCGGCTCCTGAAGGTCAGATTTTGCATCTGGACAGGACTGAGGAAGCCCTCCTCTACTCCCCCGGGAAGGTGTGTCAAATCACCGTAGTGTGCTGCATGCTCCACAACATTGCCCTACGAGGGAACATCCCTTGCATCTCAGAGGAGGGGGAACCAGCGGTGGCACCAGGTGAGAATCCGGAACTGCCCAATGAAGGTGAAGAGTAAGGAGCTGATCTCATCAACAGCTTCTTCTCACAAGTGTATGTTATGAGATATCATGAATTTGACTGTGCAATGAATTCTTGCTGTGATGATGTATGGAGTATATTTGTTGGAAAAGTTCAGAAGCTGAAGTTCTGGCAAATACTGGCAAAGTGTGTCTGATGAAGAAGCTTTCGACACAATCACATTTTTGAGATATTGCTTTCTTTGTGTGAGATTCATAACATGGCCTGCTTTCTCCAGATATTTGCTATGTAAATTGTGTGATATGTATGGTTTCATAACTAAACTACTTGTTTTGCATTTGTTCAGGTACCTTCACCATGGCATCTTCATTGGGACATTTCCGAGTTGTGACACTGGCAGGTATATGAAGCTATTCGGACACACGAAGTGGATATGGATTGTTCCAGGTAATGTATGTCACAGAACTACAGGTTGTGCCAGAACAGCTTGTACAGTAATAGGATCGAAGTTTGGAAGATTAAATTGGACTTGTTCCTTGCCGTGTGATGGGCCTGATGCATCATGTGTGTCATCATGTTGCCAGAAAATATGTAGTCATAGACCAAATTCACATTAGTTTCTCTTCACATTGGCTAAACACTTTTTTTGTGCAAACTATAAGTAGCTGTTGATGTTTTTTATCATTGTAGGCCACATCACTAACGGTTGTTTGTGTCATACCACCAGATGCAGAAGCACTCAATTCTAATGACCCTGGAATCAGAAACTGTAGTGATGCTACTTGTCTGAGTCTTGCATTATATGATGCTGGATTACTTTTGTCAGGTAGGTGATATGGCTTTAGCTGATGACATCAACCAATTTTAAGTTTGTCCATTCTACAAGACAATGGGGGTCATTATGACCCCGGCGGACGGCGGTAAAATGGAGAAATGTACTGCCAACAGGCTGGTAATACTTTTCCCCATATTAAGGCATTGGCGGTTTGGCTCAAGCTAAACTGCCAAAGTACCACACCATCCACCACGGCGGTAACGGCCGGTGGACTGGAGACTTCAGTTTCCAGCCCGGCGACTGCCACTAGCCCGCCTGCAGGATTCTGACCCTGCCTACCGCCATGGTTTTCGTGGCAACCGTACTGCCAAGAAAACCATCGCAGTAGGCACTATCAGTGACAGGGAATTCCTTCCCTGTCACTGATAGGGGTCACCCCCCCCTCCCCTGGTTCTCCTTACCCCCTTCCTCTCCAGACCCCCTTCATTCACACACGCACACACGCATTCACACACTCATTCTCACAATCAAGCACGTATGCAGACATCCATTCACACACACATCCACACACACTTACATACATACAGGCACATACGCATACACACAACACAACGTACACGCACTCACACATACATACACACACACACAACATGCAACACACACCCACATTCACACACGCATAGACATGCACACACACTCCCCCACACACACACAACACCCCCTCCCCGGTCAGAGCACCCGACTTACCTTTTGTGAGTGGGTCCTCCAGCAGGAGACGGGACAGGGTGCTCCTGCCAGCAACAGCGTCTGCCAGCAGAACACAGCCAGGCGGTATCATGCATCATGATACAGTCTGCGGCTGTCTACTGGCGTGGGGCTGCTGCTGGCAGCAGCGCCACCTTACCGCCATCCGCTGGCATGGCCACAGCTGGATTTCTGCAATCCTTGTGGTGGAAATCCGGCTGTGGTCATAATATGGCAGATGGCTGGTAGCCGCGGTGACGGTCTTTTGACAGCTGTCGCCGTGGCGGTAGGCAGTATATACCACCAATGTTATAATGAGGGCCAATATCTGATATATCCCTTGAGTCCATGATCTGGAGGTATGTACCTATATATTTGATAATTTACCCTGTATGATTCAATCATGTATGATTTGCTGTGTTTCAGACATATTGACAGCCTATGAGCTGAACAAAGTAATAAAATGTCTTCTGTGACAAGACACTTATATGTATGTGTTTGTGTGAAATGGTTGTAATCCTGAGCTGGACACTACATACATGCAACATATCCCTGCTTCCACAGGTAGCTTGTTTTTTCATTGTATGGTTCATATGTTCTTACATATCTACATTGCTAAATGTTAAATTTAGGACAGCAGACAATGTGTTTGTGACTGGTGAATGTATCACGGTGCTAAGGGTGAAAACAAACTTGTTGAAAAAAGTAACATGAATGAAAAGTGAAGGGGTGAGGTCAAGGTAAATGACATCATAGTAGTAGATGCCACACCATCAGAAGTCCAGAGTACTCTTCACATCAGAAACGGAATGGGGTTCAGGATCAGTCCACAGAGTGAATGTGTGACACCCAAAGGAGGACATTAACAATGAGGTTTCTTGATAGCAATCGTTAGTGTCTTGCCATCTTCATCTCCTGGATTTTTACATGGACATCTCCACTTGCCAGGGTAGGGGTTTTCAGCTGCTGCAGAGAAAGGGGTGTCCGAGGGTGGGTGGTCCTCTGGCAGCATCTCCCATCCTGTATCTGCTGCAGATGCACTTAGGCTTGACGTACCACGCAAACAGGAAGGGCTAGATGTTGGGGGAAAAGCGCTGCTCAGGGTTGTATGGATGTACCGCAGCACCCCTGTTAGGGTGGCCATGTTAATATTAGAGTCCTCCATTTGTTGGGTCATTTCCCTCTGCAGCTGCTTGATTTCCCAGAGTTCATTTAGCACAAGGCTCATGAAGCCTTGGGACATTTGATACAACCCCAAGACTTGGCTGATGCTATCCTGGTTATGAATGGACACATTCGCCCACAGCATCCCTCCCAAGGACCCTACCCGCACAAGCCTGTGCCCTTTTCACAGGGTGCACTTTGCAACTGGGTCCTGATCCCTCAGTGTCTGGATTGTTGATTTGCACCTCAGTGTCCAGGACTGTAGGGCAAAGATGGTAGCAACTGTGCTAGGTACACAGGTTGGGAGACACGTTGCCTGTGACATAGAAGCAACTGGGTTGGGAGGTGTTGTTGTGGGCACAGTGAGACACAACACACTGTTGCTGTCTGACCAGACTGCCCAGATGTGCCAAGACTGTCATCCGCATCCACATGTCCAGGAGTGTCGTCATCACTGAGGACTTCACCAGGAGGTGGCTTGGGAGTCTGCTCGGGGGACACTGTCTGGCCAGGAGCTGTGCCAGCTTGAACTGTTGATAAATAGGGTACATTGTTATTGATTGAAGTGTGGAATCTATATCCAAGGGTTTTGTGTGACTGTAAGTAGAGAACTTGACAATCTTAAGTGGTAGTTTGCTGATTGTGCTATATTACCATGGTGTAGAAGTTTTTGACATGACATATTGGAAGCTTGCAGGTACTATATGACTCAACCAGCTCATTGGATGTAGTGATCAATTGCACTTTAGATGAGGGAATGAACAAGACATATTACAATAGTTAAGCCAACACAGTAGTGATGAAACATGTGCATTTGACCACTTCAAGACCTTGTTGCCTATATAGGGGGTCATTACAACCCTGGCGGACGGTGTTAAAGGTGCGGTAATACCGCAAACAGGCCGGCGGACAAAAAAAGTTAATTATGACCCTGGCGGAAACTGCCAACAAAGACAGCCACTTTAACACACCACCCGCCACGGCGGTACAGACAAGCAGCGCGGCGGTCACCGCCAACAGAAAGGGGGAAGAAAATGTACCGCCCACAGTATTACAACAGGCCAATCCGCCACCTTTTCCGGGGCGGGTTCACCGTGGATAAAAACACGGCGGAAACAGTTACTGCAATGGGAAAACGCTCACCTGAACACATCCCATGAGGAACGAGGACTCCATGGAGCCCGTATTACACATTCTACCGGCCCTTGTATTCCTACTCATCTACGAAGACCAACACCGGCGCGGCGGAAGACAACGGTGAGTACTGCGCCTACGACATGGGGGAGGGGGGAGGCAAAAGATAAGGGGACACACACGAAACACCCCCACCCTCGCATATTACAACATACACACCAATGCATCCACAAAAATCACAGTAACAACCCACAATCCCCCCGGAAGAATGCAAAGACAAAGCGAAATCAGTTCAAACATTGTAATGTAGCAATATACATGTCTGTCAAAAATATACAGATATATAATAAAATCAGCCAGAAATATATACATTACGAGAAGTAGTGCAGATATGCACATATCAATGTCCGTGCACCACAAATCCAAAAATGCATGGGCTAGGCCCACAGTAGATACCTGTCCACAATCGGAGAGAACACTGCCGGGCATCAGTTAGAAATACTACAGGCACCTCAGGGGGAAGGGAAGGGGGGGGCACCTCAGCCGGATGACTGCAAAGCCAGATCCACGACGGGGCTCCATGCCCGTTGATGTATCCTGGGGAGTGCAAAGCCACAGTCTCTCAAGTCTATACAGTGGGTGGCTTGCCCACTGGACCATCCTGGGGAGTGCAAAGCCACAGTCTCTCAAGTCTCTACAGTGGGTGGGTTGCCCACTGTTCCATCCTGGGGAGTGCGAAGCCACAGTCTCTCAAGTCTCACAAGTGGGTGGGTTGCCCACTGTTACATCCTGGGGAGTGCAAAGCCACAGTCTCTCAAGTCTATACAGTGGGTGGCTTGCCCACTGTTACATCCTGGGGAGTGCAAAGCCACAGTCTCTCAAGTCTCTACAGTGGGTGGCTTGCCCACTGTTCCATCCTGGGGAGTGCAAAGCCACAGTCTCTCAAGTCTCTACAGTGGGTGGGTTGCCCACTGATACATCCTGGGGAGTGCAAGGCCACAGTCTCTCAAGTCTATACAGTGGGTGGCTTGCCCACTGTTACATCCTGGGGAGTGCTAAGCCACAATTTCGCAAGTAGATAACAGCTGCCACTGGCTCTGGAGGGGGACTGGTGCCCAGACTGGATTAGTCTCCCTGTGAAAGTTCCTGTCCCGTCACTGTCCCAGCTGCACATGGGATAACGATGGTCTTATCATTCTTACCCGGTGCATGCCCTGTTCAGCGGTGCTTTGCCATAGCGGTCTCTGGACTGTTCAGCGGTGCTTTGCCATGGTGGTCTCTGGACTGTTCAGCGGTTCTTTGCCATGGCGGTCTCTGGACTGTTCAGCGGTGCTTTGCCGTGGCGGTTCTGGACTGTTCAGCGGTGCTTTGCCATGGCGGTCTCTGGACTGTTCAGCAGTGCTTTGCCATGGCGGTTCTGGAACGGGCATTGGTGTGAGGCATGACGTTCCCTAGACTGGGCATTGGTGTGTGGCATGACGTTCCCTCATAGCCCACCTGGGCTGTGGCAGCCGGGGCCCTCCTGGGCACTGACTCCGGCGGTGGTCTCCTGACCAGTGACTATACTTGGGCCCTCCTGGGCACTGACTCCAGTGGTGGCGGTGGTCTCCTGACCAGTGACGATACTTGGGCCCTCCTGGGCAATGACTCTGGCGGTGGTCTCCTGACAAGTGACTATACTTGGGCCCTCCTGGGCAATGACTCCGGCGGTGGTCTCCTGACCAGTGACGATACTTGGGCCCTCCTGGGCAATGACTCCGGCGGTGGTCTCCTGACCAGTGACAATACTTGGGCCCTCCTGGGCACTGACTCCGGCGGTGGCAGTGGTCTCCTGACCAGTGACGATACTTGGGCCCTCCTGGGCAATGACTCTGGCGGTGGTCTCCGGACCAGTCACGACGGTGCTGGCGGTGGCGTCTCGACCGCCGGGAAGGATGCCGCCCTTCTCCGCCGTGATACTCACAACAGGCTGGGCAGACTTCCCCTGGCCCTACCCCACCTTTGATGGAGTCACAGCTGACTCTCCAATCCCCTTGGGACCCCTGTGAGTTGCTTTCCCTCCAGGAGTCTTCACACGGTCCCGTCGTCCACTTTCCAATTTCAGAGCCTTTACAGGGGGTGGGCTGCCAGTGCCTTGGCTCCGGGTCATACTGCCTGCCCTGGTGGGCGGTGACCTCCACACACCTTGAACAGGCACCACTGGTATTGGAGGCTTTTTGGCTGAGGCACTACGACGGGACTGATGAATTGGAGGGGGGGGCAAAAAGGTCAAATTTACAGAGGGACAGTTTCTGACAAACACTGGGATGAGTAGTTGGTGGGGGCCTGGGAGTGGAGGAAGAGGAGGTGGTTGTAGGAGGTGTCACTTTAGGTGTTTTGGGTGCAGGTGCAGGTACTAGAGGCTGTCGTGAGGTGGATGGATGTTGGGTGTGTGGGTGCTCGCGTTTGTGTACTTTTGGAGGGGGCGTCACAGACACACTGGGAGAGGACACAGGGGACGTGTAAATGGCAGTGGAGGTGGTGAGTGCAGGTGAGCGGGAAGTGGAGCTGGGTGTTCTGTTGCGAGTTCTGGTGCCTGTAGATGTAGTGCATGCAGGTGTGTGTGTAGACGAGACTGGGAGGGAGGAGGGAGAAGAGGAGGAGGGGGACACAGAGGAGGCAGTGGATGTTGTTGTCTGTATGTGTGTGATGCTTGCATGAGTGCCTGTGGGTTGTGTGGTGCCTATGTTAGCTTGAGCTACCTGTGTGTGTTGACTTGTGTGCATGCTGGTCTGTAGGTGTGCTTGGGATGGGCTGGGGTACAGGGGATTGGGTCTGGGTGGAGGAGGTTGGAGGGGGGAGGCTAGACACAGGGACAATGGCTGCCATCAGTGCTGAGGCCAGAGATTGCAGGGTTCGCTGAAGGACAGCCTGACCAGAATGAATGCCCTCCAGGAATGCATTACCGTGTTGCAACTCTCTTTCTACACCCTGGATGGCATTCACAATGGTAGACTGCCCAACAGTGAGGGACCTGAGGAGGTCAATGGCCTCCTCACTGAGGGCAGCAGGGGTGACTGGGGCAGGGCCTGAGGTACCTGGGGTGAAGGTGATGCCCATCCTCCTGGGTGAGCGGGCACGGGGCGAACACTGAGGGGCTGCTGGGAGGGCGGTGCTGGTAGGGGAGGTGGTGGCTGTACCTGTAGAAGATGGTGCCGCCACCACAAGGGAGCTCACATCGGCAGACGAGTCCGTGTCGCTGCTTGGTGATCCGGTGGCCGACATGAAGCTCCCCTCGCCCTCCATCCCACTGGTGCATTCTGAGTCCGTGGTGTGGCCCTCCATGGCCATGTGGGATGCAGCTCCCTCGTGCTCCGGTGCCACTGTACCTCCGCCTGATGATGCTGATGCACATAAGAACAGCGAAAGCACAAAAAGGGGGAGGGAAGACAGAAGAAGAACAGGTTGAGTGCATGGCATACTGCTATCGTTGGCGGACAAGACAGACACAGCAGCCCCCTGCACTACGCCGTGCTCCTGGCCTCTGCATATGCAATTCCTGGGAAATGGCCTACATGGCTGTGGTGGACATCTGCACACATGGATGCCACAGGGGCATATATACCAGTACTTGGCACTCTACTGCGGTGGGGTAGAGTGCCACATGGGCTGCATTACAGAGGGGCCTAGTCTACGTATTTCTGGCTGGCCTAGGTACACCCACAGGCCTCCTCCCCCACCCAGACCCCTCCACTGCGCGCAAAGTCCGCAGAATACGGTTGTACTCACCCCCTTGTGTCTGCCGTGATGCCCTCAAGCGCCCATCCAACTCAGGGTAGGCCACCGCCAGGATCCGGAACATCAGGGGGGTCATGGTGCGACGGGCACCCCTCCCACGTTGGGACGCCATCCCCAGCTGAGCCTCCGCCGTCTTCTTGCTGCAGCGGCGAATGTCCTCCCATCTTTTATGGCAGTGGGTACCCCATCTCTGGGGGGCCCATAGGGTCCGGACGTCCTTGGCCATGGCACGCCAAATGTCCCTCTTCTGGTGGGCGCTGACCTACATGACATGCACAAGGGAAGATGAAAAGTCATTACCAACTGCACCGTCAATGTGAGTGGCCCCCTCCCTACTCTAGCCATGTGGCCCATTCATTCACATGCAATAATGTTCCCTAAACTCTGCCCCCTTCCCTCTTATAACTAGCCCTCTCCACCCAGGCCTAGCCCATACAACGTGCTCCCTGTGTACTAACCTGTTGGTCTGGAGGACCGTAGAGTAGCGTGTACTGGGGGAGGACCCCGTCTACCAGTTTCTCCAACACCTGAGCAGTGAAGGCAGGGGCCCTTTCCCCAGACGCAGCAGCCATCGTCGCTTCCAGACCGAGGTCACAGCAGCACTTGCAGTGTAGGTCCTCTCCTTTCGAAGATCAGGTATCTAGTGATTGAACAGATAGAAAATGGCGGTGACGTCCGCGGCGGTGCGTATCATCACCGCCGGCGCACCTGTTCATTGGCTCCTGGGACCCATACTGTCCTATGTTAACCAATGCAGCATTGCGCCGCGGTCTACGACCGCCTACCGCGACGGTGTGCAACGCTGGCGCAGTTACCCCACAATCCCATTGTCCCAGTTTAGAGGTCAGGCAGCTGCCATTTCAGGGGCCCACATGGCTTCATTAACTTCTGCTTCACACATAGGTAGGCCTACACTCAACACACATACAGGAAGGGTTTTGTGTTTGGTGTAGTCTTCTGTGTAACTGTGGGTACATACCTGGAGGAAAATTGACTTTATCGTCGCTGTTGTCCTTCGTAGGTGCCGTCAGCTGGGACATGTGAGAAGATGGCGGAATCCTCCGGTGTACCGACCGCTGGTGGACCTGTTGACAATGGAAGAGCGACATGTAATCGTCACCTACAGGTTTGACCGTGCCACAATCCAGGAACTATGTACCCAGTTGGAGCCAGACCTGATGTCACCAATCCGCCATCCCACTGGAATCCCCCATGACGTGCAGGTGCTGTCAGTGCTCCATTTCCTTGCAAGTGGGTCATTTCAGACAACAGTGGCCATGGCATCAGGGATGTCCCAGCCTATGTTTTCCAACGTGTTGTCCAGAGTGTTGTCTGCCCTGCTGAAACACGTAAGGAGATACATCATTTTCCCTGAGGTGGAAGATTTGCCTACAGTTAAAGGTGACTTCTATGCCCTTGGACATATCCCCAACATCAAAGGTGCCATTGATGGGACCCATGTAGCTCTGCCCCCCCCCCCCCGGAGTGAACAGGTGTACAGGAACAGGAAGAGTTATCATTCCATGAATGTACAGATGGTCTGTTTGGCAGACCAGTACATCTCCCAGGTTAATGCTATGTTCCCTGGCTCAGTGCATGATGCCTACATCCTGCGGAATAGCAGCATTACCTGATATGATGGGTCAACTCCAGGGGCACCGTGTATGGCTATTAGGGGACTCTGGTTACCCCAAACTTTCCTGGCTATTGACCCCAGTGAGGAATCCCAGTTCCAGGGCAGAGGAACGGTACAATGAGGCCCATGGGCGGACTAGGAGGGTGATCGAACGCACCTTCGGCCTCCTTAAGGCCAGGTTCAGGTGCCTCCATATGACAGGTGGTTCCCTATTCTACTCACCGAAGAAGGTGTGCCAGATCATCATCGCCTGCTCGATGCTTCATAATTTGGCTTTGCAACGCCAGGTGCCTTTTCTGCAGGAGGATGGTCCAGATGACGGTGTTGTGGCAGCTGTGGAGCCTGTGGACAGTGATGAGGAGGAAGCTGTGGAAGAAGACAACGACAACAGGGAGTCAGTCATACAGCAATATTTCCAGTGACACACAGGTGAGAACATTTTCATTTTTACCATTACATTCACTGTCACATGTCTTCCTCTATCCTGTGTGTAATTTAATGGGATTATTTGGTAATTGAGTTGTTTCTTTCTATTACGGTTTCACAGGTGTGGTTACCAACGTGTGTCATCTACTTGCATCCTTCAAGGACTTGTAATGTGTGACATTGGTATGTTGCCTTTACATCTCACAACGCATTTTGACACTGTCATAGATATTACATTTTAACAAATCATAGACTGACTCCAGATTGTTTTATGTTTCAAGGGTGTTTATTGAAGTGCTCAGAAATGGGAGGGGGTGGCAAAATGGTGATGGGTGATGGCGGAGGAATGTCCATGGCAGAGTCAAGTCTATTAGTCTCACAGGTGCACTGCCCATATGGGCATAGGAAGTGGAGCTGGGGCAGTTCAAGTATGGACAGGGTAACTAAGTGGGACAGTGGGGGGACAAGCAGGGTGGTCTCATTTCCTGGCGGGGGTCTTGCCATCTTGCTCTGTCCTGTTCCTGGATCTCAGGGACCGCTTGCGTGGTGGTTGTCCGTCTGCAGGGGGTGGGGTGGTCCTGTGGCAGTGCCTCCTGTCCACTAGCACCGGCGGAGGTGGTGGGCAGTTCATCATCCATGCTAGTGACAGGGGCCCCTTGGACTGCCACGGGGTCCCTCAGGGTCTGCTGTATGTCCTTCAGCACCCCTACGATGGTGCCCAGGGCGGAGCTGATGGTCCTGAGCTCCTCCCTGAACCCCAAATACTGGTCCTCCTGCAGGCGCTGGGTCTCCTGAAACTTGACCAGGACCGTCACCATCGTCTCCTGGGAGTGGTGGTATGCTCTCATGATGGAGATGAGGGCCTCGTGGAGAGTGGGTTCCCTTGGCCTGTCCACTCCCTGTCGCACAGCAGCCCTCCCAGTTCCCCTGTGTTCCTGTGCCTCCGTCCCTTGGACCGTGTGCCCACTACCACTGCCCCCAGGTCCCTGTTGTTGTTGGGGTGGTGGGTTATCCTGGGTTCCCTGTAGTGGTGGACACACCGCTGATTGACCTGTCCTGGGTAGGGAGGTTTGGGCCCGCTGGGTGAGTGCTGTGCTGGTGTTACCAGAGGGTGGAAGGTCAGTGTTGGGCTGTGCCTGTGCAAGGGGATACGACTGTCCCGAGGCCCACGATGGTCCAGGCTGGTCATCAGGATCCAGTAGGGCAGAGCTGCTATCGTCACTGTGGGCCTCTTCTGGGGGTGGAGTGGAGTTGTCTGGACCCTCTGGTGTGGTGACAGTCCTTCGTGTTCCTGCAGGGGCATAAGAGCAGGATTATTGCATGTGTGTGTGTGATGGTGTGAAATGGGTGGGTGTCTGTGTACCCCAGTTCAAGCATTCCTGTGTGGGGGCTTGTGTGATGATGGTTAGGGGGTTGTTCTGGGTATGTGCAGTGGGCATGCTTAGGTGATAGGTGTCCATGCTTAGTTGTGTCATGCAGGGCTTGGTGTTGGGATGTGTAGTTTGTGTTATGAATACATTAGTGAGGAGTTGGGGTGATAGGGGAGGGTGTGAGGTTGGGGGTGTGTGATAGCATACAGGTAGGGTGGGGGATAGGATAGTTAAGATTTGACTTACCAGTGTCCCATCCTCCACCGACTCCTCCGAGGCCCTCAGGATGCATGATGGTCAAGACTTGCTCCTCCCATGTTGTTAGTTGTGGGGCAGGAGGTGGGGGTCCACCGCCAGTCCGCTGAACCGCGATGTTGTACCTGGAGACCGTTGAACGCACCTTCCCCCTTAGCTCGTTCCACCTCTTCCTGATGTCCTCCCTATTTCTTGGGTGCTCTCCCACAATGTTGACCCTGTCGACTATTCTTCGCCATAGCTCCATCTTTCTGGCTATGGATGTGTACTCCACCTGTGAGCCAAATAGCTGTGGCTCTACCCGGACAATTTCCTCCACCATGACACGGAGCTCCTCCTCGGAAAAGCGGGGGTGTCTTTGGCGTGCCATGGGGTGGTGTGTGTGATGTGTGGGGCGGTGTGAGTGTTGATGTGTGTGGTGATGTGTAGTGGTTTGTGGTGTTTTGTGCGTGGATGTTGTGTGGGTGATGGTGTTGTGTGCCTCTGTATGGTGGGGTTGTCTTTGCTGTGCTGTCTATCTGGCCTTTGTCCGTGAATTGTGGTCATTGGGGTTTGTGGGTGATGTGGGTGTGTGTTTTATATTGTATTGGGTGTGTGGGAGGGGTGTTTGTATGTGTATCAGGTGTGTGTATTTTGAATTGTCCAATGTGGCGGTGTTTTGGAGATGTGTGTGTATTTTGAGCGCGGCAGTGTGTACCGCCAATGGAATACCGCGGTTGAAAGACCGCTGCGTGGATTTGTGGGTCGTAATAGCATGGGCGTGTTTCTGTTGGCGTGGAGGTGGAGGATTTGTTTTCGCCAGTTTAACACTGACCTTTGGTGTGGCGGACTTGTGTGGGTGTCTGAATTTTGGCGTATTCCGAGATGTGGGTCATAATAGCTGTGGCGGAATTCCGCGGCCGCAGCGGTGTATTGGCGGTCTTCTGCACGGCGGTAAGCGCCTTTTACCGCCAATGTTGTAATGACCGCCATAGTCTATTTGTAGCTATAGCCATCATATGAGCAGTGCGTTTGCTGCCACTACCAATCTGATGAAGCAGCTTAATGCTTTAGGAATACTTGATATGCACACTTGGTAGGATGTCATTCCTGTCCTCAACAGTTTGATTTTGGGGTACCAGGACAAGAACAAGCTGGTTAGAAAGATGTATCACTAAGTTGATCATGATATGTAAATTGCCCACTCCTATCTGGGTGAGCAACAGTTGTAAGATGGCAAACAGTTGTATTTTGGCAATTGCAGAATGGCCTGTTCGGTTGAGTTACAGAAACAGGGCCTCCTCGTAGTTGTAGGCATGTCACTTTCTGACTCCCCACACTGCACAAATGCTAAACTTCCAGGGGATGGTACATCATTTGAGAAATTACACACAGGTGTATTTGGTCAAGTGCAGTATGGCCTATTTGAGTTACAGAAACAGGGCCTCCTGATAGTTGTAGGCATGTCACTCGCTGACTCCCCACACTACACAAATGTTTAACTCCCAGGGGAAGGTACATCATTTGAAAGAAGGCAAACAGGTGTTTTTGGGCAAGTGCAAAAGTGTCTAATGATTTGAATTACAGTTACAGGGCCTCCAGGTAGTTGTAGGCATGACACTTGCAGACTCTCTAACCTACACAAATGCTTCACTCCCATGGTAGGGTACATCATTTGAGAGATATCACACAGGTGCATTTGGGGAAGTGCAGAAAGGGTTGTTGGTTTGAGTTACAGAGACAGGCCCTCCTGGAAGTTGTAGGCATATCACTTGCTGACTCCTCATACGTCACAAATGCTTAACATCCAGGGGAGGGTACATCATTTGAGAGATTGCACATAATGATATTTGGGTAAGTGCAGAATGTTTGAGTTACAGACAATGGGCCTCTCTTGGTAGTTGTAGGCATGTCACTTGCTAACTCCCCACACTACACAAATGTTAAACTCCTAGTTGCATGAACATCAGTTGTGAGATGACAAACAGGTGAATTTAGGCAAGAGCTCAAAGGCCTGCTGATTTGAGTTACAGAACGTGGGCCTCCTGGTAGTTGTAGTCATGTCACCCTCTCTACTTCCCAACACTTGACAAATGTTTAGTCTTACATAAATTTTGTCAACCTGCAGTTAGATTGGCAGACGCATTTACATGTGGACACATACCCTGGATCCTGGGATGATTTTTTGATATTGAAACACTTACAGACCCCATTCCAATATATGGTATGCAACGGGGATTGATACATGTGATGTTATGCACCACAATACATATTGACAAGCTTACATCTCTGCTACACTGGGTATTGCATGTTGGGAAAGTAGATGAACAATGTGGTAGCAAAACGTGAGATGTGAGCATGCAGGACATTGAAGATTTGTGGCAGTTTTTCTGTTGTGATTCATCAGACTCCACTCCTCCGAGTATTTCTGTCAAGCCCTCTGAATGCAGCATGGCCAAAACATACTCCTCCTAGGGAAAGAGTTGCAATGGGGCACTGGGAAGACCACCACAAGTCTTCAGGGACTCCATGTGTTGCTTTGAGGCCAGAGAAAATACATTCACCCCAGGTCATTCTACCTCTTCCCGAATGCCCTCCTTTGTGCACAGGGTGGTGCCTACCGCATTCACTCTGTCGACTATCCTTTGGCACATTTCTATTTTCCTACTGAGAGGAGTATGCCGGACTTGGGCTTCAAACAATTGTGGCTCTACTCTTATGATTTCATCCACCAGGACTCTAAGCCCATCTTCTGAATTTTTGGGACATAACATGGATGGTAAATTAAAGTGGGTGACATGGACTTACTTAACAAGGAAAGCAATATAGGATGTAAAAGGAAAAAAGTATGTGAAGGGTGGTAAATGGGATGGTGACAACATGGGTGCCTTATCTATCAATAAAAAAAACAGTGGTCTCTGGTCTCTTTCTTGCAGTGCTGTAGTGGAGAGGCAAATTATAATGGTCTAGGAAGGGGGGTGTTTTATAGTGTGATTTGAAGGTGTATCTTATGAGCCAATGGATGTCAGCTGTGTTCTTTTTTATTACATCCAATTGGCACTTGTCTGTTGCTGTACTGAATGCATACCATGGTGGCCGACTGCTGTCACTGTACCACCGCAAGAAGACCACCATGTCAACTGTATTTTTGTAATAGGCTTGATGGTTTCCCTTGTCCATAATGGCAATAGAGTGCCTATCGTCAAGACTGCAGGCTGCTGCACAGCTGACAGCCTGCCATTTGTCTTGGTGGGCAGCTGTACTTCCTGCATACATAATAATATGGCTGTCTGGAGACTGCCGCCACATCAGTCTTTCTGTGACAACTCTGGCAGCAGTCTGGTGGTATGTCGTAATCAGTCCTTTAGTCATAGTTTGTGTTCTATTGTTTTTATAGTGTTGAATGTTAAGCCTACTTTGTGTTTGGTAATAGTCTAGTATTATTTTAGATACTGTCATGTTATAGTTTGTGTTTATTAGATTTGTAATGCAAAGTTCATGTTGAATTTGAACATAGTGTTCTATGTGGTTAAGAGCTGTATGTTTTTTACAGGTTTGTGGATTGGAAGCCATATCATGAACCTTTGGTTTCTACATTTTTAAAAGACATCAATTTGTTTTTTAGCAAACCAATTTTATTATTTTTAATTTCCTTTGATTTTAGGGTTTCCTTGAGTGTTTATTTTCTTCTGTTTTTTTAATAGGTCTTAACGGCTTTAAATAACTTTGACAAATTTACCTTGGACCTTTTCATTTTTGCATTTTTTGGGCTTTTTTTAACTTCACTTTTTCCTTTTTGGTGGATTATATTTGGATAACGTGGGTATGGATTGAGATATGCAGCTAAATTAAATGTATTTATTTGTGGGAAAGAAATGGTATATTTTATTGCGCTTGTATATTTGCTGTAATTACAATGAGGTAGGTTACATTTCCAAGTGTTAGATTTACTTGTTTCTATTTTGTGTTTATTTCTAATGTTGTGTTTTGTGGCTGTTGATATGCTGATTTTTAATTCATTTTTAACATTGCTTTTAGCTATCAGTATTCTTTACTGTGTTATTTGTATGTTTTATGGCTTATGTATGTAAATGTATTGTTTAATATGTATTTAAAAATCCTTAAGTTGTAGTGGTGTGTACCTTTGTTAAGGTTTATGAAGATACTAACTTCAAATTGTAGCATGTCTACATTATACTGGTTTGTTTAAATATTTTAGTTTTAATTTGGCTACTGCTTCCTCAATTCTTAGTTGTTGGTAGCTTTGTTCTCTTTATAAGGATTCTATGAACTTGTAGAGTATAGGTTAAGTTCTTTCTAGTGTGGCTTGGAAAGCTTTGTGCCACTCTTCTACTGAGTTGTTGGTTTTGGCTTCTTGAGCCATGTTGCTGTTGTAGACATGCAACCATGGTGTGTGAATTTGGGGTGAAGTCTGTGTCTGGTGTTGTGCAGCTTGCAGATCCAAGTGTCTTCAAGGTAGTCCACTAGGGGACTCAGTTTGTTTTCATGTTGTTGGTAAAATGGACTTTCTATAAGTAAGTTGCTTAGCTAGCTAAATGAGTTACAGGGGCATAGGCTAATGCAACTCCTTTTTTATTTCAGATTGAAACTGGCTGTTTGTTGCATACTCTACACTTAGTAAAGATGGTTGGCGATGTCTGCAAATTCTTTGATTAAAGTGGTAGTGAAAACCTTGAATGGCTGTGTGTGGGTGCAGTGTAAGTATTATTTATATCATGGCTTACTTAAAGTCAATTACAGTTTTATGTGGGGAATTGTTGTTTGTTTTAATTTAAATTGGGTTTAGTAGTTTATAGTAAGTGCTACTTGTGTAGTAGGTCTCAAAACATGTATACAGGGTTTATTAGTGTTTTGATACTCACCATGTGTTCAATCTGTCAGCCTTGGGATGACAGGTCCCAAACTTTGTGCATTCCTCCCCTAATTTTTTCCTGGTCTAGTTTTTGTTGGCCTTAGGACTTTGCATACTTTACTACTGCTAACCAGCGCTAAAGTGCATGTGGTCAATTCTTAAAATATGTTAACATTGGTGTAAACACAAATTTCATATTTAATTTACTTTTGAGTCTCTAATACAGTGGTACTGCATGTATCCAGGCCCTATAAATCAAATGCTACTTGTGGGTATACAGCACTGATTGTGCCATCCATTTAAATAGACATTTAAACATGTCTTAGGTTTGCCATTGCAGCTTCCGTACACAGTTTTAAACTTCCATTTTGACTTGGAAAAATGAACCCTTTGCCAGGCCCCAGATTTCCTTCTGAACTACAAGTCACCTTTAAGGTCGACCCTAGACAACCTAGAGGGCAGGGTGCAGTGTACTTAAAAAGTTGGACATGTACTTTAACATTTTCCATGTCCTGGTAGTGAAAACCTCTCAAGTGTGTTTTCACTACTGCAAGTCCAACCACTCCCACAGATTAACATTAGAAAGACCTTATTTCATTAAGTAAGCTGTAACCCCCAAATGGGAACAGGTGACTCGTTCACGTTTAGTGTCTTTGGAATTGTAATGAAAAATCCTTTCAAATGGTACTGTCTAAATGTAAATTGCAACTTTGAAAACACCACTTTTGACATTTTCCTGCCTTAGCATTGTTTGTGTATTCCTCCTAGACATCCACACACACTAGAGCGCTTAGGTGTGCATGGATGGGTCATTACTGGTAGGATAAAAGGGCAAAGCCGGACACAACCCTAATTACACTTAAATAGGCTATATTTTCCCTCCACACAAAGGGCTACATATACCCTGTAGTTAGTCTGGAGCCATGAAAGGGGAAGGCAGGAAGCCTGTGCACTTAAAAGAGAATTTCTAGGAGCTTCTTCCACCTTCAAGCGGAAGGGCAGCAAAAACAAATATCTGACCTCAGATACCATATTTTCAGTACACTTCTGGACCTGTTTATATTCTGCCAGGAGGAAGGACTTCTGTGCTGCTGAAAGGATAACCACTCTGCTTGACTGCTGCTCTGAAGGAACTGCTGCCCTGTAGTGCTGATCAGTTGCCCTCTTGCCTGGGTGTGAAGAAATGGATCTTCATCTGTTGCACTCAGGAACCCAAAAGTGACTCCAAGAGTTAGTATGCTTGCCTCCTGACTAGAGTCTCGGGGACAGAAGGCTCCAATAACCTTGAACATAGCACCTGGACTCTGCCATCTGTGAGCCCTACTCTGCTAAATGGTGCAACTCCAGTCCTGGTCCCTTGTTAGATTCTGCCAACCTATCTGTGGACCCAGACGAACCAAAGTATATACTGTGCTGTGTGGCACAATCCAGAGCAGACCCGACACAACACCTCTGCTGAGAGGGTTCCCCTCAACTCAAAGGACTCCACATCACCCTCTTAGCCTGCATCAGAACCACCACTGTGAAAAGCTTCCCCGATATGTCCCTTGCATCACAAACCTCTTATTGACCTCAGCCTCAAAAATGACACAGGTTTGTGCAGTGCAGCTTCACAGCTTGACTGTGCAATGCATCCTGGATTCTGGACTCTCCATTGCAAACCCTTATGATGGGAACTTGAACACAATACAGGACCTCATATTGTAGCTCTGCAGCTCCTCAGAATCAATGCATCACCTTATCTGCACAATTGTATCCTTGTTGCTGGACCTTTCGAAGTTCCACAAACCAGGATTTAAGGTACTATTGTTCCACAGGCCTATGGGGTACTTGTATCTGGTCTTCCCAGACAGCCTGAATTAGTGTCTTTGCCTCGGCCTTGCGTGACCAGGTATCCACAGTTGGTTCTTTGTGCTTATTTCCACTTTTATACTGAAATCTTTAAAACTGCATATATCCCATTCTACTGGTGGGATTTATGTCTTTATTTATTAAACAATAATCTGTTTTTTTTACATCTGATGTAGAATCCTTTCATGGTATGTTTTCACTGTCTTACTCTTT
This sequence comes from Pleurodeles waltl, assembly GCF_031143425.1. Classification (NCBI taxonomy): domain Eukaryota; kingdom Metazoa; phylum Chordata; class Amphibia; order Caudata; family Salamandridae; genus Pleurodeles; species Pleurodeles waltl. The sequence goes on from NC_090439.1 coordinate 366,645,125, forward strand.
GAAGTATTGAACAAATACTTTGCATTTTTCCCTCAAGTTAAGCCTGACTACTCTGTGTCAAACTACCTGAGGATACAGCACAGGGTGATTTAGGGTTTGCTTGTGACTTCACCCTGACAAGAAATGTGGTTCCTGATGAGGTAGGGTTTCATCCCTCCTCAGGCAATAACCCATTTTCTTGCACCATGTATAGTGTATATCTAAGTGAATGGGTTACAGCACATTTTGAATGTTGTGTTCATCATCAATATTTAACAACACCTTAATCTTAATTAATTACATGCTGTAGCAACTATACTGCTGTGTTTGTTATCATGTAGGATGTCTTGTAGGAGGAAAAGTTCATTATTATGTGTGGTGCTGAAGTGTCAGGTATTCAGGAGTCTTCCGATCCTCTAGGGGTAGCAGGAGTGCCATTGGTAGATTTACCAGTTAGTGCTATTAGGCATTTTAAAGCATGTATAGCTGGTAGCTGCCCTGTGATGTGTTCAATAACTTTATGTAGTGTATCTTTTAGAGCTTTAGTAGTGGGCTTTTGGGGACTAGTGCTTCCCTGTTTTAAACCTTGAAGTATATGCCTAACTTTGATTTCCATGACATTTGAGGGGTGGCTGTGTTTTCTCACATATATAATAACATTACTGTTTGGAGTAGCACTCCCATAACTCGCATTGTTGGTTGGATTTTACTTAATTTTATGTGCCTTTTTCAAGGTGTTTGATTGTTGAATTTTATTGGCTGGTCTGTAAGCTGTAGATGGTGCTGTACTTTACTGTAGTATCTCGAGCCTGGAAGATAAATAAAATTATAGAGATTGGTTAGGTATTTGTATTCTTATGTTTTTAAATAAGTTACATTCAACTCCATGAAAATAAAAGTTCTTCTTACATGTGAAGGTTGTTTTTCCTTTGTGTATTTCTGTTCCCAAACCAGCAGTGTTGTAGTCTTGCAGCTTTAGTAATTTTGTTTTCTTCTCCTTATATATTGTGTTTTTAATTAACTTTCTTTTTTTCTATTAATTAGCTTGCTTTGGAGTTTTTTTTCTTGATTAGTGCTCATTTAGTTTGATTTTTTTTTTATCAGTTATTACCTTTTAAATTCTTTGCTACCTAGTGTTTCTGTTTTAATGCGAAATATATATTTCAGTTTCTTGTGTTATTTTGGATGTATTTGTATGTTTAATGTTATTCATTATTGTTTCTTCTTTATATTTCTTTATTTGTTGAACTTATTTTTTGATTCTTAATTGTTTGATGTTTTGAAATGTATTTACATTTTTTTATGTGGTTAAAGTTTTATTTTATTGTCAGATTTGTCGATTTATGTAGAGTTTAGTTTTATGGCTTGCTTTAATTAAAAAGTGTTATATTACTTTGTAATATCTGTTTTTAATTCTTACAATGTTAGTGTAAATGATATTGTGTGATTTGATATTTTTGAATTTTGATACAGTGATTTAGAGGTAACAATTATTTTGTGTACAATGTTTGTGGCTGTGGTTTTTATATTAGTAGAAATAGATATTTTTAACTGCTATATTTTGGCTAACAATATGTGTGTTGTTGTTAATGAAGTATAGGATGGCGATTTTTTGGTTACCAATATTTTGTTCTGATATTTTGTGAATCTATATTGTTTTCAAAGATATTATGTCATTGATCTGATTTTACCAGGTCAAAAGGACAGTTTTAAAATGGCCATACTAGGCTGCTATTGCAGGCCTACCATCATGGAACAGGGAGTTCTAATTTACAGCACAGGTTTTAGAAGATAGGCAAAGGTTCTTTGAAATTTTTAACAGTAGTAAAGCACACAGAGTGCTAACGCTAACAAAATAAGACAGGAAAAATGGGGAACAGGCTGGCTGGCACCGACAGTGCAGCTGCATTGACTTTGGCTCTTCCATGGCAGACAGTGTGCATTCTCGGTGTGCTGACAGGGGAGCCCCTGCACGGGATATAGTCATGGGCAATGCAGAGGCCCCCCTGTGGCTGCGTTCCTGCCTTTCTGCCAGCCTTTCATGGCGATGACCCCTCCATGAAAAGGTTGGCAGAAAGGCAAGTCGTGGTCAGCATGGTGGTGCCGACATTGGAACCGCTGTGCTTGACCACGACTTGCACCGCTGCCAACCCATCTGGAACCTTGATCCTGTCGATGGAGGCGGGCTCCTGGTGGTCCAACCCCCAGGACCGTATTCTGGTGGTTCAATTGCCAAGATTTCAGAAGTCGGACTGCCACCAAGAGTACGGCGGTTGTAGGACCGCCATAATTATAATTAGGCCCTCAGTCCCTGACCAGTCATCTATTCATGGACTCAGTCACTCATCTGCATGTTAACACATTCTTCATTTATCCTATTAGCATTTTCTTGCAACTCACTCAACTGTTCACACTACCACACAAAAAGAAACTCACCAATCAATGAAAAGACACATCCACATATTGAAAAGCTGGATCTTCTGTCTTTGTCAATACTTCTTTATAAAGCACTTAATACTGCTTATCTGAGATTTTGTACTTTTTTTTTTTAACAACTAGTGTTGTTATTTCCATATGCTTTTTTATTCTTTTTTGTCAACCTCAAAAAAGGCAGAAGGCTGGATTGGTCCGACTGTACTTAAACTTGAAGCTCCAAAGTAAACATATACGGCAGTCTTTACAAGTTTGGTAGGCCGACCGTCGGCCTGCCAGTTCCATGGGGAGGAGACCGTCGCAGAGCTGGAGGTCTCCCTCCCCGGTCCAATTACAATGTTGCATCTCGGCCGACTGGTGGAAATCTCCGTACTAGGAGGTTTCTGCCGGTCAGACCAGTGGAAACAGTGCAGCGGCATTCGCCTTGACTCCTCATAGAGCCGAGGACAATATCATCGCACAGAGGCTGCTGGACAGGAGGGTCCCTGCACTGCCCATGACTTGGCCCCCTATGGTCCCCGGAGGCCCCTCTGTGGCCCCCAGGACTGCCTTTCCACCAATATTTTCATGGCAGGGACCCAAGCATGAAAAGGCTGGGTGGAAAATGGACTTGTGATCAGCAAACTGGTGCTGAACTCAGAGCTGCTGTGGATGACCACAACTCTGACAGCCGCCACCCCGTTGGGATCAATGATCCTGGCATTGGCGGCGGTCGCCTGGCAGTCTGACTATCAGGGTTGTAATTTGGCGAATGGACCACCAGTAGTGCAGCAGTCCGACTACCATCACGAGTTTGAGTGTCCTAGGACTGCCAAACTCTTAATGAGGCCCATAGCATATTTGGCTTCTACTCAGCCTCTGTTGGGTGTAGTTAAGATGTTCCTGTAGCCACAAATAACCTCAATGTGAAAAGCCAGGTTACTGAAGTATTTCTGCACAGTAACAATAGTGGAGTGGTATTCTGGAAAGCTACAAGATACTTTCTACAGAGCAGGTGGAAAGTGTTGGTATATGTGGCACTGCCACAGCTACCAACATAACATAAAGGTGTGTGTTTAATGATTTATAGTTCAAAAGGTTTTCTACAAACACAGCCAGCCACCACAGTACATGAGATGAGTCATAAATAAAATGATCTGAGAAAATTTGTGCAGGAAAAGACAGTGTTCAAGAAAAGAATAACTGTCAAGGAGATGACATGCTGGAAACTGTCCTTATCAGACCTCTCTGTTCTTTACCAGCCAACTCGCACATGCCCTCACTGATGGTATGTGCTGAGAATCAAGACTTTTTTTCCAGACTTGGAATAATGGTACACCACCTTTTATCCTTAACTATGGCCTATTTGGGGTTGCGCTGGGTGTCCAAATGAGAAGCCCTACAGCACATGAATGAATGTAAGCTGTTGATAGGAGGACAGTCTGTGTTCAAACAGCAGCTTAGCATCACAGATGAGGAAAACTAAAGATGTATGGACAGGCTATCTAGCATCCTAATGAAGTACATTTGGGTGTGACATCAAACTAAAGGCCTAATTAGAGTTTGATGGCCCTTCAGCCAGTGCAGTAGAGGGATATTCTCTCGTGGCCTAGCTGAAGATCAATTGCCATACATTGAGATCTCCAAAAGGCAGGAGGAGATCTTTTTTCCTTCAAATAGGTATGCCAATGCAATTGTAATGTAAATGGCACTGGAACCTTTGCTGAGCAGATAGCATGTGTAGTGCACCCACTACATATGTACCACTTCTTTTTAAAACACTGAAAGAAAAGGTCTCTAACACTCTGGAAGTTTTCTCCTAGTGTGATGCAGCCAATTCTTTGCTTTCCAGTTCAGGAAAGCCAATTTTCCTCTTAAAGTCCTGAACAGGAAAAAAAAATGTTAGCACATTTGTCTAAAAAGTGCAGAAGGTCTGAGGTTCTTTGATCTACAGCTGAATGTCTAAAGTCCAGTGGCCTATGAGTCAAAGGTTTTCATTGGCCAAGCTAGCGTAGGCTACACTGTTGGAAAAATGCATGATTCTAAATAGAGTGGGTTACGCTGATGTGACATCTGACAAGTTTTTGATGGTGTATCCCATCAACCACACTCTAAATCAGGCCATAAATTATAAGATGGCAATTCATATCAATTGAAATATTTTGTGTCAAGTAATCAGATCAGCCAAAGCTGTTTTATTAACAGCCATATACGTTTGCACTCCACAGCTCCAGCTATGGATGTGACATGCAGTGCCACAGCTACAAACACCTTATTACCATTAGTATAAGCGAAGGGAAAATTATACAATTGCCAACACATCTACTCAAGTCTTTAGGATGCTTCCATCTAATGCCCTCTTTATTCTTTCACTCACTAGATCTGCTGTTTGCTGAATGCCTTGTTCGTGGCCTTGCCCAGCACCTGACCCAGATGGGCACAGGTCTTCTGGGAGAGATCCTAAAGAGAAGTGCCTCTGAAGATCTTGATATTAGGTGTCCACACAGTGTATTCAATAAATCCAGGTGTGGAATGAAATATTAACAGTTGGTCTGAACATAAACCTTAGGGCAGAATGTGAGTAAGAATGTTATTCTGGTGTTAACTGGAAATTAGTGCTGGAGCCACCACAACTAAGTGTGTGCAGCGCTGTTTGGCACAGCTACACCTTAGTGAGGCATGCTAAATGTATAGAGAGGTCTCACGTATTAAATGACCTGGTAGAAGGATCCAAAGTGGAGGCCCTGACATATAGACCAAAAAAAAAGATTTTCTCTTTCATTTGAGCCTCCTACAATTGATGTACTGCCAAGATCTGATAAAGGAAAACTCAATGCCTTATGACTGACTGTTACAATTCCCAATAGCTCTTGTGTTTGATGAACTTAAATGAGAATGTCACTTGCAATAAGTAAAAGCTGATGGGCTACCCTACTCTTTCTAAGTATTATGCCCTGACGACCATAGCCCCACTCTGTGTATTTCGCAAGTAGATAAAGTTCCCTAAAAAGAGAAGATGAATGCAATCAAATGTTTTTTTTTTTTAATCTTTTTTACCTCGTGAAACTTTATTCAAACATTGACAAGATTAATGTTTAAGGAGTACATTTGATTTTGTATGTTTATTTCTTAAGAATCACAGGTTTCTGACCTTTGTTTTTGTGAAATTAGAACATATAATTGCAACAAATTTTATGAAAATCTAGAACAATACATGTGTGGTAGTCCTATGGTAGATGTACAAAATACCATAGTTGTAGTTTGCATAAATCTAAAGGTGTCAAAGAAAATATTATTACTGTATTAGGATAATACTTCGTTTCACCATGCTACAATAGATAGTTTTTCTTCCTTTGACAGTTTTATTAGAAAGGAGCAGGCTCATGAACTTTGATATACTTATCTGGTAGAACACATGACAAATTGTCTTTGGAATGAAACGTAACTGCTTAGTGTGGAAGTCATTACTTTAAAATGCATGTTTAGATTTCTGAAAAAACAGGGTATCCTAGTTTATGTTGATTGTGCAATTGAATTACTTTTACATTGCACCCATGCTGTTAGATAATGTCATTTGTCAGTATATTAATGCCATCCAATTCATCATACTGAAATTCAATAGATTTCCATACTGCAATAAAACAATGTAGCCCCATAGGTACAAGGACACTGAAACAAAACTTTGTGTGGCTTTTCATGGCCTTGTCGATATGGTGTAAGGTCACTCTCTTGCCTTACATTGCATCAGGAAGACATTCCAAGAGATTGCATTACCCATGGGATTTGAAACATTCTCAGATTTATAAGAATCTGTAAACCTGGGAATTCATCAAAATCTTACGTCTCCCCAGGTGAGGCACAACAAGGAGAAATATCTTTATTTCACCTTGTTTTTCTTCTTTCTATGTGTGCGGCATTCTGCAGCATCTACAGCACACATACAAAGAGAAAAAGGCCTCCATGGATTGTATTTGTGTAGGAAGGTGTCCTATGGTGTGCCGGCACAGGGTGAAAGGACAGACATGTGTTGTATCTTGTAGATACTGTAAAGCACACAATGTTCATGGAGGAATCATTTGCATACAAATATTTCAGTGATATTAAATACTATTAATGTTGTAATTAACCGTAGATCAAATTCCATAAATTAATAAATCTTCAAACAGCGTGTAATTTGTTTCTGGGAAAATGCTGAATTTTTATATATTCAACAAAAATATATCCATCAATAAAGCAAAGGGACAAAGAGATTTGTTTGTGTTTTATACAAATGCACTAGTGAACCCTCTAGTCCATAACACCTTTACATCCAGGGGACAGAAGGAGAGCACCAACCCTCCTGACTCTCTAACCACAAAAGGTTTGAGTCCTATATGCAGTCTTTCAAACAATCAGAAATCACTCCTAAGGGACTCCAGCAGCTCATGCAAAGAATTGCGTCATGGAGAGTACAAGGTAAACGTTTCTGTCTCCCAAGGCTCAAACCGTTCATGGAACCATCCTCAGGACAATGTGTCAAAGTGTATTAAATCACAATAATTGTTGATTTCAACATCAGCTTCCTAGAACAGTACTGCTTAATCCTTTTCTATTTACAAACATTTTAGCCAAGTATCCTGATAGCGTCCGTAACAACTACATATTCAGGCACAGCAGGATCAACAAACACTTCCAGGATGGCCAATATGGCAATGGCCTACTTTTGGTTAAGTCAATAAACTTTGCAATATACACACAACGCACCCACCCTGTAGGACCCACAAGACGTACACCACTCCAAAAACACATGGCCAGGGTCACACAGATATGCAGGTAGCAATACATATGCATTATGCTGCAGTACAGAACAATCAGTGCACAGTACAAACACATACATCCACATGTACATAACACACCCACAACTTGACAGGCACACCACATGAAGAACAGGTGGAGCTATGTACCCTTTGCTAACAGAAGATGCCCACAAACCACTACAAGTGCCCACAGGATGGCTAATACATACACTTCACACACACATTACACCAAACAAAGAAACGCACGGAAATGTCAATGGCATACACCATGGTCATGTAACAAAAGTCACACATAGGCACAGACCCTTTAAATGATGCCGTGCAAGTCTCTGCCAGAACAAACATCCAATGCCAGACAACTGGTGCCAATACCAACTACATCTCATCAACACATACCTGACTTACCTGTAGTGTGCATATACATCTGCCTGATGCATTGGGTCACACACATAAGAATATAAAATTAACAACCTTTACATACCATGTGCCAGATTTATGAGAAGTGACAACACACATACTGTAGTGCCACCTCACATGCACCACTTACTGACCTACAACACCATCATGTCTGTACCATAAAAAAAAAATGGCCCACCAAGGAGCAGAGTCACTGTTAGACAGTGCAGATCATGGATGCAATAGTGGGACCCTGTAGGAGTATTTAGGACATCACTGACCTTACATGCAATGTGCTATTAGGCACATTGGCAAAGTAGCTGAGCCCCATCCCATGGCCTGCACTGTACATATGTTGACAGTACACGTGCTGATTCATGTATTGAAAGATAGGAGATACACTGGTAGTCATGTTGATCATCCAGAACCAATGGGAAACACACCCTTGGACACCTTGTGGCAGGCACAAACATCAGCTGCCACTCAAGATCACTAAGCATGTAAGAACCCCTAGCACCATTGTCATGGCCTGCACTGTATGTACAAATTGGCGGATGACTACTCTTTTGTAATTTGAAGCCACATTGTAAATAAGGCCTCCTTCCATGCAGCACTTTGGGTGTCATGGACGTGCAATGTGTGCTGCCTTAGGTGTGTCACCACAAGATACATAGCATGATGACTCTGACTCAGATGTAGGAGTCACCTGAAACCTGAGGCAGTGCCTACATCAAACACCACCCCAGTGGTGGCATTTGAATGTTGTGATAAGGAAATAAACTATGATTTGACCTCATATGAATGTGCCACCTATGCATGCAGCATACTGCTGCACATACAGAGAGAGCTAATTGCCCTTGAAAATAGTATATGTATAGGAAGGTGTCCCTTCCTGCACAGATATATCCATCTCCACAGGGGAGCCAGCCAAGCTCTCTTGTGCAAGGTTGGCAGTGTTGGTGCACAGTTGCCTATTAGGCGCCGGTGCAGGGGACAACAAAGGGTTGCCTTGTAGCATATTAAACATGGTGCATTCCTGCATAGTGAAAATGATGTAGCACGGCGCTGCCAATTTTGGATCTGTGTTGTGTACTGTCACTTACTAAGTAAAATGGGCCTAAGTGTTGCACTTCATCTGTACTGACACATGTCAAAATGGCTTGGATGTCCAGGCTATGTAGGGCACTACCATTTTGTCACTACATCTGACCCTATTGTTTTGCAAGGATGTGTCATGTCCCCTCTAATGATAGCACACTGCTACAAAGATGCACTACACAACACATGGTACATACATACTGAGCAACAGTTAGGAATCCAAATTACATGTCTCAGGTCCTTGAGCCAATTCCCAAGATTGTTCAACAGCACAGTGCTAGTAAACTTTAGCACAAAGCCAGGAACTCACACCATACCACAAACACGTCTGAGTCACAACCAACTCCAACTGACAACTGCCATCCTACATAACAAACCTGTTGCAAGCTTTAACAACAACTTACATCTTTTATCCTTTGCAGCGGATCAGGGTTATGGCATCCATCCATAGGTGATGACCCCATTTGCAAACCCAAACACAGCAGCAGAGTGTGTCTGCAATGAGGGACACTGTCAGACACGCAATGTGGTGGAAAGGACATTTGGCATCCTGAAATCCAGATTCAGGTGCCTGAACCTGACAGGAGGCAGCCTCCTTTATGCCCCACTCATTTAGTGTAAAGTTATCCTCACATGTGCCATACTTACAACATATGTGTGCGAATGAATGTGCCAATATACAACCAGGTTGCTGACCTGCCTGCCTGAGGAGGAGGAGAAGGAGGATGCTGCTGACAATTGAAGGGGGAACAGCACAACACAGCTGCTGAGGTACGCCGGAGACGGCATATTGTTGACAAATTGTACACATAAGAACCACTGAAATCACCATGTTAAATTTGTAAATAAACACTTCACATATATAACTATTCTTGCTTTGGTCTATTCATTCTCCCCTACATATACCATAGGAATGTGAGTCTAACCTCAGGGAGTATGTCACAGTTACTAATCTGACTAGTGATGTCATGACATCATATATGATGTATTAGATTGTACTGCCACCATCATACACATCACTTATAGCCTTAACACTGGTATGTGACAACTGAAGGACACAATCTGTGGACCACATCATATTTTGTACATTCACGTTGCTAACTTGGTAATCAATAGCTCATCACACCCAACTACTTCATGTCCCAATAGGATGAATGCAAGGGGCCCACACCTGAGGTCAGGGATGTCAAAACATGGAAATTAAGTCATGTTGGAACTGAACACTGTCACAACTCAGTCTGAGAGTTGCAACGGCTGCATGGAACATGTGTAATGAGGGGGGAAATCATTGGTAACCATGGTCATCATGATTTGCCCAGGGTTGTTAACCAACGGAAAAGGTTGAGCCTGCACAGGTTATCCATGGTAATCTGTCCTGCCACTGCCATGGGCTACAAACACGACACAGGGTAAACATGACCTCACTCATTGCACGGACAGGCCTCCGGTATGCACATTAGTATGGATAAGAATGTATGCAGCTAGGGCTGCAGGTCCACCATACAAAAACAACAACCATTGGTAAATGCAATGAGTAAAATCCAAAATTTGTGATCAGACCATATTCTGGGTGGAATGGAGGCAGAGTGTTTCATACACACTATGTACCAAATATGTACAAATGTCAGTCAAATATACTGCCTTTACACAGCTCTTCATAAGCTCCAAACCCAAATATGGAGACAGATGTTGAGTCACATTTCCTAGGTAGAAATAGTTTGCCCATCATCAACAATACCTGACCTGCGTATGCAGCATTAAATAGTATGCTCTTTATGACAACATCACACATCACATTCCAATCCATAATACACACTCAAATTTCAGAACTATTGCATTGTACTAAATGACAAACATATGTGGACACACTGTTGTCACACATGCATATATATGCACGACGTGCAAAAATGTGTATGCTGTTGCCTCAGTAACACACACATTGGTAGAATCGACCAATCACACCCTTACCACATTGTTGTATGGACTACCACTTGTGGCCATACCCTAACTGCCACATTGTTGCACAGCCCATGTCATATGTTTAGTAAATCAGGGTGCATCTAAGGACAATGCAAAAAAAACACACAATCCGGAAATGAGTAAAAAAATATGAGGCTAATGCGTCTAAAACATCCTCAAATGCAAAGAAAATGATACACGGGCCCTTAGCGTGACTTCTACGTTAACATTCCTCTTAATACAGCCTTTTATGAAATCGACGCATAACTGTCATTCGTCAGTGGGGTGTCTGTCCAGGGTTGTTAGTTATTTGGGATAGTTGGCATAAGTTAGTGGGGTTAAATTTCCTTTCATTTTTTATTCTTAGTTAATGGGGGTCAACTCTGACCATCAGTCGACATGTCAGGAAAGGGGAGGATGACCAGCTCAGCAGATGAGCTTGGTGTTTTTGTTATGGCTGGTATCACACTACCTGCCAATGATGGTTGAAATGGGTGGCTGGGTGATCCTCGGCTATCGGACCGAGGCCAGGCAGCTGTGGTGGGGCAAGGTGCTCCACCTCCTGAAGCACATTTACAAGACCAGCAGGAATGAACTCCAGCTGAAGCATCGCTGGTTAGATCTGGGGGCCAGGAAGCAGGATGTGCTCAATCACCTGGGGATCGAGATTGGCGGAACTGTTGGTAAGTCTCCAATTGGCATACTATTGACTGTTCACTGCTCTTGAATGACAGTGGCAGATGAGCTGGAGTGCCGCATGCAATGCTTGTGGACAGGTTGTATGCAACTAGTATGAAAGGTATCTGCGCTAGTTCAGGCATGGAGTTCACATGTCCAACAACGATACCAATGCAGGTCAGATGTCTGATGAGCCCTGCACAACCATCTCTAAGGCACACATTTCAGAACCCATAGCGTCACCTGTGCCCCGGCATAGTGTCATACATGAAACGCCAAGGCACCACCAGCCTACCATATTTTCCCTAGATTGCATCAACAAAGAGGTGCAATGCATGAATACCACTACTTTGTCAACATTTCACATTCATAACCCCTGCCCCAGCCATTATGTCAGCAAAGGGGCTTTACCCGCCTTAGGGGGCAGTGAATACAGGGCATTTTGATACCATTAGACCACTTTGCCACATCAGTCATGAATTATTCAATGCATGATTATTGCAGACTTTCAGTTGAGTCACATTTTTACCACAAAGCGCCTCTGGGTGCCTTGCAGGACAAGCTTGAGTACCCTAGTTATAAGTCTTGCAAAGCACCTGGGTAGTGTCATGTACTTACTACACAACACCCTCTTATACCATGTTATTCCGTTTTGTATAGACGGCCTACACATGGTGTTGTCAGGGGTGTGCGAAGGGACACACATCATGTGGGGAAGCAATAGGGGCCGGAATTATGAGAGGGTAGCACCATCTGTGCATCATTGTGTAACGCATTAGCCACATTAAATTAACCTCAAAAACATTATTTGTAAGTTAGCATTGCCTATGCGTTGGAAAATGACACAAAGGCGGCACTCACTTTTAATACTCAAGTCCCAGGTGCTGCACCACTGTTGTCCTATTGGCCCCTTTGTGTAAGTGGGCAAGGCCATGTAAGGGAGATTGAACATGAATTAGGAAAAAACTACTGGTAATTCATTGTTCCAGTTCATGTTCTGTCAAAGACTGCCTCTACCGCTCCCATACCAACCACATTTGCAGAGTCTGTTCCACTGACCTACAACTCCTCACTGACAGTATGAGGCTGTATTGCATCAGCTCCATCTCTGCACATCATTCACTAACCTACAACTCCAGATTCATCCTCTGACCACAGAACAAGTGTGTCTGTGTTGAACGCTATATCTATGCCCTTGTACTTCTCCCTCACTGGATTGACAATAGTGTACAATGGCAAAAATGACAGGCCAACCACTATTTGCAATACATACATGTCACAATGCAGTCAATGTGCAGGTAGACAAATCAACTGTACATGAGTCCACAGCCATGGCAATTCCTTAAGTGTGTCTGTCTTGTGATGGCATACACGTTTAAATCTATTCATTGCAGGGTGTGTAATGCAAATCCTCAACACCTTGCAATACCCACACAATCCCAGGGTAGTAGCGTGTCTGTGAGCTATATTGATGACATAGTTGTTACCTACATCAATTGCAGGCAGAAATGCCATGGGTGTGACAATGGCCCTACCACTGCTACAACCATAGCATGGCCCTCAGATGGAAAATACATGATCAAACAGTCCCATTTGGCAATGGAGGTGTTGTGCCAACAGCCAGCTGCAAGACAATGCCACATATGAATGTTGCAGGGTGTAGCTCTACAAGAATCTCTAGCCCAGTGCTAGTGTTCAGATGTGTGGCTCTAACTCACCTGAGTGTCTGTGTCATTGTGTGATTGTAGTGCTGTGTCTGTTGCAGTGATTTCCACTAGGCTGACCAGTTCACTCTCAACTGGTTCACACTGAAATTTGCTGTTTACTTGCTGTGACTATGATTTGACACTAAGGGGGTCATTCCAACCCTGGCGGTCGGTGTTAAAGCGGCGGCCAACCCGCAAACAGGCAGGCGGGCAAAAAAATGGAATTCCGACCCTGGCGGGAGCCGCCAACACTGACCGCCACTTTAACACTCCGACTGCCACGGTGGTACAGACAAGCAGCGCGGCGGTCACCGCCAACAGACAGGCAGCAGACAATGTACCGCCCACCCTATCACAACTCACCAATCCGCCACCTTTTCTGGGGCGGGAGCCCCGCCGATAAAAACACGGCGGAAACAGACTACGAACGGGAAAACGCTCACCTATACACACTCCACGAGGAATCTGGACAGCATGGAACCAGAACTACACATCCTACCAGCAATTGTCTACCTGCTCCTCTACCAGGAGCACGAACGCCGGCGCAGAAGACAACGGTGAGTACTGCACCTACGACACAGGGGAGGGGGGAGGAGAAAAGATTACGGGCACACACATACGCGACCCCCCCCCCCAACTACCTACACACCAATGCAGAGCAACAACTCAGAGTGACACCCCCCAAACCCGCCGGAAGAATGCAAAGACAAAATAATATGTTATTGGAATACAAATATATTGTAAGGCTAAGTAAATAAGTAAGTCGAACATCCCATAACTATATACACATATGTATATTGTCCCGTCAGAATTGGCTTTCGGTCATTGTACGTGGGCCAATGGTCCTCAACACATGGGCAAAGCCCACACATGAGACCCGAATCCATTGGAGAGAACACTGCAGGGGCATCAGATAGGAAAACTACAGGCACCTCAGGGGGAAGGGAAGGGGGGCCACCTCAGCCACATGAGTCCACAACTCCAGATCCACGAGGGGCCTCCACGGCCACTGTTCAATCCTGGGGAGTGCAAAGCCACAGTCTCTCAAGTCTCTACAGTGGGTGGCTTGCCCACTGTGCCATCCTGGGGAGTGCAAAGCCACAGTCTCTCAAGTCTCTACAGTGGGTGGCTTGCCCACTGTGCCATCCTGGGGAGTGCAAAGCCACAGTCTCTCAAGTGGATGACAGACTCCAGCGGTACTGGAGGACTCTTGGTGCCCAGAGTGTATCGTGCAGCCCTGTCCGACACTGATCCGGGCCTGCCCCTTCTGCCAATGTGTCAGCGGTGCTTGAGTTGAAGGGCCCAGCGGAGCGGTGCAGAGACGGCGGTGCCCAGCGGAGCGGTTCTTGAGTTGAAGGGCCCAGCGGAGCGGTGCAGAGACGGCGGTGCCCAGCGTAGCGGTGCTTGAGATGAAGGGCCCAGCGGAGCGGTGCAGAGACGGCGGTGCCCAGCGGAGCGGTGCTTGAGATGAAGGGCCCAGCAGAGCGGTGCAGAGACGGCGGTGCCCAGCGGAGCGGTGCTTGAGATGAAGGGCCCAGCGGAGCGGTGCTTGAGATGAAGGGCCCAGCGGAGCGGTGCTTGAGATGATGGGCCCAGCGGAGTGGTGCAGAGACGGCGGTGCCCAGCGGAGCGGTGCTTGAGATGAAGGGCCCAGCAGAGTGGTGCAGAGACGGCAGTGCCCAGCAGAGCGGTGCTTGAGATGAAGGGCCCAGCGGAGCGGTGCTTGAGATGAAGGGCCCAGCGGAGCGGTGCTTGTCTTGAAGGGCCCTGTTCAGCGGTGCATATCACGGCGGGGCCCCGTTCAGCGGTGCATGTCTTGAAGGGCCCTGTTCAGCGGTGCTTGTCACGGCGGTGCCCCGTTCAGCGGTGCTTGTCTTGAAGGGCCCTGTTCAGCGGTGCATGTCTTGAAGGGCCCTGTTCAGCGGTGCTAGTCTTGAAGGGCCCTGTTCAGCGGTTCTTGAGACGGCGGGGCCCTGTTCAGCCTGCTGCCGGACTTGTCGGCCGTGCTGCCCTTGCCATCCTTGCCTGATCCTCTGTGGCCCTTGCCTCCCTTTGGAGATGTGCCAGGTGGCACCCCACTCCCTGACGGTGCCAGGGTGGTGCCTGTGAAGGCTGCCATCTCTGTCCTCTCGCACCGGCCCTTGGCTTTTTTTGATTTTTTCCCAGGGGGTGGGCTGGCTGTCCCTTTGCTGCTGGCCGATGTGGCTGCCCTCGAAGGTGGGGGACTCCAATCGCCTGGACTATGGTCCTTGTAGGTCCAGGGGTTGTGGTGGCTGAGGTGCAGATTGGACTTTTACGAGATGGAGGGGGTGGGTCAGGTGATGGAAAGAGGTTAATTTTGGAGAGGAAAAACTTTTTAGGAGCAATGGGAAGGGTAGGTGCAGTGGGTATGGGAGTGGAGGAAGAGGATGTGGTTGTAGGAGAGTCAAGTGTGCTGTCTTTGGGTGCAGGTGCTTGTGACGGAGGCTGTCGTGAGGTGGATGGCTGTTGGGTGGGTGGCTGCCTGCGTTTGTGTGGTTTGGAAGAGGGGGTGACAGACACACTGGGAGAGGACACAGGGGACGTGTAAATGGCAGTGGGGGTGGTGACTGCACGTGTGCGGAGTGTTCTGGTGGGTGTGCTGGTGATGGACGTAGTGGCTGATGAAGTGGTGCATGCAAGTGTGAGTTGGGACGTCACAGGGAGGGAGGAGGGAGACGAGGAGGAGGGGGACACAGAGGAGACAGTGGCTGTTGGCATGTCTGCATGTGGATGTTGCTTCTGTGAATGCTTCTGTGATGTGTGGTGCTTATGTTTGGATGAGCTGACCTTGGGTGTTGAGATGTGTGCAGGCTGGTCTGTAGGTGTGTCTGGGATAGGCAGAGGAACAGGGGAGTGGGACTGGGTGGAGGGAGTTGGAGGAGGGAGGCAGGAGACAGGGACAATGGCTGCCGTCAGTGCTGAGGCCAGAGCGTTGAACGATCGCTGATGGGCAGCCTGACCCGAATGAATGCCCTCCAGGTATGCATTGCTCCGATGCACCTCCCTTTCCACCCCCTGGATGGCATTCAAAAGGGTAGACTGCCCAACAATGAGCGTCCGGAGGAGGTCAATGACCTCCTCACTGAGGGCAGCAGGGGTAACTGGGGCAGGGCCTGAGGTGCCTGGGGAGAAGGAGATGCCCGCCTTGGTGTGCGAGCGGGCACGGGGCGAACGCTGAGCGGCTGCTGGGAGGGCGGAGCTGGTGCGCTGGGTGGCGGCTGTACCTGTTGTTGCGGTGGGCACGGATGTTGCCGCCACCACAAGGGAGCTCCCTTCCGAGGACGTGTCGGTGTCGCTGATGTCTCCACGTGTCCCCGTTGTAGAGACCCCCTCACCCTCCGTCTCACTGGTGATATCAGAGTCCGTTGCATGGCCCTCCGGGGCCATGTGAGATGCAGCTCCCTCGTGCTCCAATGCCACTTCTCCTCCGCCAGATGATGCTAATGCACACATGAACAGGAAGAGCAGACCAAAAAAGGGGGGGGGGAAATAAAGACATGTTGAGTGCATGCATTGGCAACACAGTTGGCGGAGAGGACAGACACAGAAGCCCCCTGCACTACGCCGCGCACTTGGGGTACACTACTCAATCATTGGGACTTGGCCTACAAGCCTATGGACGACAACTGCACACATAGGTGACACAGGGCCATGGATAGCTGTACTTGGAACCCTACAGAGGTGGGGGGCGGGGGCACAGGGCCATGCCTTACGGAGGGCCCTAGCCTACAGAAATCGCCCTGGCCTAGGGATACCCACAGCCCTCCTCCCCCACCCAGACACCTCCACTGCGCGCATAGTCAGCAGAATGAGAGTGTACTCACCCCCTTGTGTCTGCTGTGATGTCCTCACGCGCCCATCCAAATCTGGGTAGGCCACCGCCAGGATCCGAGACATCAGGGGGGTCAATTGACGTGTGGCACCCCTCCTACGTTGGGAGGTCATCCCCAGCAGAGCCTCCGCGGTCTTTCTGCTCCCGCGGCGGATGTCCTCCCACCTCTTGCGGCACTGGGTGCCCCGTCTGTTGTGGACCCCCAGGGTCCGGACGTCCTTGGCGATGGCACGCCAAATGTCGACTTTCTGATGGGCGCTGACCTATGTGACACGTACAGGGAGAGAAAATACAATATCATCATTTTCTGCATGCTCGATGTGAGTGTCCCCCCATCCCCACCCTTGCCATGTGGCACATGCTCTCATCTGTCCTTTGATGCATGCCTCATACGCTCCCCTCCGCACCATCGTTCATTCACCCCACTCAACCCAGGCATTGCCACAAAGCATGGTCCCAGTGTACTAACCTGTTGGTCTGGAGGACCTTAGAGTAGCGCATACTGGGGGAGGACCCCATCAACAAGTTTCTCCAATTCCTCAGAATTGAAGGCAGGGGCCCTTTCTCCAGTCGCAGCAGCCATTGTCTCTTCCAGACCGAGGTCACAGCAGCACTTGCAGTATAGGTCCTCTCCTGTGGATGATCAGGTCTCGAGTGATTAAGCAGATAGAAAATGGCGGTCACGCCCGCGGTGGTGCTTACCGCAGCGGTGCGTACCGCGACCGCCGGTGCACATCGTCATTGGCTCCTGAGACCCATAGGGTTCAATGTTAACCAATGCTGCTTTGCGCCGCGGTCTTCGACCGCCTACCGCCACGGTGTGCCACGCCAGCGCATTGACCTCACATCCCATTGTCACACTTCACAGGTCAGGCAGCCGCCATTTCAAGGGCCCACATGGCTTAATTTCTACTGTGTCACACAGGCCTAGGCCTTGCATTGCCACTCATACAAGCCATTCAATGCATAGCGAATCATGTTCTGTGCAAGCTGTGGTTACGTACCTGTGGGTTGCTTGACTCTGTGCTCCATGTTGTCCTTCCTAGGCACCGTCCGCTGGGACTTGCGAGGAGATGGAGGAATGTTCCCGTGTACAGACCGCTGGTGGACCTGTCGACAATGGAAGAAACACATGTCATACTGACATACAGACTTGACCGATCCACTATACAGGAACTGTGTGCCCAGCTGGAGCCAGACCTGATGTTACCCATTCGCCAACCCACAGGGATTCCACCTCTGGTGCAGGTGCTGTCAGTACTCCATTTTTTGGCAAGTGGATCATTCCAAACAACAGTGGCCATATCATCAGGGATGTCTCAGCCTATGTTTTCTAAGGTTTTGTCCAGAGTGTTGTCTGCCCTGATGAAATACATGCGGAGCTACATTGTTTTCCCTGAGGTGGGCGATTTGGCTACAGTGAAGGGTGATTTCTATGCCCTTGGACATATTCCCAACATCATTGGTGCCATTGATGGGACCCATGTGGCTTTGGTTCCCCCCAGTGAAAGTGAGCAGGTGTGCAGGAACAGAAAAAGTTATCATTTGATGAATGTCCAGGTGGTCTGTTTGGCTGACCAGTACATCTCCCATGTAAATGCCAAGTTCCCTGGGTCAGTGCATGACGCGTACATCATGCGAAATAGCAGCATCCCTTATGTGATGGAACAGCTACAGAGACACTCTGTGTGGCTAATTGGTGACTCTGGTTACCCCAACCTGTCGTGGCTACTGACACCAGTGAGGAATCCCAGGACCAGGGCAGAGGAACGGTACAATGAGGCCCATGGGCGGACTAGGAGGGTGATCGAGCGGACCTTCAGCCTCCTGAAGGCTAGGTTTAGGTGCCTGCATATGACAGGTGGATCCCTAATGTACTCACCGAAGAAGGTGTGCCATATCATCGTGGCCTGCTGTATGCTTCAAACCTGGCTTTGCGACGCCAGGTACCTTTCCTGCAGGAGGATGGTCCAGATGGTGGTGTTGTGGCAGCTGTGGAGCCTGTGGAGAGTGAAGAGGAGGAAGACGACGGGGACGATACAGACAACAGGGACACAGTGATACAACAGTATTTTCAATAGCACACAGGTACGAATCAACACCGCCATTTTACATGTACTTACAGTCTCCTGCCTCTCTACTGTCTGTGTTTCCCCCCAGTTTATGTTAACTGAGTTGTGACTTTCCCTTCCGTTTTCAGAGATGTGGGCCCCACTGCGTGACCTCTGCTTTGTTTCCCCATGGACTACAGCTGTGTGACAGTGGTATGTTGTCATCACAATGTAACTGTACATTTTGGCACCGTTATGTCTAATACATTTGTTCAAAATACAAGCAGACTCCAGATATTTTTAGTGCAATAAGTGATTTTATTAAAGTGCTAAATTTAGGGACATGGTTGAAAAACGGTGATGGGTGATGGTGGAGTAATGTCCATGGCAGAGTCCAGTTTTCAGTCTCACAGGTGCATTGTCCATATGCCTGTTTAAGGATGGAGCAGGGGCAGTTTAAGGTTGGACAGGGTGACAATGTGGGACAGTGGGATGACATCAGGGGATATCCTTTGCTGGCGGGGGTCTTGGCATCCTACTCTGTCTTCTTCTGAGATCTCAGGCCCGCTTGCGGGGTGGTTCTTCTTCTGCAGGAGGTGGGGTTCTGGTGGCCTGTCTTTGTGTGGGGGCCTCCTGTCCACTAGCGCCGGCGGAGGTGGTAGGCTGGTCTTGGTCCATGCTAGTGACAGGGGCCCTTTGTGGTGCTACATGGTCCCGCAATGTGGTGACTATCTGGTTAAGAGCCACGACGATGGTCCCCATTGCGGAACTAATGTTTCTCAGTTCTTCCCTGAACCCCATGTACTGTTCCCCCTGCAGTACCTGAATCTCCTGGAACCTGGCCAGTACCGTAGCCATCGTCTCCTGGGAGCGGTGGTATGCTCCCATGATGGAGGAGAGGGCCTCGTGGAGAGTGGGTTCCCTGGGCCTGTCCACCTCTGTCGCACAGCAGCCCTCCCAGTTCCCCTGTTTCCCTGGGCCTCTGTCCCCTGGACCGTGTGCCCACTACCACTGCCCCCAGGTCCCTGTTGTTGTTGGGGTGGTGGGTCAACCTGGGTGCCCTGTAGTGGTGGACACACCGCTGATTGACGTGTCCTGGAGACAGAGGCATGGGCCCGCTGGGTGGGAGCTGTGCTGGTGTTCCCAGAGGGGGTTAGGTCTGCTGTAGCCTGTGGCTGTGTGAGGGGAAAGACTGTCCCGAGGTCCCCGATGGGCCGGGCTGGTCATCTGGGTCCAGGGAGACAGAGCTGCTGTCATCACTGGGGGCCTCTTCTGGGGGTGGGATGGACATTTCTGGACCCTCCTGGGCGGTGTGGTGGCGTTCGGGTCCTGCAGGGGTATAAGAGTATGGTTATTGCTTCTGTGTGTGCCATTTCGTGAAATGGGTGGGTGGCCGTGTACCCCAGTGCTGGCATTCCCTTGTGGGGGCTGTTGTGACGGTGGCTTGTGTGGGAGATGGGTATGTGCAGTGGGCATGCTTTGGTGATGGGTGTCCATGCTTTGTGGACGCATGCAGGGCTAGGTGTTGGGATGGGCGAGTTGTGATGGTGAGCCATTTGCAAGGAGTTGGTGTGATGGGGGTGGGGGTGAGGGTGGGGGTATGATTTGGCGTGCAGGTGGGGTGGGGGGAATGAAGTAGTGAAGATTTGACTTACCAGAGTCCATTCCTCCGCCTACTCCTGCGAGGCCCTCAGGATGCAGGATGTGCAAGACTTGCTCCTCCCATGCTGTAAATTCTGGGGGAGTAGATGGGGGTCCGTCGCCAGTCTTCTGCACCGCGATGTTGTGCCTTTATTCCATGGAACGCACCTTTCCCCGTAGGTCGTTCCACCGGTTCCTGATGTCATCCCGATTTCGTGGATGCTGTCCCACAGCGTTGACCCTGTCCACTATTCTTTGCCATAGCTCCATCTTCCTGGCAATGGTGGTGTGCTGCACCTGTGTCCCGAAGAGCTGGGGCTCTACCCGAACTATTTCCTCCACCATGACCCTGAGTTCTGCGTCAAAGAACCTGGGGTGTCTTTGGGGTGCCATGGGGTGGTGTGGTTGAGATGTGGGGTGGGGTATGTGTTGTAGATTGTGGTGAGTGTGTTGGTGTGTGGTGTTTTGTGCGTGGATATTGTGTGGGTGATGTAGTGATTTGCCTCTGTGTGATGGTCTACTCTATTCTGTGCTGTCTCTCTCTGGCCTTCAGTCGCAATTCTGGTCGTAAGGGTTTGTGGGTGATGTGGGTGGGTGTTTTATATTGTATTGGGTGTGTGGGAGTGGTGTGTGTATGTGTATCAGGTGTGTGTATTTTGATTTGTCCAATATGGTATTGTTTTGTAAAGGTGTGTGTATTTTGACCGCGGCGGTGTGTACCGCCAATGGAATACCGCAGTTGAAAGACCTCTGGGGGGATTTGTGGGTCGGAATGGAATGGGCGTATTTCTGTTGGCGTGACGGTGGAGGTTTGGTCATCGCCAGTTTTTCGCTGGCCGTTGGTGTGGCGGACTTTTGTTGATGTCGGGTTTTTGGCGGTTTGCCAGTTGCGGGTCAGAATGACCGTGGCGGTTTACCGCGACCGCGGCGGTGTTATGGCGGTCTTCTGACCGGCGGTAAGCGCCTTTTACCGCCGAGGTCAGAATGACCCCCTAAGTCATGTCTTACAGGTGGAAAACGCCACTTACACGATTGGTGAAGTGGCACCTTTCGAAGACCCAGATGTATCCAGTAAGTGTGATATTGTGTGTCCTGTGAACTAATCCAAGGTTTGGTGTGAGTGAGTCATGTGTTCTGAATTCAATGCCAGATGTGATAAGCTGTCCAATTATCAGATATCAAAGTAGGCTGAAGGGTGACATCAGGGCCCATTTTAAGGATCTCCAAGCACCACCAGAGGGTCACCTCTTGTGAGGTTTATGGTGCACAATGGCCAGCATTGTGTATACAAGGTGGTGACAAGACACATGTTGGGCATATATAACTAACAATGAGAGAGTGCAAAACTGTGAGAAAAGTGGCCGTGGCGCACTCCATCATTCTCACAACACAGGGATGCACCATATTGATCCTAATTTGGTGCATCCCTGTATTGTCATGAAGTTGGAGGCAATTGACCCCCAGCATGCATCTCCGTCTTTTGTACTCCATGTATGTTTCACTTTTCTGCAATGTAATTGGCTTTACATGCAGGTCAAGGCCATATATGTGCTGGCATGGAAGTGGGTGTGAAAGGAATAGTAGTGGCAGATCCGTATTGATGGGAGTCTACATCTGGACACATGAATGTAGATGTGATTGACCAATGGATACAAGCTTCTTAGTTGGCAGCCCCCCTAACATATGGTCCACTCCTTGACTCCATGTATCAATGGGTAGGCGTAGGTGGATGATCAGGACAGTTGAGATGATGGATAGCATGGCCATCCCCCTTAGGCTCAGGGGGGGATGAATACCAATTTTGTAGGTAGCTGTGATGTTCGCAGCGGAGGTGACAGTCATGTTGTTCAGGCTTGCATGTGTACCTGTCAGCTCTGACCCATTATAGTTACCAACAGTATTCCATCCTCCCAGTAACATGTCCAAGTTACTGGTGATATATGGTTGGAAATAAACACATATAATGAGGACTTTTGGGTCTGATCTGTGTAAATTTGGCACCGTCTTTGCATCTTTTTATATGCAAAAGCGGTGCACACTTCCAAAATTATGGTAATAAGGTCCAGTGTTTAAATTCCTGTATGGAGTGCCAATTCTCTGATGGCCGAGGTCGCGATGGATTGAATATTCCCGAATGCAATGACTGCAACATTTTGAATCGGGTAAGCTTTGCCTTTCTCCGCAACCACATCAGATCCTCGCATCTTAATAAATCCATTTTGGGTTCCGAGCCTATTTTGCTTGTGGGTATCTTGGGACAGTCCTGTTCGTCCCTGGTTTGTAAATTTCTATCGCTTGCAACCTTATCACCCTTGTTTGTGGTAACAGATTTTATTACTGAGGGAAATCGTGTAATGCATTATCATATGTGTTTCTATCCATTTCAGCAATATATAACTTATTATTCCTTTCCCCAAATGCCTGTCTCATTTTATTTTATTTTATTTTATCTTATTAAATATTCTTTCTTTTTCTTTTTCATCTATCCCTATTACTAGAATTCACGTGACCAATTTTTTACCCAGTACATTTGACCAAATGCAAAGTACTCTTATACTCCTCATTCCTTGCAAATTGATCATTACTGAAACTTGTATAATAATTTCTGACGCCAAATTATTTTGTATGGTATGTTTTTATTACATGCAGCACAATAATCGCCCATCTGGCATGAACTTCTTTTGGCCTATCGACTACCTTAATTAAAATGCATGCCGGCACCAACCCACGATTTGTATTGCGCTACTTACAGATAAAATTCTATGTTCAATATGTCTTTTCTTACTCACTATCTAATTTTAAATATCACGGTATACCTACTTGCTGTGTTTAAGACTGCTCCTCACCTCTCTCACGTAGAATTAACCCTGATAACTGCCCTTCTCTCTGTGGGATTTTTTCCAACTACACGTTTCTGTTGCTCGAGCTCGGGCCTGACAGCAATAGCAAGAGCTCCCTTCCTACTATCTTTTGGGACTCACGCTCGGGTGCGACTTGATCCATGTGACTAAGTAGTCAATTATTCTCACCCTTTTAAAACCAACCTTATTTAATCTTTCGCAGCCTTGAGAAAGCCCTGCTGGACACACCCAAGAGGGCGAAACACGTGTTGGCTGAGCACTTCACATGTTCTACTTGTTACCTCTCCACTCCCTGAGCATTCCACATGCTTTATGTGATACTCTTATTTTGGATGAATATGGTGAATTAAAACTATCTTGAAACAAGAATCAACTTGTCTATTGACTATAATTCAATGGGAACTCACCTTTTCTAACTGGATCACTTCCAAAATGATGGTTCACTTTATAGGTTTGCATCGCATTAGCATCCAAAATATGATGCAAAGGCAGCGTTGAAGGTACATTTATCAGGTCCATTGTCTTTTCTGGAATGTGAGTTGGAGTGCATGTGTAATTAGCTGTAGCAGTGTCAGCTACTAATCTGTATAGACTTCACACAATGCTGACACTGATGGTTGCTTGTCTATATTTTACAGCTGCCAAAATGACCAATGATGAGCGGCATGCTTTTCAGAAGAGGGCAGTGACGTACTGCCACATCTTGGCAGTGGAGTCTGGATTTAGACACATTGCTCGCTACTTCCAAGCAGAGGAAGCAACAGGGGAATTGTGGGCATTCCCACAAGGGGCCCCGACACTGCCTAAGAAGGCTCACCAGACTCCAAGCTCAACAGCAGTGCAGAGGGGCACAGCTGGCACCACACCAACAACATTGGCTGCAACAGTAACCACAGGAGCGCAACAACCTACACCACCTGCTGCCATTGCGATACAGTTGCTGCAGGATCCCTTGTACTAAAATGCTTGGACAGCTTGGAGAAAGAGGTTGCCACTAATAATAAGATGTTAAAATACTTTTTTTTTTAAACTAAAGAAGACAAATGTTTGACTCTGATGTGATCTGCCACCTCCAAGTTCTGCCCCCTCCCTTATGATGTTCTAATCTATTTTATTTTTGCTTTTAGGGGTTAGCGTTAGGTTAGTGTAGGTATGTAGAATAGATAGGATAAGTGTATTTGGGGGATCGTTTTTTTACTTATTATGTGTTAGTTAGTGGGTGGGTGGGGGTGTCATGTTGGGGCATCTATGTGTTTTCTTTAATACAAAATAAAAAAAAGGAAAAAAATATGTATTTTTTAGGATTAGTTAGTATATGTGTAGTATTAGTATATGTTGTCCTATGTGTGTCTTGTAACTTAAGGGGGGTGAGGGGACAATGATTAGAGTGTGTTGATTAATGTTAAGTTTAGCATAGGGTGGATAGCTTTAGTTGTTGGATAAGTGTAGTTAAAATAGGTTAGTTTAGTATAGAGTAGGTTTTATACATTTTTTAGTTCAGTTGAAATTTTAATAAACATTTTTGCATACTCCTATACATTTTGTGTTATATGCTTGTGTCTCAGGGTCTTCCCATGAGTGCACAGTGCATAGTGTGTGTTGGCCTAGGGATACCTCTCTTGGCATGTGCATCACCTATTGACAACTGATCTGTCACATTGGCAGCAACAACACATCTACTTGTCCATGCATCTGCTATCCAGTGTACCCACCACTCAAGATGACTATATTTACTTTGTGGTGGACAGGTAGGTGTGGTATTTCATCTGTCAGTGTTGTGGTCCTAAGTAGGAATGTCGGGAGCTGTGGCACATCTGAGAAAAGCCTACATTGGAACTCTATCCTGCAAAACTGACCAGTGGCAATCACTAATGAGGTTAGGTACCCCTGTATCACACCAATGTGTTCTACTGGTACTCCCAGCTATTGATTTTGCCCTAGAACTGTTATATAGCCATTCCTGCCATATATAGTGAGTGAAGCATACAGTTATTCTTTATTTGTGACATACTCAGTGACTTGCTTGAAGGGAATGAGACCAGCATAAACATTTGTCATGTTAGGGACCTTGTGTGTAGCTTTGTGCCCCCACAGTCCTGCACTCTTGTACTGATATTCTGTGACCCATGACATAGATACACACTTCACAATTGCTAAGCATAGTAGATGGATCACAATACACAAAGACATGCTGATTGTGTATTAGATGTTTATTTACAAGTGTTGTAGTGTGATATTTACAATGTCCAGGTGAGTGACCCTATTTGTGAAATACATACAATTGTGACATAACATAAGTCCAGGGTTGAGGGACATGTCATGGGACATGCTTGGGGGAAGTGCTGTTAAGTGCAGAGGAACAACAATTGCCAATTGGCAAGTGAGAGACAATGACAGTCAACAGTGCGTGGGTGAAGAGAGCACATTTCTAACTTTGCTAACACTGGCATGATCTCAAGCACAGGACAAAGGAGAAGACTGCTCGAACGAGTGAAGATAATTTGTTCACATCTTCATCCTCCGATGTGTGTGGTGTCTCCTCACAACCTGGGGAGGCAGAGGGGGACACACACACTTCAGTGGTTGAAGATGTTATATCCCAATACCTGGCAGCTGCCATTTGTGAAACAACATATGCCATCACTGCAGCAAGGAGGAGCTGCTGATTTTTCAGGACAGCAGCACCGTCCCGGTGGTAGAAAGTCATGTCTGTCCTGAGGGAGGCCACTTCCCAGTACATTGAGTCCAGCTTTTTCTCAATCATGCTGCTGCCAGTTTGGGAGGGCAGTTGTTGTGGCCTCTCCCTTATGGCAGCAGCTATGTCCCTAAGACACTGCTGGACTCCATGCAGTGGGGAGTGCTTGCCTCATTTGGCTGCTGTATGTTCATTGGCTGTAACAAGGCACATGAGCATTCCCTCTAGGCTGGCTGCCACAGTCTCCATCGCCACCCGCACATGCTTGGCCAGCTTCCACTGGACTCCTACCACTGTCTTCTCAAAGCTGGTCCCTGGGTCCTCAGAGTCCTCAGCTGTGTCGGTGCTGGCAGGCTGAACTATTGGGGATAGGTGGGGCATCTGAGATGGCTGCTACATTATTTGTCCTCCTTGTGACTGGAGGTGGTGCCTAGAGGGATAGCAGGACTTCTTGGAGGGTCTCCAGGTTGATGGTTGCCAGCTGGTCATCCAGGTCATTGGGGTACTCCAGGGCAGGTAGATCAGCAAGAGAGCCATCATCCTCTGCAAAAAGATGGTGTAAAATCAATCTTTCAATGTTGTGGCAGTTAACTTGTCACGTCAGTGTCTTGCTATTGGAGGCTCATAGTAATCTTACTTCCCAAACATAGTTCCTGTACATCATGGATACAGTCTATCACCCCTTTGCCCCACCTGAGTGTCACATGAGGTGTATCTCAGGTGGCCCAATTGGCTGCATCATATCTACTAGGTGTGATGTAAATCCTTTTGGTGGCTTGATACCATATTGTTCTTGGGACCCTTCCTATGCACCCATTTGCATGGTAGGGTCATGCAATGGGTGTTGTACTTGTCAAGCCACAGCAACACACATTGCAATGTGCCCTGTCCCATTCTTACATGTTTCACATACACACGGGTGGTACTGAAATCTTACACCACCCAAGGAATGGCATTGCCAAGACATTTCGCTGTTGTTTCCTTTGATTGCTCCTCATGTTGAAGTATGTGTATGTGTGCTACATTGCACAGCACATATTGACCTAGTAGATTTCCAGTTCAGTTTCTGTCTGTGCTGGAAGGTGCTTCTTCCTACACAACTATAACCTCCCCCTCAATGCTTGCACTATGATCCAAGAGATGCAACATTGTGGCAGTGCAGCTAAATTGACACAGGCACAATGGTAGACCCAGGGATGGCCAGCATGGGTATCATTTGTTGCCGTGTGCATCATTTTCTACATGACAGTGCCTGATGGTAAAATAATTATTGGACATAGCCAGTTGACTAAAGTTGAACTTAGGTCAGGGCCTCAAGCTAGTTTGATGGTGATTTTGCAGGTAGTCATAATGGTGCATACATGGACCTTCATTACAAGTCCCAGCAGTCCTATGACCACCTGACAGCCATTGCCTCTGTGACCGCCCCCAACAGCGCAGGTGGTAGTGGCACATGTTGTCCATGGAGAATGCCCCATGGACCAATGGCCTGGCACTGGCAGGTTGCCGGCAGGTTACAGACTGGCAATGTCACCTGTCTTATGACGCCAGACCAGTATTACGATCAGTGCTACCCTCTAGGTATGTTCCCACTTTTCCACCAGCCTTTGCATGGCAGTGAAATCCGCATGCAATGGTTGATGGTGATGTGGTGTGGTGTGCCCCTGGGTGCCACTGCACAGCCCATGCACCTGGCATGGGAAATGCAGGGGGCCCTATGCCCAGCCCCTTTGCACTTTCCACTGTCTGATTTGAAGGGCCAAGAGCAGTGTGACCTGTCACACCCAATGCACCCCAAGACTGGCACTGACTCTATTTGATCCATCAACAATGTTGTTGGAACTGCCTCACAGAGCTACCATGAGCAGACAGATTTCCACCCCCATCCCAACGTGTAACTCAACCTGCCAACTGCAAAGGGTACGCTGCACTGGTAGTCTTACCAACACCAGACTAGCCCGTGCACCATCCTCCACCCATGAATGTGAAAATGTACACCATTATGTTCACAGTCATACACCATGTGTTGTATTTGTGTGGTTATTTCCCCTTTCCTATGTGTTTCCCATGGTTGTGTCAGAGTAGTTGTGGGCTCAGCCTGTATTTGTTGTGACCTACAGATTGCAATCTGTAGTACATATTTTCTCTAGCGGCACAGTTCTGATCAGCGTCAAAATATGTAGCTCCACACTACACCAGTTTAGTTACACTGTGTAGTGGCATGTTTCCTGTGATACAGGACCACCCTGCTATTCCCCCAGCGCCTGCCCAGATTACTTTTCCCTTCACCCAGAGGGGCATCCTTACTGCATGATGGAGTGGTGGCTGCCTTATGATGATGTGTTGTTAATGTGCAGGGTGGTGGTGCTACCGGCATATGTCTGGATACTGTTGGGAAAGGTTGAAATGAATTGTGTGCTGTAAGATACAGCACACATGTGTTTTGGCAATGAGACAAGAAAGTTGCAAGATGTTACTGCAAGGGACACCACCATGATGTAACCCCAGGAATGGTATCAGATGACTTCCTAGTCTCTGATGTGTTGGTCGTGTTTGGTCAGGTTTGTTTGACTCTATGCAAGGGATGTTGTGATGACACAACCAGTGGCACAGTCATTAGACATGCCTTCCACCCTATATGCTGCACATATACATGTAGGTATTTAGCCATGGTGATTGACATAGGTCCAGGCTGTGTATGTGTTGTGGTGCATGGCACTTCCAAGGCGTATGTATATGTGTGGCTTACGTTTGAATAGTGCAACTTAATTCATGTGCAATGTGTCTCTCTGAGCTCCTTTGACATACATTGAGTGTGTCCTCTGTGCCTCCCCCTTCTTGCACTTGACAAATTAGCATTAATTTCTCCATGCAACTCACCCTGCATTTGTGGTGGTTTCTGGTAGTGTGCGCTGACCTGTACTGCGATTCCAGTGACCAGATCCTCCGGGATGACTGCTACAAACATCTTCTCCATGTCGTCCAGGTCCTCTTGTGGTGGTAGACTTCCACCTTCAGTTTGCAGTACTGCCTTGTTGTTCCTTGCCATTTTCTCCTTTGTCCTTCACTTGCAATCATGCCAGCACTTCTTGCACTTAGTTACGGTTCTCCTCACCTCTGCCACACTGTTGATCTTGTCAAGTATCTGCTGCCAGATTGCCTCTCTACTGCCAATTGGCAATTTGGAGGTGACGAAGAGTTGATGTTTGTGCTCCTTCACCTCTCTCACAAGTATTTCATGCTCCTCCGCACTAAAACAACACTTGCGCTTTTTCTTATCCCTCCCCTGGGCCTTGTGTGTGTCTTCCTGGTTGGTTCCTGGTTCAATGGGGTCACACTGGGGTCTCTCCTGGCTTTTTGGGTCCATTTTGCCACTCATTTGCAATGTTCGCTAGACAGTGCTTTTTGTCGCAAAACTGCATTCGTACAATTTTGCATCATAAAGTATAAACCTGGGCCTTACTGTCCTGTTGATGCAAACCAAAAACTATCTTAGGACTAGTTACCACTTTAAACAAGCTGGTGTGCACTCCAAATGGGAGTACATATTTTTACATTCTATCATGGATGTCTAGAGCACATGTTTTGTGCAGTTGTCACAGTCAAGACCTGGAATAAAAATTTAACACTACTATTTCTTCATTTGTTTCAGTGCTCATAAATTTGTCATTGGAATAAGCACCAGCAAACACTGCCACAATGTAAGCACAGATGGATCAGTCAAGTCCTTAGTTCTGTACTAGCCTGCCCCAACTATGAGGATCAGGGGTAAGGATTGACTTCCTTGATCCATTTTATTCTGTGTAAATACATGCCATTAGTGCCATAAAAAGAGTCAGTTAATTTACATTAGTAACTTAAAATGTCATATATGAAGTAAAACACGGAACATCTAGTGACTATACATAGAACATTAAAATTAGTAATTAGACTATACATCAAAATTAGTAATTTTCAGATAGATGCCGAAAAAATGCTGTTAATATGTGCTGTGTAATGTGTAAATTTCAATGCAAAAATAAATATTTTGAATATGTAGAAACCCACAAAATGGTACATATTGACACATCTGAGCATACCACAATATTTTGTTTCATAAATTATTATGTAGTTGTTTGTGAAAACATAGAATGAATTCATTAATTTTACACATTTTATAATACACTATGAGGGTCATTACGACCTCGGCGGTCTTTTTTCAAGAGCGCCGAGGGACCGCAGTGCGGAAGACCGCCTGTGCAGGCGGTTTGCCGCTCGGTGTATTATGACTGTTGGCTGCTCTCCGTCGTTATTCTGACGGAGAGCCGCCAACAGCCATACTGGCGGGCGGCGGGGAAGTGGAGGTTGCTCCACCTCCACCACCACGCCAACAGAACACCGCCCAGCGAATCACGTCCTGTGATTCGCCGTGGCGGTGTTCTGTTGGCGGTGTGGTGTCGGCGGAGCTGCCCCCATGGCTCCCGCCCCCTCCCGGAGGATCGACGGACCAGGTAAGTCAATCGTCCATTAGGGGAGGGGGGTGGGGGGGTGTTGTGTGTTGTGTATGTGCATGGGGGTGTGTGTGTGTGTATGTAGTGGGGGTGTGTGAGTGCGTGTATGCTTGCGAGGGTGTTGTGTGTATGGGAATGAGTGTGTGTATGTCTGTGGGTATGTCTGTATGCATGTATGTTTGAATGTGGGTGTGCGTGTCTGACTGTGTGTGTGGATGTAGGCATGTATGTCGGGGTGTGTGCGAGTGTGTGTTGGTGGTGCCTGCATGCGTGTCGGGTGTGTGTGAGTTATGTGATGTTGGGGGTCGGGGTGGGGAGGGGGGCCCTCCCACCTTTGGGGGGTGGCAGGGATGGTGGGGGGTGTAGGTGAGGGAGTCAGAGTGGGGGTGGGGGGTGGAGGAGACCCCTATCAGTGCCAGGGAAGGAATTCAAACCGCTGGAAATCCACGGTGGTAAGCCGGGTCAAAATACCGCCGGCGGTATAGTGACGGCCGCCAGGCTGGAGACCCAGGTCTCCAGCCCGGCGGTCGTCTCCGCCCTGGCGGGTGGAACAGAGAACCAGCGGATGACCATGGCGGTAACTGCCATGGTCATAATTCCCCAAGGTAAGACCGCCAGCCTGTTGGCGGTCTTACCTCCGGTTCTCCGCCATCCGCCAGGGTCATATTGACCCCCTATATGTAAACTTTTGGTTACTTTAAGGAGCAGAATAGGATACTGACAATTACATTTTTCAGGGAATAGCTAAGTAGGGAGACACACGTGCCCAATCAAATAAGCTGGAGCCAATGGATGTTCTTGGGTTGCAGTCACAGAGAGAATTGATTGTCCTTTTTCAAAAATAGTGTTTTAGGATTTTCATGAAGTGAATGTGGTTGAGTTCTGATATCAAGGAAGGTCTAAGAAGACAACTATTTTGCTTCTTGATCTCCCAGGGATTTTCCTATAGTATTTATCAGCTTGAACTACCATGTTTGGAGTAAGTAAGCAACTAATAAGCAGAAGATGTAGTGTGACCTACGTTTTGCATGTATGTTGATCCTTTTGAACAAAAGGTTTTGTGAACATTTCAAGGGACCACCTAGTAGCCAGTGGAGTGTTTCAGAGTATATTTGATATGGTTTAGCTTGCACTTGGTTTATCGACAATCTAGCTTGCTGGGTTTGCAGACTTTCCAGCTTGTCAATGAGACTTTTGAGGTGACAAGTGTAAAGAATGCTATATAATTCAGGTGGGAGATGACCAGGGCTATGGTCAGTTATACTCAATGGGAGGTTTAAAGTGAAGGGAGTATTTGGACATCAGGGTTACCTAACATTGATCCCTTTAAGACTAGTCTGATATTTGGAATGGATGACATCTTGGAGTCAAAAAGCATTTCTGTGTTTCTAGTCTGAAGGGTTGAAGAAAAGTGGTGTTTCAAGATCTGAAAGCCAATTTAACGGTGGTGTGGTAGGACTGCTTTCTCAAACTCCAATGAAGCAACCACAGAATGGAAACTGGGAAATCCAGATGTGTCTTACTTAATCGTTATTCACGAATATCTAATTTTTTTAATCCTAATTACTAGTCTGAACATCCTCATTTGCTGCTTGATATGAACATATTTGACCAATATTAAAAGGGAACATGAAAAATGAAGAATAGATCACAAATAATACATTGCTCACAGACCACTTAGTGGGATGATGTGGTCACTTACTTGCTCCTAGCAGCTATGTCAGCTGATAAATCACTATTATTCCTGTAGAGGTGGCACTCATGTTTAAAAAGGTCAAAAGGCTATGCCCATGTTAACACTGATAGCTGTGACCCAGTAATTGCTCAAAATCCTGCTATTAACACTAGTTATATAGAAAAATAAATTTTGTTCAAGTTGTAATATGCTTAGATAAATTGTGTCACTCGAATACATTTGAAATACTTTATTGTTAGAAATGGGGTCTTTGTTCGGCAGTCAGGTTACCCTCTGTCCAAGCAAGGACTCTTGTTCTAGTCAGGGTAAATCACACACAATCCAAATTATCCTGTGCCCACCCTCTGGTAGCTTTGCACTGAGCTGTCAAGCTTAACTTAGAAGGAAATGTGTAAAGTAATTGTGCAAAAATCATGCAATAATACAGTAGAACACCACAAAAATAAACCCCACAGTGTTAAGAAAAATATATAATATTTATCTGGAGAAATGCAGGTCAAAATGATTAAAATGTAATAAGTATAGGTTGAGATATCACTGTAAAAATGATATAAAGTGTATTCGGTCTCTTAAGAGCAATAAATGTCTCTTGCAAGCACAAATTACCTGGTTTGT
This sequence comes from Pleurodeles waltl, assembly GCF_031143425.1. NCBI lineage: Eukaryota > Metazoa > Chordata > Amphibia > Caudata > Salamandridae > Pleurodeles > Pleurodeles waltl. The sequence goes on from NC_090439.1 coordinate 366,678,051, forward strand.
GTGCAAAATCTCCACAAGGAACCGCAGAGGAGGAGATGCGTGGAAAACAGGGAGGTGTGCGTTGATTTCTCTGGCCGCACATGGCAATGCGTCATTTATTTTCCACGCAGGGAAGGCTTTGCGTCAATTTCCGGCGCTCAGTCTTGGATCCTCTTTGGGTTGCGGGGTTTTCGGATGCCCTGGAGATGATGCATTGAAATCGCCGCTTACAGGACGAAGTCACTGGGTCTGCGTCGATCCGGTGGGCGTTGTGTGGAAATTTCTACCACACAGCAGGCGCTGTGTCGATTCCTCTCTGGAAGTCGGGCTGCGTCATTCCGACTCGGCTGTGTGTCGATCCAGTGGGCTGTGTGTCAAATCTCTGATCAATACACTGGCGCTGTGTTGATCGTCTTATTGCAAAGTTGGGCTTTGTCGTTCCAGTTCAGCATGCGGTGAATGTTTTTCTGCGATGCAGTCTGTGCATTGTTTCTGGCAGGCTGTGCGTTGATTTTCTCTGCACAAGGAGTTCTTCTTTCAGGAATGAATTCTTTTTGGCCCTGAGACTTCAGCGAACAGGAGGCATGCTCTATCCAAGCCCTTGGAGAGCACTTCTCAGCACAGCCAAAGAGCAGCAAGGCAGCAGTCTTTCGCAGAAAGCAGTCAGGTGAGTCCTTTGGGCAGCCAGGCAGTTCTTCTGGGCAGGTTGCAGATTCTGGTTCAGGTTCTCTTCTCCAGGAAGTGTCTGAGTTGGTAGGGGCAGAGGCCCTGTTTAAATACCCAAATGTGCCTTTGAAGTGGGGGAGACTTCAAAGAGTGTCTTAGAAGTGCACAAGGTCCCCTTTCAGTTCAATCCTGTCTGCCAGGGTCCCAGTAGGGGGTGTGGCAGTCCTTTGTGTGAGGGCAGGCTACTGTCCTTTGACATGTAAGTGTCAGGCCCTCCACCCTCCGAGCCCAGGAAGACCCATTCAAAATGCAGATTTATGTAAGTGCGGCTGAGCATCCTGTGTTTGGGGTTTGTCTGAGTAAATGCACAAGGGAGCTGTCAACTGAACCTAGCCAGACGTGGATTGTAAGGCACAGAAGGATTTAAGTGCTCCTCTGTCTATACTCTCTGGGACTCACTTTCTAAAAGTAGCATTTCTAAAAAAGTAATATAAAATCCAACTTCACCATTAAGCAGGATTTTGTATCACCATTCTGGCCATACTAAATATGACCTGGCTACTCCTTTCAGATCAGGATTTACAACTCAAACTGTAAATGAGGGTAGCCCCAATGCTATCCTATGAGAGGAGCAGGCCTCACAGCAGTGTAAAAATGAATTTAGGAGTTTTACACTACCAGGAAATATAGAACACACATGTTCATGTCCTGCCTTTTATCTACATAGCACCCTGACATATGGGCTACCTAGGGCCTACCTTAGGGGTGACTTATATGTTGAAAAAGAGGAGTTTAAGGCTTGGCAAGTACTTTTGAATGCCAAGTCGAAGTGGCAGTAAAACTGCACACACAGGCACTGCAAAGGAGGGCTGAGACATGGTTAGGGGCTACTTATGTGGGTGGCACAACCAGTGCTGCAGCACATTAGTAGCATTTCATTTACAGGCCCTGGGCATATGTAGTGCACTTGACTAGGAACTTACAAGTAAATTAAATAAGCCAATTGGGTATGAGCCAATGTCACTATGTTTTAAGGAGAGAGCATATGCACATTAGCACTGGTTAAGCAGTGGTAAAGTGTGCAGAGTCCTGAAGCCAGCAAAAATGAGGTCAGAAAAAGAGAAGGAGGAAGGCAAAAACTTTGGGGGTGACCCTGCAGAAAGGCCATTTCCAATACCACCAATCACAATCAGTGCAGAAGGGGCCCCCTTTTCCAGCAGTACCTCTACCTAGTGGATCCCTGTTTGAGTTTCACCCAAGGATCTCAATCTCCAGCACGGATAGTTTTTGAGGTGGAGCAGCCGCCCATGGCAAGTGACTGCCTAAAAATGAAGTCTATCAGTCTCTTGGCAGGAGCATTTTGTGGGGTCACCTAAAATGCCCCTCAGGGAGTTAGAAAGCCAACAAGACACCAGAGCTAACTTTTAAACGAAGAAAAATTTAGGAGAGGATGTTGTTTATACAGTGTAAGCATAATTTACGGCTAGACGAAGAAGAATATTGTTCGGATTGAGTGTACAGATGGGTGGTTATATATCTTTGGATTCCAGATTAATATATTCTTCAGTTTGGTCTTAAAATCCTAGTACAAATAATAGGATCTAAGAGAAAGTAAGACAAATAAAGCTTTGGACCAAGGGAAGAGACCCTTCACCTCACCCAAGGTGGACCCTTTTATAAATGCTCTTGCAGCTAACTCTAAGGTACACATTTCTGGTGTGAACCAATGTGACTTACACATTGATTGTCCTATTACTAAAATGTGCTTCAAGGGCACACAATGTTTGCAATTCCCTAATGCTTCAGAATCGGCACCAATGTGTACTTCCATTCTCTTATGAGAGTTGAGATTTATTTTGTAATGCAAATATGCGCCATCTCACAAAGTTTATGGCACATTTATTGGTGAGGCCTTGGATATTTAGAATGTTATAAAGCCTATGCAAATGACCCAGCTTCTTTGTAAAGGCGGAATGTGCATCCCACAGGAAATCCTCATTGCCTACCTCATTCTTTAAGGTGAGTTTACTTAATGACACGAGTTGTCAAATATCTGTACCTTCAACAGGGGGATGTTTTTGAGGTCAATAATGGTTCAGAGACATTAGGAAACCCACATGAGTCAATGGCACAAGAGTGTGAACCCACCTACTTAATGCCTCTTTGGCAAATAGTGCCTACGCAAGTCCAGAGAAATGACACAGCCTTGCAGAGCAGCACTCATAAAGGATGCTTTGCTCCATAGACCCAGCACAAATCTTTACCTGCCTACCAGCGTGGGGAAGCAGTGGTGCACCTTACACAAATGATTTCTACACGTCCTGCACACCAGGTTTGGCCAATTCAGGGCCTGTTAGAGGATAACAATAAATGAATAGCAATCAACACTTGGGCGTTACTCACCCACACATAAATTCTGTACCAAGGTTGAGATCATGTGCATTAAATGCAAATTGGGGAGCATAACACATTTGCTGGCTCATCTTTTCATTTCTGTTGAAAAAATGTGCATGCAACATGATTGGCGAACAAAAGGCCCAATTCACAAATATGTTCTTGAGAGTATCTGTGATTTATTATTGTAAAATTCCTGGTTTACTACGGATTTTCGGGAGTTCAATTGAGCTTCTCCAGGCTTAATACTGGCAATCAGTAGTACTTTATGAGTATTGCAAGACTAATCTTAGCTACCCCTAGCAAAGTATTTGTGAATCTGGCCCCTAATGTCTTAGTATGCCTTTCCAATTGTACTTAGCAAATAAAGCAAATCATAGGGGCCAATTCAAAATGGCATGTACGAGTAGTACTTCACGTACTCATAAATGCCTTTGTGAATTGGCCTCTTAAAAAATTGGAATAAATATGGGAAAGTAAAATCGTTTTCATGTGTTCTAAAAGAGTGATAGAAAAATGTAGCCTCCAAAATTGGAACATTACTGTAGGGTGAGCTTAAATATTATAGGGGAAATTCACTCATGCAATTATGAGTACTTGTAGTGCTACAGGAATACTTCTTTACCGACTCACACAATTCCTAGTTAATTGGCCCATAGTTTTCAGGCTACATTTGACCTGAAACTATGACTGATGAAACAGAATTGAAAATGATACAATTTAAAGAAAATATGCTTTCTTCTTTACTCACTGGTGTGAAGTCAAAACAACTTTTGTTGACAGTGTTTTGGACACATTGGTAGGAATTCTGCCAGTTGTTTCATTGGAACAGTAACACTATAAAAGTGAAGAGCGCAAATGTAACTCGTAAAAGTGATGCTCCTATATGTAGTAAGCGTTAGGAAAGGTTTAGCCGCAAGATCCTGACATGGGGGTGTTGTTGAGAAAACCTTCTTAGCTCAGCATCACACTGTAAATACGAATTCTGTTCTGAGATGGCACTAAAGGTACGGCTATCCCATTTAGTGACTTGTTTAAATTTTAGTGTTAGTAACTGTCTGCAGAAGCTTCATATGTGGATTTTTCTGTACATCGCCCACATTGCCTTGAACCTTGGAAGACTGACTTCAAACAAGGCTAGGCAGGCTGCATGCAGCAGACAGCAGAGTAAGAAATGGCACGTGGGGCCTGATATCTGCAGAACCTGAATGAACCCTCAGGCCTCCTGACAAAGGCCCAATCCCACAAACAGCCAGCCAGGAGGCCAATCTTCCTCACTGTGCTTCACTGCACTGGCATGTTATGCAGGCAATGCACCAGGCTGTAGGCAGGACCTACTAGCATGTGGAACTGTGCTAATCACAGTATCATCTGCACCTACTTGATCCTCTGACTTCTTGTCTCTCTAACTCTAACTTTAACTTGGCATCCTGCACCCTGTTCTGCTTGTGCCATGTAACATTTCTGTACAATACAATACAACTACACTACCAGTTGCAATGTTTACCATCTCTAAGAAAAGTTCTACCATGGCTTGTACACGTTTTAGGAATAAAAAGTAAAATAAAGTTGTTTAGCTCAAACTTGCATAATTTGTATTTGTGGCAGGCTCCACAAAGGTCAACCAGACTTCAAACGCTCCATTTTTTGCAACATTCTTTATTGAATTATTCAAGATTACAATTAGAAAGGAATATCCAAAGAGTTTCATAAATGTGAAAGAAACAGTTATTGCAAATAGTTAAAGTCAGCAGGATCACAAGAGAAGAATAAAATCTTCTCCATGGGTCTAGTCCTCGATACTCTAGGTGTAAGAAAGGAATAGACAGAACACTGTGGGACCCCTTATTCTACCACACTCATAGCAGGAAGAGGATGAATGGGAGAGTATAGGGAACCAAAGGGAGAGTGAAAGATAACAGAAGGGGAAAGGATCCAGGTGGACATTGGAGAGATATGTAAGGAAGGTAACCAGAACTCCAGTTGAAAGCAAAGAAATATGATTGCACGAGAGTGCAGCAGTTCACAGAGAATCCTACAAATGTGGTCAATCAATTTTACCCTTACATCCTAAGACATCCAGTAGAAGGGATTGCCAAGTGTAAGCAACCCTGTATTATACCTCAATGGAGCGACACTATGAAGAAAGGAGAACACCGCTGAGTAGGATTGGGGTCCCAGCTGTTGACCGGTGTGTAGTAGGGAAACAGATGGGCAAGGGTACAGTGGGGCATCCGAAAAGGCAACATTCGAGGCGGGCCCACATGGGGGCCTCAAGAGGTAAGATTACAGTTGTGACAGTTGGAAAGCCAAGTTATAGGAGGTCATGTGATGTAGACATCGGCCTATGGTATATGGCCATAACTATAGGAGCCCATAGCCTGAGTCTGGTCTCCTCCAGGTTTAAGATTGAATATCTGCTTCTATCTCCAAAACAACCACTTGAGGGACCCAAAGTGGCAGCATTTTAAAGTCTTAATTGAACCTATGGGGCCACAGTCATTTTCACACATTGTACTTTCCCCAATAAGAAAATGTTTAGCTGCTGCCATTTAAGAAAATCTTGCTTAGTTTGTTCTATTATGGGGCAAAGGTTATCCTTGACCACATGTGCGAGTTATACCTAGATAAGACTGCAGGCAGGCCAGGGAAATCAACCTGGACATTGGAAGCACTTCATATATTGAACCGTTAACGTTTTTAACTGGACAGTCAGGATAATTTGGTGATAATGGACATAATGAGATTCAGAATGGGACAAGAGAAGAAGAATGTAATCTACATAAAGCACAGCATTATCTTGTTGTCTCCTGCCTGGATACCCTTGAACGCTGGACTCCAGTATATAGCTGTGAAGGCAACTTGGAAGAAGGAAGCAAAGTTGAGCAAGCAGGCAATCCTGCAAGGTGCCTCTAGAAATCTGGAAAGTATGAGTCAAAAAGCCTCCAAGGTTAATGCCCACCAAAGGAGAGCTGCAGTGAAGAAAGACTTTACTTATAAAATCCTTGCCCAAACCCTTCTTGGATATCATATGGAAGAGGTATGGCCACTCACTAAGATCAAATGCCTTTCACCGCTTCTAGGGAAAGGACTGGAGTTATTTTTCATTTACCAAAGTGAATGTGCCAAGGTCGGCAAGTAGATACGGGAGGAGTGACTTAGTACAAACTATGATTTTTAAGTTCACATTAATCAATGAAATAGGACAATAGCTAGCACAGTCCAGAGGGTCCAAATTCTCTTTGATGCAAAGGATGATGGTGGCTTTATAGTTATGAGCAGCAGGGAGCCCCCCAACACCTTCCAATATATCTGAGTCAGAAGGGGGACAAGTATGGGTTTGCCAAAATGGACTCAGCCACCTTCTCCTTTGTGAATGTGTCTTCTAAATACAACAGTCCCTCTTCTGTAAGGGAACCGAGATGGGGGGATCCAAGAAAGCATAAATGTGGTTAGAAATTGCCTGGAACTCAGATGCATAAGGAGAAGAATAGTTAATGTGAATCAGCCTGAGATTTCTTGCGGGTGGGTCAATAACTTACCATTGTTTTTGCTAATGGTGGTGATGGTCAATTAGGATTCTGTCTTGTTATAACTTTGGAATTGCAATTTGTCTGTCACCTTGTTATCCACCTCATAAAGAATGTGCTTAATCATAGGCTATCCAGTACTAGTTTTTTTGGAAAGTGGCTGTGGGTTTCAGAACATACTGTATATTGAAAAATCCCTGGAATTGGAAGAACTAATAATTGGAAGAGGCAAGGTATCTACACCAAGAGGAGGGGGGGGAGATCCCGCTTGGATGATTGAGGGCAAGAGGTTCTGGGCAAAGGTGTAAAGGCCAGCTAAAGCCTGTGAACAATGGGGTGAAATCTGGTAAGAGTAAGTCAATTGCAGTGGGTGCGGAATGTGTGGAGAAACTAGGTTTGCCTAGAGGTACCTGTCAGTGGTTCATAGCTATTGCACCAGAGTAGGGAAACTTAGCTTAGGTAAAATCTGTTTAAACCACAGTAAGGGACACATGGGTAGGATATGTGCCACAGATCAAAGAGAGGGAGAAGGACTGGGTCGTAGTTGCTCTAATAAGAGATAAAGTAAAAAAAACAAAAAGGGGGGCTCTGTAAGGAGGTTTAGTGGGAAATCTGTGGAGAAAAAGGCCATAATGTGTTTAAACCATGAGCTAACTGCTTGTGTTGTTTGGTGCTTTCTCTCATCCCCTGCTCAACAAGAAAGTATCCATGCCAGTGGAGGGGGAGGTCTGATCAACCCTAGCATTGAGAATTTACATATAAGGGTGTGTCAGTGCAGGACAGAGGTGGCACAGATGAAGGAAGAGGGCAATGAAGGACAGAAAAGGGGTTGGCTCCCCAAACTGCCACAAGGCTTGATGACCTCCAAAGAAAATGGGAGCAATGAGTTGAGATCACATACATAGAGACCACCATCCTAGTGTGTTGGAGTGATGACCACCAATAATAGTTCCTATACATCCTAAACCCAGGTGGGAAAAACCTGTCAAAATAGAGTGAGCAAAGGGGAAGAAGCCACAATGGTGTATCACAAAAACATAGAAGAAACCACCTATTACCCTACTACACTAGCCCAGTTCACATGATTGCAGCTAGCCTCTCTTTCCTTTGATCTATTTCACTTCAGGGGCGTGCTTTAGATGTGATCTTGCTTTGTCCCTGTACCAGTCTTTGGGGAGGGCTTCTACAACTTGATGAAGTCCAGCTCGGCCTGACCTTGGGGTGGTAAACCCATCAATTTCTGCTGTTTCAGTTGCTAACAACATAGTTTCCATTGATTCAGCTGCCGCTGTAGGAGGAAAGGTATTGTCCATCTCTGGAGAAGCAACAATATCCATAATGGATTTGTCAAGCGAGTCTAGGAAGGATTCTAGATCATCAGAGTCACAAAATTCTTTTGTCTTGCCATCCAGAGTGCCCAGCATATGAGCTAGATCCAAGTGACCATACTTTAGATCCCATTGCCTGAGTTGCAGCTGCAGTGAAAACATTAAGCCTAATTCACAAAGGTGAACTTAGACGTTTGGTCTACGTTGAGATCAAACGTCTAAGTTTACAATTTTTGGGAATTCACAAAATACATTTATGAGTAGTATCTTTATGTCCGCACTCGGGGAGGACATTATTTGAGAACCCATGGGTTCTGAAATAAAGTTAATCATTGATTAACATTAGTTTGAGAACCCATGCCTCAAAGAAAGTGGAAACCACCAGCATATATGTCAATTTTACACTTTTGTTTGGACAGATGCATGTTTCTGTTACACAGAAGTAACTCATCCCAATGCATCTCTAACCCATTTGACATACACCTGAGATGGCGCCTAGATTGAACACATAAACACAATCGCTCCTGCATATGACACGGTGGTAACATGTCCTGTCCTCTTTCTATTGTTGTGAAAATACTCTCAAGATGGTGCCCTAGTAGCATATCAGCACACATGACTGGGAAATGTGGTGACCAAATGTACTCTAATCTTGGGTGAGTCATGGTACATTTGTAATATTTAACTTATGTATCTTATGTATTCTAAAGATTGTCTATAGTTTTTCTCTTGATGAGCTGTTTTACTGGCCCACTCTACTGTCTTTTCAATGATATATTGAGTGATACGATCGCTCTATTATAGAGTCTTTGTCTGTCCTAGCAGTTTTAGGCACATGATGGTGCTTAGTTTAATCGTGGTTATGAATTTGATAAACTATCATGGCCACACTCCTGATGATAGCAATGGTCACACCCTTGATGATAGCAAAATACTTTCAAATTACAAAGAGTGATTAAGATAAGTACAGTTATTTGGATTAGTATGATGAGAACTTATTACTCTATGTTTTGATTTCTGTAGCTTTAGGATTATTTTGTTCTGTTTGTTCTGAAAGACTGATTCCGTCTGATTTGCATGGCTATTTAGACTATTCAGTAATGGTTTGTTCACATTTGGTAAAGTTATTTAGCACTTATGAGTGAGGGTGTTGTGTGTTTGTGTTTCTGATCTTTGGCACTCTTATAATTGAATAATGATTTATGTTGTTAGTTACTGATTAATGTGGAACACTCTTGTTTACGTTGACTCTGTTTCACTAATCACTGGTGTATTTTGGGGCATGAACTTTTAAATATGAGGATTTAATCAAATATGATTTTTTTTAAATAATGAATTATATATGGTAGATATTTGTAGTTTTCTAGAATATATATTTCTGACTTCCACACCACGGGTTATTGCTGATGGTTATAATTGTATAACTGGGCTATTCATTGTGTGTATCTATATGTTACTTTAGCCCTGTAGACGTTTAGGGGGAAGACGGGCCTCTACGAAACATATGTTTGCTTGTGATGTCAAGAAATGCAATCTGAAGAAAATAAGGAACTTTTTGCACTCCATCAGAAAAAAAAACAATATTCCTCTTTTGTGATCACAATGGAAGATTTATCACTAGGACTGTGTTTCATAATCTCGAAAGAGTATTAGGTGGCCACCCAAGTTACACAAGTTGGAGCACATCAAGGATTGTTGTGGACTCTTTGGACTTCTAGGTACACTTGCACTGACATGTTTACTCTGAATATCTCTGATTATATGTGAAGATTTCCATAGTGACAATAATTTGATCATTGAATTGACAATGTTTGTGGCGCTATTGGCAGAAGAATGCATATAGTTATCAAGGAGGACAAAAGTCTATGGCAATTTTGGAATCATAATAAAGGCTGTTTTACTTTGGAAGTAGGAGAATTATAAAAGCAGAAAAGGCTTACAATGTGGCATTTTTTCCAGAGGAAAAATAGAGAAATTTAATGCAGCAAATGGAACTCTGGTAATCGTTTATCTTCACCGCGCACAAAATCTGTATTCTTAAAATGACGCGTACAAAATCTGTATTCTTAAAATGATGTTTATTCTTTCAACGAAATAACGGAGCCCAGGGCCAAGTCAGGAATACCATCCACCACCAACAGTGTCCATCGGTGAATGGCATTCCGCCTGGAATGCTGGCCGTCAATCAAAAAACAAAAGTTCATAACCGGCTCGCGCTCCGATGAAACACTGCGAGCGCGGGTTCACATCACATCAGACAAATAAATAACTAACCATATTACAACATCCTTCCCTTTTCAGTAACAAAAAAAAATACATTTATTTTTTCTACAAATAATAATCCTTAAACCCAACAGGTAGTGAAACATTCCTTCAAATCTTTGTGAACAATTGTTCTGACAAATTTTGATTAGTAACCACATTGGTATCTAGATCGTTATCAACAATATTCCGAACTGATATGCAGCAATCATCAAGTATGTTCTCCCTTTCAACATTTGCATTTCTAGATTTAGACATTTCAGCATCAAAATCAAACCAAGATGATCTATCAGTGTGGTAAAAAAATTTCTCAATTCCTTCTTATTTGGTCATCATAATCTTCTGAGCTTGATCATTAGACACCTTCAAAAGACACCTCCTACTCCACCACCCTTTATCCTGTAACTGAATTGCATCTTTAGATACTTTTACAATTCTGGATGAATATGTAAACTTAGATTCACCTTTCTTTGTTCTATATGGTTTCTTAACTATTGCTCAATCTCCAACCTCAAAATTTACACCTTTAACTTTATGTTTTTTTTAAAAAATGATCTACAGTTTATTTTTGTTTTTGTACATCCCTATCCCTCATATTCTTCCCATTTTAAACAGTCACAATCTGTTCTATCGAATCAGGATACAATTAACATCTTGGAATCTGTTTACGCAATAAAGTAAATGGTGACACCTCTGTAGTACTATGCAGTGTTACCAAGCTATTCCAAGTTTTCTTCCTTAAAAATTCAGCAACATTAACTCCAGAAGAAAGTGCAGTCTGAATGCTTTCTTTAAAAAATGTATTGATGCATTCTACTTGGCCATCCAATGAAGGAGAGTACAATGCTACTTGAAGGTGTCTAAAATTGAAGTTTCAATTAAAGAGTTCATCTGAACAGACTTGAAATTAGTCTCATTTTCTGTAACGATTTCTTTAGGTGGACCCTCCACATTACAAATCCTGGCAAGAAACGCAATAGCAGTTTTGGTATCATCTGAAGACGCAAAATCATAATAATACCACTTTGAAAAATAATCAATCAATATAATCAAATACCTCATCCTATTAGGTAATAGATCAAAAGGTCTTGAAAAATCAGAAAAGAAACCTTCTCCCAAGGACCATCAGGTAAAGGTACAGCATGCAAACTAGATTCAACTGTTTTCCAATGCTTATCTGACACTAGACACATATCACACTCATTAATCCATCTCTTAACCTGAGCATCTAAACCAGGCCACCAATAGAACTGTTTAATTTTACGTACAGTGGCTATAATACATAGGTGTCCTTCATGTGAAAGTTTGAAAAGCAGCTTCCTAAGTTCTATAGGTGATACCAAAAGATCATGTCTGGTAAAAAATCCTTGAATTATGGACAATTCATCTACCACCTGTGCGTATTGCTTCAATTGTGAATCCAAATTCCTATCATCTGGCCAACCTTCCCTCACAAATTTCAAAACTTCTTTCAATAGAACATCTCTCTCAAGCCTCTAACCATTCCTTTCTAGTTATGCCCATCTAATGTTCCTCACAACCATCACCAACAAGTGCCACAACACACTCTATGTCATCCCACAGACTGCTGCAACTATCTACTTCTTTTGAAGGCATTCTCGATAAACAATCTGCTCTAGAATGTTTCCCTTCTGGCAGAAGTTTCACACAAAAATTATATTCATGTAACTTTGACAATATTCTCACCAATCTACCAGAAGGATTACCTGTACCATTTCGCTAAGCATGTAAACCAGAGGCTCGTGATCCGTAAATATGTCAAAACGGGTATCCCATAAAAAAGTTTTACATTTCTCCACAGCCCAAACACAGGCCAATGCTTCCCTTTCTATTGTGCTGTAATTTCTTTCAGTGGAACTAAGGGCCCGCGAAGCAAAAGCAATGGTGCACTCTTTATGATTAGCCATTTGAAAAAGTACAGTGCTTAGACCCAACAAACTAGCATCCACACACAAAATACATGGTTCCGTAAGAAAAAGGTGACAAAATCGGTTTAGAAGAAATCAACAAATTTATCTCCTCAAATGCTCTTTGCGCCTCTTCAGACCATAAAAAATGTTTTCCTTTCTTCAAAATCATTCTTAATGGTTGCACGATAATCGCATACCCATCAATAAAACGTGAGTAATACTCACAAAGCCCTAAAAATTAGCATAGACTGTCTTTGTTATTTGGTGGGGTGGCATCTTGTATAGCCTGCACTAAGGAGAACTTGGGTTTGATGCCTTCCTCCTGATACACTATGGCCCTCATTACAACATTGGTGTTAAATTCCGCCTACTGCCTTGCTGACTGCCACCAACATACCATGACCGCAGCGGTATACCGCTACGGGTATTATGACCCACAAAAAGAAATCTGCCACTAAACAGACACCCACACAAGTCCACCAGCCCAAAGGTCAGTGATAAACTGGCAGTATCAAAACCCACACCGTTACGCCAACAGTAATACGCCCACAGCATCATGACCCACGAATCACCGCGGCGGTCATTCAACCGCGGTAAACCATTGGCGGTACAGACCGTCGCTCTCAAAATACACATACACTAACAAAACTACACCACATTGGACAATTAAAACTACACACACCTGACACACATATACACACCACACCCACACACCCAATCCAATATAAAACACACACCCACAATACCCACAACCCCTTACAACAACAAAATATTGTGAACTGAAAGAGAGACAAGCCAGGAGCACCCACTTAATCTGAGCCACATAACACTATCACCTATACACCATACACACACCTCGCAGCACACACCCCAACACATCATCCCTTACACCTTCACACAAACCACTCACACTACACTCATGGCACACAGAGACACCCCAGGTTCTCAGAGGAGGAGCTAAGGGTCCTGGTATAGGAAATCATCTGGGTAGAGCCACAGCTATTCGGATCACAGGTGCAGCAGACGTCCATTGCTAGGAAGATGGAGCTATGGCGGAGAGTCGTGGACAGGGTCAACGCCGTGGGACAGCACCCCAACACAAGGGATGACATCAGGAAGAGGTGGAACAACCTACGGGGGAAGGTGCGTTCCATGGTTGCAAGACACAAGGTAGAAACATATTCATGCACAAGATGGAACACGCAGATACAATAACACTGCAGTTACATCCCCACAGGACCCCCACTCAACGTCACCGGAGAGGAGGTGCCACCAACATCCAGTCCCCCCCCCCGAAGAGGCCCACAGTGATGACAGCAGCTCTGCATGCCTGGATCACAATGACCAATCTGGCCCATCAGGGAAGACAGTAGGTTACCCTCCCACAGTCCCAACCCACCACAGAGCCTCCTCCCTCAGAAACACCACCACAGCACCCACCCAGCGGGCCTATCCCTCTGTCCCCAGGACACATCAATCAGCAGTGTGTGTCCCACTACAGGGACCCCAGGCAACCCCTCAAACTCAAGACAGTCAGAGACCTGGGGTCAGTGGCAGGGGACACACGGTTCAGGGGACAGAGGCACAGGACAACAGGAAAGCTGGGAGGACTGCTATGTGACAGGGGGAGGACAGGCCCAGGGAACCCACTCTCCACAAGGCACTTGCATGGATCCTGGGAGCATACCGCCATTCCCAGGAGACCATGGGCCAGATTCTGTACAAGTTGCAGGAGACGCAGCGGCTGCAGGAGGAATAGTACCTGGGGATCAGGGAGGACCTGAAAGACATCCACACCACCCTGGTCACCATTGCAGGGGTGCTGGCAGACATGACCAACACCATTAGAGAGGCAGTGGTACACCAACGGGCCCCTGACACTAGCCACACCGAAGAACAGCCCTCCACCTCCGCCGGCGCTAGTGGACAGGAGGCCCCGCCACAGGCCCAGCATGCCACCAGCACCCCACCCCCTGCAGAAGGAGAACCACCCCACAAACGGTTCCTGCGATCCTGGCAGAACCCACAGAACATTGCCAAGACCCCACCAGGAAATAAGACTCTACTGAATGTCACCGTTCTTACCCACTGTGTCACCCTGTTCCCCTTCCTATGTTCCCTTGGACAATGCACTTGTGATACAAATAGACTAGACTCTACCCTGGACTTTCCTCCAGCAGCAACCCAGCCCATTGCAATACCCCCTCCACTTATTAGCACCTAAAAAAACACCCTTGGAACAAATACAAGTATGGAGTCTGTCAATTGTTTGAAATATGTATTTGTTTAACAAGCTGTAAACATTGCAATTCAAATGTACAGTTATATATACATAGGTATGACCTGTAGTGGGCAGGAGTAAACACACCAGGAGCCAGAGTGTGGCACAGAGATCTGAAAATAGAGATGCCAAAGGGTACAGTAAGTGGCCATAGACATAGGAAAATCAGGCTGCCAAGTCCAATGTCAAACACAAAACTGCAATGGAAAGTGAAGTTACAGAGTCTTACCTGTGTGTCGCTGGAAGTACTGTTCAATTAGTCTACTTCTGTTGTCCACATCTTCTTCCTCTGCCTCCTCTTTGTCACTGTCCACAGGCTCCACCGCTGCCACAAGACCATCTCCAGGCTCATCTTCGTGCAGAAAAGGCACCTGGCGTCTTAAGGCCAGGTTGTGCAACATACAACATGCAACAATGATCTGGCACACCATCTTGGGTGAGTAGTACAGGGATCCACCTTTCAGATGGAGGCACCGGAATCTGGCCTTCAGGAGACCAAAGGTTCTCTCAATTATCCACTGTGTTCGCCCATGTGCCTCATTGTAACGTTCCTCTGCCATTGTTCTGGCATTCCTCACTGGGGTCAGTAGCCATGTGAGATTGGGGTAACCAGAGTCAACTGTACATATTGAGGGATACCTGTTAGCCACACACTCACCCTTAGGGCCAAACCCACACCCACAAACCTACATCAACTGGGTGCGGACCATGAGATCACCTATAAGCCACACCCGGTAACTCTGGAGTTGAGCCATCACATATGGGATGCTGCTATTCCTCAAGACAAATGCATCATGCACAGAGCCAGGTACTTGGCATTTACATGTGTGATGTACTGGTCCGCCAAACACACCATCTGCACATTCAGAGAGTGAAAGCTTTTTCTATTCCTGAACACGTGTTCATTTCTCAGGGGGACACAAATGCTATATGTGTACTATCAATGGCACCAATGATGTTGGGGATATGTCCCAGGGCATAAAAGTCAGCCTTCACTGTGCCCAAATCCTCCACCTGGGGGAATACAATGTAGCTGCACATGTGTTTCAGCAGGGCAGACAACACTCTGGTCAGGACGTTGGAGAACATTGGCTGAGACATCCCTGATGCCATGGCCACTGTTGCTTGGAAGGAACCGCTTGCCAGGAAATGGAGCACTGACAGGACCTGCACTAGAGGGGGGATACCTGTGGGCTGGCGGATAGCTGAAAACAGGTCTGGCTCCAATTTGGCACACAATTCTTGGATTGTGGCCCTATTAAGTCTGTAGGTCAGGATAATGTGCCTGTCCTCCATTGTCACCAGGTCCGCCAGGGGTCTGTACACTGGGGATGTCTCCATCTCCTATTCATCCTCAGCCGTTGAACTCTAGGGTGAAAAACGGTGAGCAGAGGGTCATATTCACACATATGTTAAAATAAAATGCATTTCTTCCTTTACAGAAACAGTATGTGAATTCCAGAGTCAGTTGATGTGCCAATGTCTGCTGTGATGCAGTTAGGTGCCATGGCTGTGCCACCTGAAATGGCGGCTGCCTGACCTGTGAGGAGAGACAAGTGGAAATTAGGTAATTCCGCTGGCATTGTGCGCTATTGCGGTCGGCAGTAGACGACCGCCGCACAACTTCGCATTGGTTATCATTGGGCTCTATGGGTTCCAGGAGCCAATGGCTATGTACGCCCTCGGTGACAGAACACACCACCGCGGATGTGACCGCCATTTTCCATCTGTTCACTCACTTGCTACCTGACCTTCAACAGGAGAGGACCTATACTGCAAGTGTTGCTGTGACCTGTTTCTTGAAGCGACAATGGCTCAAGTGTCTGGGGAAAGGGTCCCCGTCTTCACTTCGGAGGAGTTGGAGAGACTAGTGGATGGAGTCCTACCCCAGTACTCTTTACTCTATGGTCTTCCAGACAAACAGGTGAGTACATTGTGAGCATGATGCGTGGACCATGTATGTAGGGATTGCTGTGTGTGTAAGCCTCGTGTGGGGGGGGGGCTTAGGGGTCCTGGGCAGAGTGCTGCATGTACGGTGGTCAAGGTCTGTGCATAAGGGAATGGGAGGGATATTGTGGGCCATGAGTGTAACAGTCCAGACGGTATGACTAATACCTTTTCTGCTGTATTTTTTCTGCAGGTCAGCGCCCATCACAAAAGGGGTATTTGGCATGCCATCGCCAAGGGGGTGCGGACCCTGGGGGTCTTTGACAGGCAGAGCACCCACTGTCGCAACTGGTGGGAAGACCTGCGCCGCTGGGCAAGGAAGACGGCGGAGGCCCAGCTGGGGCTGGCCTCCCAACGAGGAAGGTTGCCCATTGTACCCTGACCCCCCTGATGTTCTGCATCCTGGCGGTGGCCTATCCGGAGTTGGATGGGCGCTTCAAGGCATCACAGCAGCCACAAGGGGGTGAGTACACATTCTGAATCATGACTTTGCACGCATTAAGGTTTTACCTCAGTGGGGGATGTGGGCTGTGGGTGCCCCTAGGCCAGGACGAAGTGGCAGGGTAGGTCCCTTGTTGGGCAGGCTCTGAAGCACTCCAACCTCAATAGTGTAAGTGGGCATCTACTACTGGGCAGGGTCCTGTTGGTTTGATATGTGCAGCTAATGGCGTTAGGCACTGTAGCCCATGGGCTGGTGACTAGCATTGTAACTGGTAGTGCATGGCCTAGTGCATAGGGCTGATCCCTGTGTGTTGTGTACGTTAACAGTAGTGTTGTTGCTGGCATTGACCAAGTGTATCCTCTGTCTCTTCCCCCCTTTTTGTTTTGTCACCCTGTCCTTGTGTGCATTAACATCATCTGGCAGAAGAGCAGAGGCACTGGCGACGGAGGGAGCTGCCTCCCACATGGGCCTGGAGGCCAAATCCACCGACGGTGAGGACACCAGTGGGACGGAGTGCGAGGGGAGCACCACGACGGAGACAGGAGGGGACATTACCGACAGCGACTCCTCCTCAAATGGAAGCTCCCTGGCAGTGGCGGACACCTCTGTGCCCACCCCAACAACAGGTACAGCCGCCACCCCGTACCAGCACTGCCCTCCTAGCAGCCCCTCAGCGTGTTTCTTGTGCCCGCTCACCCAGGAGGGTGGGCATTTCCTTCGCCCCAGGAACCTCAGGCCCTGTCCCAGTCAGCCCTGCTGCCTTCAGTGAGGAGGTTATTGACCTCCTGGGATCCCTCACTGTTGGGCAGTCAACCATACTGAATGCCATCCAGGGTGTCGAAAGGCATTTGCAACAAATAAATGCATACCTGGAGGGCATTCACTCTTGGGTAGCGGCCAAACTGAGAGCATTTCCGGCTCTGGCCTCACACTGATGGCAGTCATTGTCCATGTCTCCAGCTTCCCCCCTCCAACTTCCTCTACCCAGTCCCAATCCCCTCAACCCCAACCTATCCCAAGCACACCTTCAGACCAGCAATCACCCAAATCAACACACAGAAGTAGCTCAGGCAAACACAAGCACCACACTTCATCTCACAGGCACTCACACAAGCACCATCCCCATGCAGACACACCAACATCCACTGCCTCCACTGCGCCCCCCTCCTCCTCCTCGTCCACCTCCCGCCCAGTAGCATCTCCAATCACAACTGCATGCACTACATCCTCATCAACTACGTCCATCGCCAGCCCACCTATTACTACACGCCCCTCACTGGCAGTCACCACCCCCACATCCATGCACATGTCACCTGTGTCTATTCCCACTGTGTCTGCGACACCTCCTCCCGAAGTACACAAACACAAGCACACACCCACCCAACAGCCATCCACCTCACAACAGCATCCACCTCATGCACCTGCACCCAAACACAGCAGACTGACACTTGCTACAACCACTCCCTCTTCCTCCACTCCCAAATCTTCACCATCTTCTCGCCCCAATGTCCCTAAGAAGCTTTTCTCTGCCACCCTTGACCTCTTCCCTACCCGTCCCACCGTCCTTCACCTCGGGCCAGGGTGGCCAGAACCCAGCCCAGCACCTCAGCCACCAAGTCCACGTCCGCTGTGGTTTCTGCAGCTGTGAGGGGCTCCAAGGAGGCACCCGTCAGCCCAGCCAGTGTGCCACCAACACCTGCCAAGGCCAAGAAGATTCCGCCACCTGGCAAGGGCAAGAAGGGACAGCATCCAGCAAGGAGAAGGAGGCACAACCAGCCAGCAAGGCCAAGTCAAAGACTCCAGCTGGCAGAAGCAAGGAGGCACCATCTGCCAAGGGCAGGAAGGGCCACATAACACCAGCCAGGGCACTTCAGCCAACTGAGGCTGCAGGTGAAGGCCTGGAGGCCACCACCACAACCACCAGCACTGCCACCTGCACCACGGTCAGCACCGCCACCTGCACCGCTGCAAGCACCGCCACCTGCACCTCTGTAAGCAGCACCACTGCCAGCAGCAGCAGCACCAGTGGGCAGCCATCCGAGGCTGCAGGTGAAGGCCTTGAGGCCACCACCACAACCGCCAGCACCACCACCTGCACCGCGGCCAGCACCACCACCTGCACCACTGCAAACACCACCACCTGAACCGCTGCATGCAGCACAACTGCCAGCAGCAGCAGCCTCAGTGGGCAGCTGTCTGAGGCTGCAGGTGAAGGCCTGGAGGCCACCACCACAACCAGCAGCACCGCCACCTGCAGCGCAACTGCGATTCAATGAGCAACCGTCACCACCCTGCAAAACCTGTCATTGTGACACCCACGTGAGAGACTGTGACCTTGCACTCCAAAACATCTGCATCACAGGGCGCAATGCCCCCTCCAGAACCAGTGGAAGAAGGCATTCACTCTGCCCCTCCTTGGCAGGATGAAGCGCACTGGGAACAAAGCCCACCCCAGAACCAGTGGAAGAAGGCAACCACTCACCCTCTCCTTGCCAGGATGAAGCACACTGGGCACAAAGCACCCTCCAGAACCAGTTGAGACGCCATCCACTAGAGAGACTGTGGCCTTGCACTCCCCAGGACTAAGCAGTGGGCAAACCACCCACTTGAGAGACTGTGGCCTTGCACTCCCCAGGACCACGCAGTGGGCAAACCACCCACTTGAGAGACTGTGGCCTTGCACTCCGCAGGACCAAGCAGTGGCAAACCACCCACTTGAGAGACTGTGGCCTTGCACTCCCCAGGACCAAGCAGAGGCATGTAGCCCCCTCCAGGAGCAGTGGCGTTGTACCATCTTCCAGCTGAGGTGCCCCCCCATCCCCCGTCCCTCTGAGGTGCCTGTGTGTTTTCAACCTGATGTCCCTGCAGTGTTCTCTCCGTATTGAGGCAGGAGTCAAGTGTGGGCTTGGCCTATGTGTTTTGGCCCAGTGGGCCTTGGACATTTTTGAGGGGGCATTGTACCGCTTTTTATATATATTGTACATATTGTAAATACTGTTTTTGATTTATGAACGTATTTCTAAGTATTTCTAATATTACACTCATTTGACTCCATTCCTTTTGTCTTTGCGTTATTCCTGAGGGTTATGGAGTGTATATGTAATGTTGTTGCATGTATTTGTGTGTATGGTGTTGGGGGTGAGGGTGGGGGTAGGGGTGTTGCGTGTGTGTGTCACTCTCTTTTTCCTCCCCCCTCCCTTGTGTGCTAGGTGCAGTACCCACTGTGGTCATCGTCGCCGGAGTTGGTGCTCCTGGTATATGAGAAGATACTCCTGCATGGGGAACACCTGCAGCTCAGGCTCTATGGTGTCCTGGTTCTTCTTTGAGTGTCGAGAGGTGAGTCGTTTCCCTTCATTATTTGATGGCGTTGGTACCGCCCCTGAAAAGTTGGCAGATGGGCGGGTTGTAATGGAGTGGGCGGTACATTGTCTTCCGTCTGGCTGTTGGCGGTTACCGCCACAGTGTTTGTTGCTACGGCCGTGCGGTCGGAGTGTTAAAGACCTTTGCACCCCGTTTTATGAATCAAGTGTAGCAGAATTATCACATGGAATTATCTTCTTTCTGAAAATGAGTGGGTCTGTGTCCCTACATCATATTTTTCTGGGTGTTAGAACACCAGACCAGATTGTACAGTGTGATAATTACACATAGTACAATTGTATGAGGCTTTGGCTGCAGCAACAGTCAAGTGTTTCTCCATATACATTTCTACCTGAGGAGTATACATGGTCCTCCTGCCAGAACTAAGATTCTTCTTTGCTCACCTAATTACCCAGCCCCCTCAACCACCCCTATCCCACTTCAGAGGCTTGCATACATTTACTACCTACTCGGAGTTGGTGGTTTATGTATGTGCCAATCGCTAATGAGTGGGAATTCTGCATGGGTTTACGATTGGGGAAATCGGTCCCTCATCGTAATTCCCCATTCTGTGGAGCTAAAGTCCTAATTGGATGGTGCTGGTGCAGATTTACTACACAGTTAAGGTGAACTTGCATGCACATGTAATGTGCCCCCAGTACATTCCATCTTCTAATCAGTTTCTAATGGAGGAAAGCAGCAGAGTCCCTTATTGTAAAGCATTCCTGAATTCCGCAGAGCTATAAAAAGAAATAAATAAACTGCAAATCTGTTTAAATTTCCCTAGTGCTCTGGAGATTTGGGCTTAGATTCCACATAAGAAATCCAAGGGGTGAATCATGATGATGTGCATGCTGTAGGAGTTCATCAAATACAGAGTCAGGATGCACCATTGCTACTGAGGAGCCATTTTCTATTTATCGAGCTGCCAATCGTGTGCCTTTATGAGTGAGTGCCAGCACTTGCTCCTTCGGGGCCTTCTAATTTGGGGTGAGGCGAGACAGGAGAAGTGCTTATAGCCTTATTGTTCTTACCTGAGGGAATTCTTTTGTGGTAGTTTTATATAGCATAAACTCAGCCCAAATGTATTGTAGCACTTTACATGAGCATCAATTACATTATATAGGGATAATTATGCACTCTCACTTGTGTCTCAAGACGATAATTTCAGGAGAAGGTTGCTAACGGCAGTTATTGCTAGATGACGAAGCAATTGTTGGTTATGATACCAAGTGAATGTATTTTTCAGGAATATCGAAGAAAATGAGGTATAAGCATTTTGAAAAAAAGCGTAAGTAATCCGTAAATCAATCATGAATTGCACTGCTGATCGTAATTTTTTTAATCTGTATGTGGTCAATCATAAATGTTGATTGTAATTATGTTACTGTCTGACATGACTAACATGCTCCTCTTAGTTCGAAGCCTCTATTTCATCAACATTATGACGTAAATTACTAGCATTAGAAAATGTGTAAACTAATTATGTGTCTTCCATTTATACACTAGCATATCACCTACTTGTACTTCATTTTAATTTGCACATCTGTTGGATCTGATGCATATAATTTAATGTAAATTGCATTGTCTTGTTGATTTCATAATGATTGTTTCGTTGTCTAAATTATGAATATTTATAATGTTTGTGCGTGTTATATAAGCCAGAATAAACATGAATGTAATAAAAAAAAGTAATGCACTAATAATCAAAATGTATGCGTTCTACCTGGCTTTGTTAAGGGATTGAAATTTTAGGGATGCAGCTATCGCTTGAAAAAAATACATTCTCAGGACTGGTAAAGTAATGAGTTTGGGTAAGATATTGAGGGGCATATTTATACTCTGTTTGCGCCGAATTTGCGTTGTTTTTTTTTACGCAAATTAGACGCAAAACAAACTCCATATTTATACTCTGGCGTTAGACGCGTCTAGCGCCAAAGTCCATGGAGTTTGCGTCATTTTTTTGCGTGGACACCTACTTTGCGTTAATGATATGCAAGGTAGGCGTTCCCGTCTAAAAAATTGACTCCGAGGCATGTGCGCCGTATTTACACTCCCGGGCAAATATCACGCCCGGGAGTGGGCGGGTCAAAAAAAATGACGTCCAGCCGCTTTTGCGTCGTTTTTTAGCGCCTGGTCAGGGCAGGCGTTAAGGGACCTGTGGGCTCGGAAGGAGCCCAGAGGTGCCCTCCCATGCCCCGAGGGACCCCCCCCTGTCACCCTTGCCCACCCCAGGAGGACGCCCAAGGATGGAGGGACCCATCCCAGGGAACATAAGGTAAGTTCAGGTAAGTAATTTTTTTTTTTTTGTGGTGGCATAGGGGGGCCTGATTTGTGCCCCCTACATGCCACTATGCCCAATGACCATGCCCAGGGGACATAAGTCCCCTGGGCATGGCCATTGGGCAAGGGGGCATGACTCCTGTCTTTGCTAAGACAGGAGTCATTTAAATGGGGGTTGGGAGTAAAAAAAAATGGCGCAAATCGGGTTGAGGCGAAAATTTTGCCTCAGCCTGACTTGACCCATTTTTGGGCACCCAAGCTCCATATTCCCCTACGCCGGCGCTGCCTGGTGTACGTCATTTTTTTTCACGCACACCAGGCAGCTCCTCCGGCTAACGCCGGCTAACGTCATTGAATAAATACGGCACCCGCACGGCGCTTCAGAATGGCGTTAGCCGGCGTTAGATTTTTTGACGCACAACTGCGTTGGCGCAGTTGTGCGTCAAAAAGTATAAATATGGCCCTAATTCTTCTGACTTACAGAACATGGAATTCTCACATCTTCGCCAACCATGCTGGTATAGTATTTATCAACTTATTTGTATTGTGCTTAGAAGCGATAATGTAAGTAGTAATCAAATGAAGTGCAGAACCACTTTGAAGGCATTGGTGGGTTAGGAATAATTCAAATAGTTTTTGTTTTCTATTTAAACTCACACAATAATGAGAGAGGTTGCCATTTGTGCTCAGGTACTTGGGTACCAAGACTGGAAATGTGAGAGCTTTACTGCACAATTGTTATGGCAATCGTTTAGAAACGACTTGTATTAGGGGAAATTGAGCCCTTGTTACTCCGTTGCAGGCAATTCAGGCCTCTGTAGTTACAATTACATTTAGTGCAATCGAGGTTATTTTTTTTTTTTTTACTGAGGACGATTTTATTTAATTTTATTTTATTGACGGCCACAAGAATCACCCACGGGCTTCGTTCAATGTTTTGAACTTTGTATGATAGGCAAAAGAAGAGTTAGACTAATGCAGCGCTCAAGAGACATTATAATTTATTGAGTGCGAGTTATTCGCGAAAACAACCTTTAAAATGACTATTTTCCTACTTATTTTAAGTTACATTATTCTTCCAGAGCTTGGGGCATGCATCTGAAAGATGTAGAAACTTGGCAATGCTTTACTCGCGATCCGTTCTCTCAAACTATTAATAGGGTCTTTTTATATCAGTTTAGATCTCCTACGAAATCACGTTGAGATGTTGTGAAATGTTTGCTGGAGTTGTGTCACTTGGCAGACAGCGCGTGTCGGTTTACGAAACAGTGACATTTCCTTTGCAATCCCTGCAGCATGGTATAATTATACCGTGATGTATGTACAGAAAGCCTTGTTGAGCATAGGTGAAAGCCGCTAGTGCTGTATCTCATTCGCTTTCAGATTAATGTAGATACAAATTAAGATGTAAAAATAGCTATGGCCTGAAGTGCAGTGGCGCCAAATAACTTGCGTACAAGGATACTACCATAACGAATTAAGGACCAGATGCACTAAAAGACTGGTTACAGTCACAGACTAATCACGAAAAGTGGCACAAATTATGCATCAACTTTTTGCGACCACTTTTTAATTTTGCAAAGCAACCTATATATGAAGAGATCACAACACAAAATCTCCAGCTGCAATGAGTATCAATTAGACATGTCACTATTTGCCACCCCATTGTGGTTGGCTACAAAGACAAGATTGGTCTCAGATTCAGAAATAGAAGGGGAATTCCTCTCTCATGCCTTTCTCTTTTTTGTGGTTTAGGAATGATTGCGTACATTAAGAAAAACTCTTGGGTGGCTGCAAATCCCGTGATTTTGTGAATCACAGACTTTGTGACCTCAAAAGCAGGTTGTACATTTGGCCCTATAATATTTGTTTCTTCAACATGACCAGGTGAACTAAACATTTGGGGGCATATTTATACTCCGTTTGCGCCAAATTTGTGTCGTTTTTTTCGACGCAAATTCGGCGCAAAACTAACGCCATATTTATACTTTGGCGTTAGACGCGTCTAGCGCCAAAGTATGAGTAAAGAGCGTAATTTTTTTGCGTGAACGCCTTCCTTGCGTTAATGATATGCAAGGTAGGCGTTCCCGTCCAAAAAACTGACTGCGACTCAAATGCGTCGTATTTATACTCCCGGGCAAAAATCACGCCCGGGAGTGGGCGGGCCAAAAAACCCTGCATTTGCGCCGGATTTTAGCGCCTGGGTCAGGGCAGGCGTTAAGGGACCTGTGGGCTCAAAATGAGCCCACAGCTGCCCTCCCATGCCCCCAGGGACCCCCCCTGCCACCCTTGCCCACCCCAGGAGGACACCCAAGGATGGAGGGACCCATCCCAGGGACATTCAGGTAAGTTCAGGTAAGTATATATATATTTTTTTAATATTTTTTTTTTGGCATAGGGGGGCCTGATTTGTGCCCCCCTACATGCCACAATGCCCAATGACCATGCCCAGGGGACATAAGTCCCCTGGGCATGGCCATTGGGCAAGGGGGCATGACTCCTGTCTTTACTAAGACAGGAGTCATGTAAATAGCGTCTGGGCGGCGTAAAAAATGGCACAAATCGGGTGGAGGTGATTTTTTTGCGTCAACCTGACTTGCACCATTTTTAAGACGCCCTAACGCCATTTTTCCCTACGCCGGCGCTGCCTGGTGTACGTGGTTTTTTTCCACGCACACCAGGCAGCGCCGGTCTGCTTGCGCCGGCTAACGCCATTCAATAAATACGGCGCCCGCATGGCGCTTCAGAATGGCGTTAGCCGGCGCAAAAAAGTTTTGACGCTAAACTGTGTTAGCGCAGTTTAGCGTCAAAAAGTATAAATACGGGCCTTGGTTCACTACAATATTTTTACAATTCATTGGGATCGATAATACTGTTGGTTATGCAAGAACTGGATCACTAATTTCTAAAACTTGCTGTGAAAGGGTGGAATAGATCCTTATTCATAGGCACTTAGGGCCAGATGTAGCAAATAAAAAATTTGCGAGTTGCAAAGTGCGAGTCCATGCGACTCGCAATTTGCAACTCGCAAATTGGTATGCAGTACGGTGTCTCAGACACCGACTGCGACTCGCTATGGGGTCGCAATGACCCACCTCATCAATATTCATGAGGTGGGTCGCAAATTGCGGCCCCATAGCGAGTATAGGCACCGCAAACATGGAGGCCTGCTGTTGTCAGCAGACCTCCATGTTCGTGACTGCTTTCAATAAAACAGTTTTTTTTTTTTAAGTGTAGCCCGTTTTCCTTAAAGGAAAACGAGCTGCACTTTAAAAAAAAAAAAAAACCTTTAGTTTTGTTTTTTTTCAGGGCAGGTAGTGGTCCCTTCGACCACTACCTACCCTGAAAAAATTGTTTTGGGTCCATTCACAAAGTGGAAGGGGTCCAATGGGGACCCCTTCCAATTTGCGAGTGGGTTACCATCCACTTGAAGTGGATGGTAACTGCGACACCATTTGCGACCGCGTATGCGGTCGCACATGGTATTGCATACCACTCAGAATCTCAAATAGGAAGGGAACACCCCTTCCTATTTGCGATTCTGAAATGCATATTGCGAGTCGGTCCCGACTCGCAATATGCATTTCTGCATAGCAAAGAGGCATTTGCGCCTCGCAAACGTCGATTTTCGCCATTTGCGAGGTGCAAATCCTTTGCTACAATTGGCCCTTAGAGCCAGATGTTCAAAACATTTTGCACGTCGCAAACAGCAAATTTTGCTGTTTGCAACATGCAAAAAGCACAACACGATGCCCAATCCCCGTTTTGCGAGTCAGTAACCTGGTTACCGATTCGCAAAATGAGACTGCGAGTCGCAATTAGGAAGGGGTGTTCCCTTTCCTAATTGAGACTCGCAGCGCGATGTTGCATTGTTTTGTGACCGCGAACGCGGTCGCAAAACAATCGCAGTTAGCACCCATTTCAAATGGGTGCTAGCCATTCGCAAAAGGGAAGGGGTCCCCATGTGACCCCTTCCCCTTTGTTAATGGCATTGAAAACATTTTTTCAGAGCGGCAGTGGTCCTATGGACCACTGCTTGCTCTGAAAAAATGAAACAAAAACGTTTCATTTTTTAGTTTTGTAATGCATCTTGTTTTCCTTTAAGGAAAACGGGCTGCATTACAAAAGAAAAACTGCTTTATTTAAAAGCAGTCACAGACAAGGTGGCCTGTGAGTGCTGCGAGTCTCCAGGGGGTCGCAAATTGCAACCCACCTCATTAATATTAATAAGGTGGGCCTTTGCGACCCCCTTGCGAGTCGTAAATGTTGTTAGGGACACCATCCTACATTCTGGTGCGAGTCGCAATTCAGAAACGACTTACATCTGGCCCTTGGTTCTCTTTGCGATGGAGAATGACACAAATATTGATTCAAACATATCATGTGACATGAATATTGTGTCAAAATATTGTCACTGCAAAAATATTGAACAGAATATTGAAGGTAAAACTATTTTTCTCCATACAAAATATTGTTTTAAAGAATATTACTGTTTTAAAATTGTTTACTTTTTCATAGTTGTAATAAATATTGTTTTCTCAAATTAATTTAATGTCCAT
Source organism: Pleurodeles waltl (assembly GCF_031143425.1). Taxonomy (NCBI): domain Eukaryota; kingdom Metazoa; phylum Chordata; class Amphibia; order Caudata; family Salamandridae; genus Pleurodeles; species Pleurodeles waltl. The sequence continues at coordinate 366,705,013 of NC_090439.1, forward strand.
TAGTAATTTATAATAAAGTAGTGGGTTGTTGGGATTGTAGGGCAATAGGATGAAGTTAATAAAATGTTAACTATATTTTAATGCAAATAAATATTCAGTTGGTATATATACATATTATTTTATAGTACAAGCAGTAAATTATATTATAGTAAGAAGCTAATGGGGTGTAGGCAATTACTTTTATTGTTTTCACATTCGTTTTTTGTTGGTAAAATCTTTATTATGCAAATATTTTAACTGATTATTTATAAAGTACATTTAGGTGGATATATATACTTTTTGATGCAAAACTGCACTAACACAGTTTTGCATCAAAACGTTTAGCACCGGCTTGCGCCATTCTACAGTGCCAGCTAGGCACCATAATTAAGGAATGGCGCGAGCAAGCACTAATCTTGGGCTAACGTAAAAAAAAAGATGCTTGCTGGGTGAGGGATGGCGGTATGGGAAAAGGAGGCGCTGTGACAGAAAATGACGTTGGGCTAGTTAGCGTCAAAACAAATGCCGCTAACCACCCTTGCATTCATCCATAAACATGACTCCTGTCTTAGAAAAGATAGGAGTCATTACCACCACTCAAGTGGCCAGTACAGGGGACGTGTGTCCCCTGGGCATGGCCATTGCACCCAGTGCCATGCAGGGGGCCTCATGTCAGGGCCCCAAATGGCACTTAATTTTTTTTTAAAGAAATACCCACCTATACTTACCATACTTACCTGGGAGGGGGTCCCCCATCCTGTAGTATCCCTCTGGTGTGGGTGGGAGTGTTCCTGGGACTTTGGGTGGGCACCTGTGGACCCATTCCATGGTGTTTGACCATGGAAATGGGTCCACAGGTACTCTAAGGCTTGGTCTGACCCAGGCGTTAAATAATATTTGGGTCCGCCTCCCACCCGTGCGTCATTTTAGCACAGGTGATATCAATATGGCACTATGGGATAGCGTAATTTTTTGGATGGGAATGCCTACCTATGCTCCTGATAGTAAGGGCCCGATTTAGATATGGGTGGAGGAAATACTGTCACAAATGTGATGGATTTCCCATCTGCCATGTTACGATCCCCATAGCATATCATGGTATCATAAACTCTAACTGCAACTACTGAATTTCTATAGTTTTGTGGGAGTAAATTCAGAACCTAATTATAACATCTGAAACCTTTGTTTTTTTTAGTGAATTTCCAAGTTTTTTTAATTCTATTTTTTAACTATAATGCCCTTGCAACCTTTGTTTTTTTCATTGAATTTCTAGTTTTTTTTTTAACATTAACTAAGATGCCCATTGCAATGCACAGTGGGGGTTTAGACGCAGGACCTGGCCTTGCATGGGCTGCCCCACCCAAATTTTCTGCTCCTGTCCCTCTCCTCCTTGCCATACATTGTAAAAGTCCATGCCCCTGCTCCCTCATTACCGTCCTGTGTGGCCATTGTTCTGCCTCTGCCTTTCCTGCATGCCCTAACAGCTAGCTTGCTGCCCCATCCGCCTCCTTCCTACACTCTGTTGTCTGAGTTCATGCATCACCCCCCGTTCTGCATTGTCTGATGTGCTGCCACTGCCTTCCATTTAGCTTGATGTCTCTGCCCACTCCTCCTGCCCTCGTTTGCCCAATTCAGTGCCCCATTATTGCCCTCCTGCTTTGCTTCTGTGCTTAGCTTGCTGCCCCTATCCTCCTTCCTCCTGCCCTGCTATGTTTTTGTGCTTGCCTTTACTCTCTCCCTTTTGCCCATCATGTTCCATGGACCTGCTACTGCCCCTCCTATGTACCCTTAGTGTTCTGTTGAGCTGCCACTGCCCCCCATCTTCCTAGCTCCATGCTCTGCTGTGCTGCAACTGCTCCTCCTGTCTGCCCTGCATGGTCTGTTGTGAAGCCTCTTCCCCTGCCTTCTCTTGTCTGTGACCAGCCTATTCCCGTACCTTCTGTCCTCCATGGTCCTTTGTACATGCCCCTGCCCTCTCACTCTTGCCCACCATGACTGTTGTTCTGCCATTAACCTTCCGGTTTACCATGCATGGTCTTCGGTGTGCCACAGCTCCTTCCTCCTGTTCTGTGTGTTCAGCTTGCCCCCTCTGATACCCTCCCACCTTCCCTCCATTGTCTGTATGTATGCCATTATAGTCTCACTATTGCCTTTCAGGGTGTGTTGTGCTTCCAGTGCCCAGCCCGCCTGCCTCCATGGTTAGCTTGCTGCTCGTACCCTGGCCCCTTACCCCCTGCCCTCCATTTTCCATGTGTACACCCCATCATCTCCCTCCTGTCTTGCTTAGTCCATTGACTTGCCCCTACCCCCTCTCACCTGCCATTCATGGCCCATTATCCTGCAACTGTCCTCCTGTCTGTCCAATATGGTCAGCTTGCTACCCTTGCCTCTTTCTCCTCTGCTCTCTCTAGTCCCTGTGCATATCCCCAACCCCTCACTATTGCTTTCAATAGTCTATTGTGCTACATTGCCATCCTTCTTGCTCTGTGTGGTGTGTTCTGCTGCTGCAACCCCTGAAACCTACCCTGTATGTTAAGTTTAGTTCACATGTCCATCTCCTTCCTGTCATCTGTTATCCAAGTTCATGTCCCTAAACCATTTCTCCTGCCCTCCATGATCCATCGTACCACACTTACCAAAATTTGAACTTGGTAAGAGGGAAATTTTGAAGAAAACCTGGGGAATTTATTTTCTCTTTTGACTTACATTGAAAAAGAGAAGGCAGATAAAATAAAGCCCTTTTGGGCTTACAATCATTGTGAGTCTCCTGCCTGAAACAGGTCTGTTGGCATGTATGGTTGTACTGCCTTTGCCTCTTTCTTCTGATCTTAATGGTCTGTTATATTGCCACAACCTCTTTTGCCTGTCCTGCAGGGTTGGTTTGCTGACCTTTTCCCCTTTCCCCTGCCCTTCGTGGTCCGTTGTGCTGCCACTGTCTCTCCCGCCTACCCAATGTGGTCAACTTGTTGCCTCTGCACCCTTCTCAATGCTCTTAATTATCCAAGTATGGGGCCCTGACATCTGCCTCCCCACAGTTTTCTAATGAACTACTAGATTGCTAACATTCTACATTTATTACAGAAGTGTTGCACACCTGAAGTCATCTTGATATAATCAAAACTGTAACACCTAAAGCATTTCATTTAGGAATTATAAAAATTAGAATGTCTTATTCCCATAGAAATCATGACTACTGCTCTAAAAACTGAAACAAGGATATATTTTCTGAGTTCCCAAATAGCAAAAAAGCACTTTAAAATTATTTGCTCTCTTTATGATTTTTTAATGATTTTTTATCCAGTTGATCACTTGATTATATGTGACACTTAGGGGAAATGATGTGGCATTACGGCCAGAGTTGTAGATTTTGCAACTGGGGAACCAGGATACATTTTCGGCATCAACTTTACAGTCTCTGATTCTGGGCAAATCACTTAATCTCCCCATGCCTAAAACCAAAATGAACTTGTACTTATGTAATATAACTGATCCTCATATAAAGCACTCCAATACCTTCAACATTTGCGCTGTACAAAACTGCAAGAAAACATTTGATGGTTTGCACTTTTCTGTCAATGGGCTATACTTGAGCTACAGTTGGGTGATATTTGTGCCAAATTTGGGCTCTTTCTTCTCTGTGGCTATCAACTTATAAGTTGTGAATACCCCAACTTTCCTCATTTACTGCAGTAGAAAATGCTTTCAGTTTTCCACTACAATGTCCATCAAAATGGCATTCAAATGTACACTTTTGGCATAAATTCAAAATGTTAGCTCTCTCATTGCTCATTAGAACACTGTAGTAAAGCTGCAGATCACCAGGGAGTTAAATGGCAGTCTGCTGCTGGTGTTGAAAGTGCATGTTTCAGCCTGCATTTCAGAATATTTTAATGAAATAGAAGAGGAAGATTTTTGAGAGATCACTTAAAACGTGTCCTAACTTTTCTTTCTACAGCAGTAACCATAATTTCTATGACAAAAAGAACCCCCTTATTTTGTTCCTTTCTAAATTAAATGTTTTAAGTTTTACCTGTTTGATTCAATCAAGATGGCTTCAGGTGTGCCACACCTTTGCCATAAGTAAGACTGTTAATGCTCTAGTTGTTCTTTAGAACACTCTGGGAAGGTACAGTAGAACTCACAGGAATCAACTGACAGGCTGGTCCTGTTGGAAGTAGATGTTTTACTGAGAATGTTGGACCTCATTCTCAGTGGCTGAGAAAGATAGCGTGAATTTACAGTAGACATGCATTTTAATGTGGCGCTATCATGAATATTGGTCCCAAGATGGCTACCAGCACTTCCTGGTTAAAATGCTGATAGCTAATCAGATCTCACCATGAGATCTGTGCTTAGACTCTGTCCAAATAGACAAATGTATTTTTCCTTCAATATCACAAACACTACTGAATGGATTTACACCAAATAAAAAAAAACTTGCTTTATGGACCAAAAGTACCTATCTGCCAAATTTGGTGTAATCCCATCCAGCAGTTCAGGCTGTAATCATGTCTAAAAATCCCTATGGAAATTGCATGGGGGAAAAATCATTTTGGTACCCCCCTTTTTTCTCGACCCCCCTTGATGTATACAATGAGTGGCAAACTAGTTTTGATAACTGTTTAAAGATTTGTCAATCAGCACACACACACACACATATATGTGTATATATATATAAAAATGTATATCCATGTATTCACTTAGAAAACCAAAGGTTACAGGGATGTTATAGTAACTCGTGCCCCACCATGCACAGTGCTTTCATCAAAAAGTGTTCTGCAAATATTACATTGATACTATCAATTATGTCATGAAAGATGTAATGCGTGATGTAATATCTGGGGTGGGAGTTACAGTTTCTTTACGACACAAGTTATAGTTACTTGAGATAACTATAACAGGTGAATTTCTAAGGTTTTGCATGTTTAACAATGTGAGCCTAATTATATCATCCCTGTAACCTTTATTTCTTTAAAGCTAATTTCTGTAGCCTTTTAAATTCTATTTCCGAACTTTAAGGTTCCTGTTAACTTTGTTTTTTCAGTGATTTTCTATGTTTTATTTAAAGTAAAGTAATAACTAACATACGTTAATCCAACCATCGCCGTGCTTGGCCTTTGGCCGTGCGCTGCGGAGGTTGGACCTTTGGCCTGGACTGCGGCCAACCCCCTATAACCACCCAACCTTGCACCTCAAACAGCCTATGTCTGTGCACAGTGTGGTTAGCTGCAGGGACCGGCTGCAGCCAGTCCCTGCAGTCAACCACTCTAACTACCCAACCCCATACTGGACACATTCTTTGGACATGTGCAGTGGCAGTTGGCTGCAGGTCTACACGGCCCCTTTCTCCCAGCCAAGTTCAACCCCAGGGACCCCATTCCCCTAGGCCCACTACAATTCCGTAGGGGAGCACAGCCCCCCTCCTGAGACTTATTGCAGCCTTGGGGATCCCATCCCCCAGGGCCTAGCCTTTAAATTTTTATTTTTTGGGGATGACAGCAATGCAGCCCCCCTCCCCTGGCTGATTTAAGCCCTGGGGACACCATCTTCCAGGGCCCAGAGTTAATATATTTATTTTTGGGGGAGAGGGGCGACGTGGCCCACTTCCTTGGGCTGATCTCCCCGGGGACCACATCCCCTAGGACCCAGCCTTCATATTTTAATGGGGGATGGGGCCGCACAACCTTGGGGACCCCATCCCCCGGAGCCTGGCCATGTCATCTGGGTGCCTCCCCAGGGCACCCAGTCAAAATGGTTGGGGACCATGAGGGGAGCCTGAAGGCCCTCGCAGTCCCAGCTGGCTCCCCACTACCTTCCGGAGCCAGTATTGCTATCACAGAAAAGGAGCTGATAAAGATGCAGCTCCCTCTCTGTGAGAGCAATAGTTTCCTCTGTTCCCCTGCCTGCATCCCTGCATGCAGGGGAACAGAGAAAACCTCTGCTTCCAGCAAGTGAGAGCTGTTTGACAGCTCTCACTTGCTGGAACTGGAGTGTTTGTTCTGACTTTGCGTGAGCTGTCAAAGCTCCTGCCAAGTCTAGCAAACAGCTATGTCCCATGGGTGAGCACCCTGGGAAATAGCAGGGGCCAGCCTTGTGGGGTGGCAGTCCCCAGGGCCATCATTGGCACTTCGAGGGGGGCCACGTGGCCCCCATCCAACCTATGGATGGCTTCCGGGGGTTTGAAATGGACACCCTCTCATTGTTTATTTTAGGCTTTAGGTCTAGCATATGACATTGATCCTGGGGAGGTGGTGGTCCCTAGTAGAAACTAACTAAAAGCAGTACCATTTTTCTCTCATTGGTCCCTTTGTTCACTAAATTGTGCACCATTAAATTTGTTTATATGTCACATGTTCCTCAGACAAACAATGTTGTGACAAAGGCGCAGAGTCTGCCGAAAGGCATCGAAAATCCTTTGCCAGCAAATAAATTCACTGCAGTTTCTAAGTGGAGTGCTGAGATTTCTTTATTCTGCAAAAGGAGTTGGATCCAGATAGGTTCTAACTTTACTTGCATGAAATTGCAGATATTCAACAGTTAGAGTTATGTCAAGTGATTATAACTCGCTCCCTAGGATAACTATTACTCGCACCCCTGTCATGTACAGTTTTTTCTTAAAACATTTTACTGCTAATGTTTCATTGATATTTTTATTGATGTTATATAAGTTGTCATGAGTGCTGTAATATCTGGGGTAATTAGCAGTGCATGGCGAGAATGAGTTCCAGGTGCTGGGGTCCGAGAGGCTCCCCACCAGGGCACAAAAGCGGGTTTTACTTTTATTTTCACCAAAAGTCATGGCAGATCCACAGATCTGGTGAAAATTTTGAAAAAAGCACAGGCTCCCATTCTTATTTTGGAAAAAGCCTCCAGGTGGGCCAGGTCCCGGAGGCATTATTTAAAAGAAAGGAGTGGGGACACAGATCTCCTGTGTGAGGCTCACAGAGCCTTGGGGACTACCACCTCTCTGGGGCTAAACATTAGTTTAGCCCCACCCCCCTTAGCTACTTTGACCACCACCTCCTCAGGGCAGAATCTTTGAAATGGGGGACTGTGTGGATGGCCCTAGGCCCCAGGGACCACCACCTCCCTGGAGCCAAAATATTACTAATAGGGGAGGTCTCAAAGACCCCTCATACCTCGGGGACCACCCATCAATGGACAATTTGCTCCAATGAAGGGGGCTACATGCCCCTCCTTAGCCCCGGGGCTCGCCATCTCCCCGGGGCTGAAAAAAGATAATGAAGGGGTCCATCGCTGACCCCCAGCCCCGGTGACCACCACTTTCCTGGGGCTAAATTGAAACACTGGAGGGGGGCCACATGGCCCCCCTCATGGAGACATGCATGGCTCTGGGGACCACCACCCCCCTGGGCCGGCTCCTGCTATGTCCTGGGATGCCTAAACCAAGGACATAGCTGTTTGCTCTGACTTGGAGGGAGGTTTGACAGCTCCTGCAGAGTCAGAGCAAACACAACTCTACTCTCTGCAAGTGAGAGCTGTCATACAGCTCTCGCTCGCTGGGAGCAAAGTTTTCATCTGTTACCTTGCCTGAAGAGATGAGAGAGAGGGAAACAGATCAAAGGTTTGTTGTCACAGAAAGGGAGCTGCATGTTTAGCAGCTCCCTGTGTGTTACAGAAATGCTGGCTCCTGCAGAAGTTGGGGAGCGAGCTGGGACTGCAGGGGCATTCAGTCTCCCCCTGCAGTCCCTAGTGCTGGTGACTGTGTACCCTGGGGAGCACCCAGGTGATATGGCCAGGCACCAGAGGATGGGGTCACTGGGGCTGAGATCAACCTATGTTATCTGATATGGAACATTATGTATGTGGAAATAGTCACTAAACAAAGAAACAATTGCATCATGGACTGCTAATTAACCCAGCTATTACAGCATTCATGACATTGTTTATAACATAATTATTAAAACTATCAATGAAACCGCAGTCAAATTATTGAAAAGAAAAACTGTGCATGGCAGGTGTGGGTATAGTTACCTGAAATAACTATATAACTGCTGAATTTCTATTGTTTTGTGCGAGTAAATTTAAAACTTAACTATAACATCCCTGTAATCCTGTTATATATATATATATATATATATATATATATATATATATATATATATATATACTTACCAACATATATATCTTTATATAGTGCAAACCACAAGAGATTTTGGCCTATCTGCAAGATAAGTGATTGTCCTGCTTATGATAACTTTGTAAACAATGCTGCTAATTATAAAGGAGGTGCTGGCTGGCAAGGAGATCATATGTAGTTCCATCAGGTGAGGTGTGATGTGATAATATTTTTGGCAGGCCCTTGGTGAGACGTGCTGCGGTGTATATATTGTCCCTGAGAGGTGCCAACATAGAGTCTGGGAGGTCATAGAGTAGATAATTACTACTATCCAGATGCAATGGTACAAGAACTAGACAAGCAGTTCTTAATTTGCTTTTTGGGAATATTGGTTGGACTTTCTATAGAAAAGAGAGCTTGTAGCAGGCCACCTTTGTTTTTTGGCAATGGGGTCCTCGAGGGAGAGATTGATGTCCAAGGTGAATCCAAGTGATACGGCTTTTGGTGAGAGTTGGGATTCAAAACTATAAAGGTTCATGTCAGTGAGTCAGGTTTGTACTGTAGCTTGTTTGTTGTTCGTGACATATAATTGGAATTCTTTCTTGGTTGGATTATGTTTCAGGTGGGCGCTGGACATTGAGGTCTGGATGATGTACACGAGATGTTTGAGGCATTGGATGTCTGAAGCAGAAGAGACTTTTAAGCAGATTGGGGAATTTTGATGCTGTTATCTGTGAGTAGAGCACCAAGTGGCTCCATGTATAGCTTGAAGATGACAGTAGATAATATGGAACCCTCAGGGACTCCACATGTAATAAAGATCTTTTCTAACCTAGAGATGCCCATGTGAACAAACTGGTGTTGATTGGAGAGGTAGGAGGAGAACCAGTGAAGTACATTGCTGGTGAATCCCATTAATGACTTGAGGGTGTGCCATGGGTAAGATATTCAACTTTGTTGAAGGCTGCTGAGAGTTGAGCAATAATAGGAGGCAGGGGTCAACATCATCTGTGGTCAAGAGGGCACAATCTAAGATGCTCAAGTTGGCCATCTCTATGCTGTGGATGGTCTGATGCTAGGCAAGTAGTCATTCAGGAGATTATTGCTATTGTTGTGATCTTGGAATTAAATATAGACTGCATTTTTAATAATCTTGCAGATAAATGGTGTGTGAAAGATGGGTCAATAGTTGCCGAGGTCATCAAGGTCTAATATAGGTTTATGTATGAGAGGGAGTTTCTGGGCAGTCCTGAGTGCTTCTAGGAAGAAACCTTAAGGGAGGCATTGACAATGGTAAGTAGGGGTATCAGAACACCCCCAAAGTGAGCTTTGATGAATGACGATGGTAAGACATCATCTTCATAAGAAGTGGCTTCAAGGGACCTCAGTCTGCAAGATTGATCTGGTAGAGATAGGGTCACTGCGGGATTATCTAGGAAGGATGGGTGGAAGTAATGAAGCAGGTTTGGATTCATTGAGGGACTGCTGGATCTTCTGTATTTTGTTACTGTAGGAGGCTGGCCTGGTTTGTAGTGGGTACCAGGTACAGTTATCCCTTATTAGTGTAGAAGAGGTGTTTCTAGCAGCTTAGGCTGATAGAAGGTAGCTATAGCTGAGCAGCTTAGGCTGAACTAGGAGACATGCAAAGCTCCTACTATACCACTGGTGTCATATGCACAATATCATAAGAAAACACAATACACAGATATACTAAAAATAAAGGTATTTTATTTTTATGACAATATGCCAAAAGTATCTCAGTGAGTACCCTCAGTATGAGGATAGCAAATATACACAAGATATATGTACACAATACCAAAAATATGCAGTAATAGCAAAAGGAAGTAATGCAAGCAGTGTATAGTTACAATAGATTGCAATAGGAGCACATATGTATAGGGGCAACACAAACCATATACTCCAAAAGCGGAATGCGAATAACGTATGGACCCCAAACCTATGTGAGCTTGTAGAGGGTCGCTGGGACTGTAAGAAAACATTGAGGGTTAGAAAAATAGCCCACCCCAAGACCTTCAAAAGTAGGTGTAAAGTGCACCTATATTCCCCAGAGAGCACAGAAGTCGTGATAGGGGAATTCTGCAAGGAAGAACAACACCAGCAATGCAACCAAAGTGGATTTCCGGATGAGAGTACCTGTGGAACAAGGGGACCAAGTCCAAGAGTCGCGACAATGTCGAGATTGGGCAGATGCCCAGGAAATGCCAGCTGAGGGTGCAAAGAAGCTGCCACTGGACGGTAGAAGCTGTGGATTCTGCAAGAACGAAGAGGACTAGGAACTTCCCCTTTGGAGGATGGATGTCCCACGTCGTGAAGAAGCTCGCAGAGGTGTTCCCACGCAGAAAGACCGCAAACAACCCTTGCTAGCTGCAAGGGTTGCGGTTAGCGTTTTTGGATGCTGCTGTGGCCCAGGAGGGACCAGGATGTTGCCAATTGCGTGAGGAGACAGAGGGAGCGCCCTGCAAGACAGGGAGCCCTCACAGAAGCAGGCAGCTCCAGCAGAAGTGCCAAAACAGGCACTACGAAGAAGAGTGAACCGGAGCTCACCCGAAGTCAAAAAATGGAGATCCCACGACGCCGGAGGACAACTCAGGAGGTTGTGCACTGCAGGTTAGAGTGTCGGGGACCCAGGCTTGGCTGTGCACAAAGGAAATCCTGGAATAGTGCACAGAAGCCGGAGCAGCTGCAAATCACGCGATACCCAGCAATGCAGTCTAGCGTGGGGAGGCAAGGACTTACCTCCACCAAATTTGGACTGAAGAGTCACTGGACTGTGGGAGTCACTTGAACAGAGTTGCTGAGTTCCAGGGACCACGCTCGTCGTGATGAGAGGGGACCCAGAGGACCGGTGATGCAGTTCTTTTGTGCCTGCGGTTGCAGGGGGAGGATTCCGTCGTCCCACGGGAGATTTCTTCGGAGCTTCTAGTGCAGAGAGGAGGCAGACTACCCCCACAGCATGCACCACCAGGAAAACAGTCGAGAAGGTGGCAGGATCAGCGATAGAAGGTTGCAGTAGTCGTCTTTGCTACTTTGTTGCAGTTTTGCAGGCGTTCTGAGCAGTCAGCGGTCGATTCCTTGGCAGAAGGTGAAGAGAGAGGTGCAGAGGAACTCTGATGAACTCTTGCATTCGTTATCTAAAGAATTCCCCAAAGCAGAGACCCTCAATAGCCAGAAAAGGAGGTTTGGCTACCTAGGAAGGAGGATGGGCTAGCAACACAGGTAATAACCTATCAGAAGGAGTCTCTGACGTCACCTGCTGGCACTGGCCACTCAGAGCAGTCCAGTGTGCCAGCAGCACCTCTGTTTCCAAGATGGCAGAGGTCTGGAGCACACTGGAGGAGCTCTGGGCACCTCCTCTGGGAGGTGCAGGTCAGGGGAGTGGTCACTCCCCTTTCCTTTGTCCAGTTTCGCGCCAAAGCAGGGCTGGGGGATCCCTGAACCAGTGTAGATTGGCTTATGCAGAGGTGGGCACCATCTGTGCCCATCAAAGCATTTCCAGAGGCTGGGGGAGGCTACTCCTCCCCAGCCCTGACACCTTTCTCCAAAGGGAGAGGGTGTAACACCCTCTCTCTGAGGAAGTCCTTTGTTCTGCCTTCTTGGGCCAAGCCTGGCTGGACCCCAGGTGGGCAGAAACCTGTCTGAGGGGTTGGCAGCAGCAGCAGCTGCAGTGAAACCCCGGGAAAGGTAGTTTGGCAGTACCCAGGTCTGTGCTAGAGACTCGGGGGATCATGGAATTGTCTCCCCAATGCTAGAAAGGCATTGGGGTGACAATTCCATGATCTTAGACATGTTACATGGCCATGTTCGGAGTTACCATTGTGACGCTGTACATAGGTAGTGACCTATGTCCAGTGCACGTGTGTAATGGTGTCCCTGCACTCACAAAGTCCGGGGAATTTGCCCTGAACGATGTGGGGGCACCTTGGCTAGTGCCAGGGTGCCCACACACTAAGTAACTTAGCACCCAACCTTTACCAGGTAAAGGTTAGACACATAGGTGAGTTATAAGTTACTTAAGTGCAGTGGTAAATGGCTGTGAAATAACGTGGACGTTATTTCACTCAGGCTGCAGTGGCAGGCCTGTGTAAGAATTGTCAGAGCTCCCTATGCGTGGCAAAAGAAATGCTGCAGCCCATAGGGATCTCCTGGAACCCCAATACCCTGGGTACCTCAGTACCATATACTAGGGAATTATAAGGGTGTTCCAGTATGCCAATGTGAATTGGTGAAATTGGTCACTAGCCTGTTAGTGACAATTTTGAAAGCAAAGAGAAAGCATAACCACTGAGGTTCTGGTTAGCAGAGCCTCAGTGAGAAAGTTAGTCATCACACAGGGAACACATACAGGGCACACTTATGAGCACTGGGGCCCTGGCTGGCAGGGTCCCAGTGACACATACACTAAAACAACATATATACAGTGAAATATGGGGGTAACATGCCAGGCAAGATGGTACTTTCCTACAGTTACTGTCATCCAAATACAGGATTCTGATAGCAGGATGTGTTGGGCAGATTTTCAAGCCATTGTGGATTTGGTGGTAGTATCATGAGTGTACTTTTTGAGGTTCACTTGACTCTGCTTTAGATGTTTCCAAAGTTAAATTTCCAGGGTGAAGATTGCATGATGTCATGGCCACTAGAAAAACCACCAGAAAACCTGGGGTTTGAGAGATGCCCCTTAAAGGACCAACAGTGTTTTTGCCACCAACCTGGTCCAGTTTCATGTGAAACCCATCTTTTCAAACTACACAAATATATGCACACTAGTAAACCATCAATCAGGCAGTATATGTAGATATGGTAGTGGCCCCAAACATGTTTTGTGAAGTGCATCCCCTGTAAGTCTTCATGCTCAATGCCATGCATAACTCAGGCCTCCCTTAAGCCTACTCACACTGTGCATGACTCAGCCCTTTCTCCAGAGACTTCCAGACTGTTCATGACTCAGTTCATCTAGAACCTTTACAGGGGGAGGCACTTGACTATAAATGGCAAACCCTTGGTGTCATGCATTGCTTGGCATTTGATGTCCTGATAGAGAGAGATGCTCAATAGTTCCAGAACCTACCTGCACATCCCCACAGAGATTTTGCCAGTCAGCAGTGATTTTGTCTGTGACACAGACTTCATTCCTTTGGCATTTGATCCCAAGTACCTGTTAAGAATTAATCAGCCATTATTAGAAGAGTACAAGCATCATACTTAGCATTAAAGACACTTATTAATGCATGGCAGTACAGTACTTGAGTTCAACAGTTGAGCACAAATGTAACTGCTCACTCAGGTTGCAATCTCACAGCCTAGGAAGGGAGGAGTCAAGAATACTATACTCTTTTAACATTGTTCCTCAAGACAGCCTACCCTTATGACTAAAATTCACACTTGCTGTGACAAGACTTTTGAGTCCTTACCTTATTGCATGAACCTAGTTTCACCCCTTTGAATTCCTTCATGTAATCCCAGTTGGGCAGTACACACTCCCTTTTTGAGAGGTCACAGAAGTGCTATAAATAGTGTAGTTCAAGCCTTATGCAGGAGATATGATATTCCTATCAGTTGCTGTTTGAAATTGTGTATCTAGTTGGCAGAGGTATACACCCTTGTCCAAATAGGGACCACAATCCTATTCAAGGTAAGTCACACACAGTCCAAATTTCCTGTACCCACCATCTGGTAGCTTGGCAGTGAGCAGTCAGGCTTAACTTAGAAGGCAATTTGTAAAGTATTTGTGAAGTAAATCATACAGTAACACAGTAAAAAAGAAAAAATGCACCACACATGTTTAGAAAATTACATGATACTTAGCTGATCAAATTAAGGTCAAAACGATAAAGATTCAGTAAGCGCAAGTTGAAATATCACTTTTTGCAGGATTAAAAAGAGTCTTAAAAGTTAGAAATCAACAGTTGTCTCTTGTTAGCACAAAGTACCTTGTTTGTGTCAAAATTACCATGCATGAAGACTGCAGAGGAGGAGATACGTGGAAAATTGAGGAGTGTGTCGGATTTTCTGGTGTGCCACAGATGATGCGTCATTTCTCTCCAAGCTGCAAGGGGCTTTGCATTGATTTCCGGCACACAGTCTTGGTCCCTCACTGCGAGGTGGGGATCTTTTGAATCCCAGGGATGATGCAGGGAAAATACTGGGCTCTGCACCGAGTCTTCACTCAGGAAGTCGAGCTGCATCATTCCGGCTCTGCTGTTTGTCGAGCCGGTAGGGCTGTTTGTTGAAGTTCCATTCACAATGCAGGTGCTGCGTTGATCTTCGCTCTAGAAGTGGGCTGCGTCGTTCCGGTTTGGCTGTATGGTGATTGTCTTGTTGCAGGGCAGGCTGTGCGTTGTTTCCAGCAGGCTCTGTGCTGATTGTCTGCGCACAAGGGGTTCCTAGAAGCGATGAAGAATTTGTGGCCCTGAGACTTCGGAAAACAGGAGGCAAACTCAATCCAAGCCCTTGGAGAGCATTTCTCAGCAAGGTCAGAGGGCAGCAGGACAGCAGTCCTTCACAGCAAAGCAGTCCAGATTATCCCATTGGGCAGCCAGGCAATTCCTCTTGACAGGTTGCAGGTTGCAGGTCCAGAAGTGTCTGATCTGGTGGGGTCAGGGACACAGTTTATATACCTAAAAAAGCCTTTGAAGTGGGGGAGACTTCAAAGAGTGGTTTTCAAGTGTACAAGGTCCCCTTTCAGTACAGGTCTGTCTGCCAGGGTCCCAGTAGGAGGATAGGCAGTCCATTGTGTGAGAGCAGGCCACTAGCCTTTGAAATGTAAGTGTCAGGCCCTCCACCCTCCCAGCCCAGGAAGACCCATTCAGTATACAGATGGGTGCAGGTGTGACTGATTATCTTGTGTTTGTGGTTGTCTGGGTGAAATGCCAAAGGAAGATGTCAACCAGCCCAGCCAGACGTATATTGAAGACAGGCTGTAAGGCACAGAAGGATTTAAGTGCAGAGAAATGCTCACTTTCTAAAAGTGGCATTTCTAAAATAGTAATATAAAATCCAACCCCACCAATAAGCAGGAGTTTGTATTACCATTCTGGCCATACTAAATACGACCTAGTTACCCCTTTCTGATCAGAATCTACCACTTAACCAGTATATGAGGGTAGCCCTATGGTTATCCTATGGAAGGAGCAGGCCTTACATTAGTGGAGTTGTCTACCACCAGGACATATAATATACACATGTACATGTCCTGCCTTTTACCTACATAGCACCTTGCCCTATGGGCTACCTAGGGCCTACCTTAGGGATGAGTTATATGTAGAAAAAGAGAGTTTAAGGCTTGGCAAGTACTTTTAAATGCCAATTCGAAGTGGCAGTGAACCAGCACACACAGGCCTTGGAATGGGAGGCCTGAGACATGGTTGAGGGGCTACTTATGTGGGTGGTACAACCTGTGCTACAGGCCCACTAGTAGCATTCAGTCTACAGGCCCTGGGCATATGTAGTGCACTTTACCCAGGACTTACAAGGAATTCAAATATGTCAATTGGGTATGAACCAATGTTACCATGTTTAAGGGAGAGAGGATATGCACTTTAGCACTGGATAGCAGTGGTAAAGTGTGCAGAGTTCTAAAGCCAGCAAAAACAGTGTCACAAAATTGGAGGGAGGCGTGCAAAAAAGTTGAGGGATGACCACCCTAAGACTGTCAGGTCTAACACTTGTTAAGGAGAATGTATGAGTAAACCTGTTAACACGCTATATTACTCCCTTCAGATGTTACCAAACTGACACAGGGCCAGTTAATAGATGGGGAGCTGAATGACTGTGAAGCAACATGACAAGATACTTCCTGTGTGAAGCAACAAGAACTAGTCTCTCTTGTCTGCTCTCATTTCTATTCCCCACTTCCCTTTGGTGTTGTCTTAGAAAAAGTATATATTCCACTCGCTCCAGAGAGTACTATGGGGCATAGGTGGCAAAACCATGTGCATCGCTCCCGCTGAGCCAGTGGAACACAGGTTAGACTTTTTGTTTTACATATTTGCTTTATGTGCTCTTGACACATGAACACAATTCAAACTTGCTGGCTCCAGTTAGAAAGGAAGGACAACATCAATTTCAAAGCAGTGGCAATCATTCCCACCTTTTATTTGATACAGTTTGCTGTAGTTGGACTGTCACTCTTAGGCAAGACTGCTGGTGTAGTGATGACAGCACTTTTGTTTGCTGGCAACTGAGTCACTCCTACAACAGGTCGCAACTGTTGGCTCAGCCTTCACGGCTCGCAAGCAGTAGCTCACCAAAAATCCTAGCAAAAAACACCTAATCTCTAACCTAATGAGAGCTAGGTCTGATAAACTTAACCCGCTAGAACCATGTCCATGAGAAGTGCCCCCCCCAACTCTTCTAACCTTGGAATGAGGTCTCTAGGTCATACTCTGTGGTGACACAAAAGCTGAGTTCTGCAGCAAGGTGACCTGCCGTGTAGGTGGCACCTGGAAAGAATGCCTCTAATGACCTTGTCCATGTGAGATGTATTTATACAGATCATGTAGGACCCCTGATGCAGGTATATTCCCAAATAACTGATATGTAGGCAGACTTGTGGCAGCAATTATATAAACAATCCCCAACAAGTGTACATTATGTTCCTATCACATGTAATTGAGAAAGGGACATGGGCCTTCATTACAACATTGGCGGTAAATCCTGCTTACCTCCATTGTGAAGGCCGCCAACACACCGCTGCAGCAGCAAAATTCCGCTACAGCTATTACGACCCACAGCCCGTAATCCGCAAAAATCCAGACACCCACACAAGTCCGCCACACCAAAGGTCAGTGATAAACTGGCGATAACCAAACCTCCACCGTCACGCCAACAGGAATACGCCCACACTATCGCAACCCACGAATCCACACAGCGGTCTTACAACCGCGGTATACCATTTGTGGTACACCCTGCCGCGCTACAAATACACACACATTTACAAAACACAACCATATTAGACAAATCGAAATACACACACCTGAAACACATACACACACCACTCCCACACACCAAATCCAATATAAAACACACACCCACATAACCCACAAACCCTTACGACCAAAACTGAGAAAGAAGCCCAGAAAGAGACACCCCCAGAAACAACACTAGCATCCACAGGCACACAACACCATCACTCACACAACATCCACGCACCTCAGACAACACACACAAACACATCCCCTCACACATCACAACCAACACCACCTCACACATCACCCACACCACATCATGGCACCTCAAAGACACCCCAGGTTCTCTGAAGAGGAGCTCAGGGTCATGGTGGAGGAAATCGTCCGGGTAGAGCCACAGCTATTCGGATCACAGGTGCAGCACACCTCCATTGCTAGGAAGATGGAGCTGTGGTGCAGAATCTTAGACAGGGTCAACGCAGTGGGACAGCATCCAAGAACACAGGATGACATCAGGAAGAGGTGGAACGACCTAAGGGGGAAGGTGCGTTCCGTGGTCTCAAGACACCAGATTGCAGTACAGAGGACTGGCGGCAGACCCCCACCTCCTCCCCCACAACTAACAACATGGGAGGAGCAAGTCTTGGCTATACTGCATCCTGAGGGCCTCACAGGAGTAGCAGGAGGAATGGACTCTGGTAAGTCAAATCTTAACTATTACATCCCCCATCCTACCTGCATGCTATCACATACCCCACCCTCACCTACATTACTCCAACACCTCACAAATGTCCCACTATCACAACCCACCCATCCCAACACCAAGCCCTGCATGCAACACCAAAGCATGGACACCCATCACCAAAGCATGTCTACTACAGATACCCACACAGACCCCAAACCAAATATCACACAAGGACCTAGACATGAATGCAAGCACCGGTGTACAGGGTCACTCACCCATTGCACATGATGGCACACACAGATGCAATAATCATGCCTTTACACCCCTGCAGGACCTCTACCCAATGTAAACCGGACAGGAGGTTCCAGACATGTCCACTCCCCCCCACAGAAGAGGCCCACAGTGATGACAGCAGCTCTGTCCAACTGGATCAAGATTACCAGCCCGGCCCATCTGGGACCTCGGGACGGTTGGTTCCCCTGACACTGGCACATGCCACTACAGAGCCTCCCCCCTCAGGAAACACCAGCACAGCACCCACCCAGCGAGCCCATCCCTCTGTCCCCAGGACACGTCAAGCTGCAGTGTGTCCACCACTACAGGGAACCCAGGCAAACCCACCACCCCAAGAAAATCAGGGACCTGGGGGCAGTGACAGTGGGCACATGGTTCAGGGGACAGAGGCACAGGAAAACAGGGGAACTGGGAGGACTGCTGTGCGACAGGGGGAGGACAGGCCCAGGGAACCCAAACCTCCACGAGGCCCTCTCCAACATCATGGGAGCGTACCATCATTCCCAGGAGACGATGGCAACAGTACTGGCCAAGTTTCAGGAGACCCAGCATCTGCAGGAGGAACAGTATCTGGGGATCAGGGAGGAACTCAAGTCCATCAACACCACCCTGGTTATCATTGTAGGGGTGCTGAAGGACCTTGTCAACACCAGGAGGGACACTGTGGCACAAGGGGCCCCTGACACGAGCCTGGATGATGAACAGCCCACCACCTCCACGGGCGATAGTGGACAGGAGGCACGGCCACCGGACCACGACACCAGCACCCCACCTCCTGCAGATGGAGAACCACCCTGCAAACGGTCTGTGAGATCCAGGACAAAGACAGATAACAATGCCAAGACCCCCGCCAGGAAATGAGACCCCCTTGAATGTCATCCTTCTGTCCCACTTTGTCACCCTGTCCATCCATCAACTGCCCTAGCTCCACTTCCTATGCCCCTTTGGACAATGCACCTGTGAAACAAATAGAATGGACTCTGCCATAGACAATCCTCCACCATCACCCCTGCCTTTTTACATCCCCTTCACTAATTTGCACTGAAATAAACACCCTTGAATCACAAAACAATCTGGAGTCAGTCTGTGCTTTCACAAATGTGTATTTGCAATAACTATGGAATATAGCAATGCCAATGGTATTGTCAACATACCGATGTAACACTGCTCTACTCCATGAGGTAATATAGCAGAGGTCAAACAGTGGGACCCACATTTGTGAAATGGAAAGGCAAAGTGACAAGTCAGGGTCAATACACTGGGTGAAAGTGACAGACTTATGATAGGTCTAACAATTGTATGAGATCTGTGAGGCAGTGGCATCTTCTTACCTGTGTCTCACTGGAAGTATTGCAGGATAACGTTGTTTCTGTTGTTGATATCCTCTTCTTCTGCCTCCTCTTCTTTACTGTCCACAGGCTCCACAGCTGCCACAAGATCTCCTTCTGGCCCATCCTCCTGCAGAAAAGGCACATGGCATTGCAAAGCCAGGTTGTGCAGCATACAGCAGGCCACAATGATCTGGCACACCTTCTTTGGTGAGTAGTAGAGAGAACCACCTGTCATATGGAGGCACCAGAACCGGGCCTTCAGGAGGCCCGCGACATCCTGAGCCTGTGGCACCACCGCAGACATGGCTGCCATCCCCAGTGGTCAGTTGTCCGAGCCTGGTGGTCAGGTCCAGGAGCCTGGGCAGCTTCCATGATGTACCACCTTCAGGGGAGAAAGGCATCGACTACCGCAGTCCTTGGCAGGATGAAGCACTCTGGGCACAAAGCCCCTTCCAGAACCAGTGGAGAAAGGCATCCACTACCTCAGTCCTTGGCAGGATGAAGCACTCTGGGCACAAAGCCCCCTCCAGAACCAGTGGAGTATCACATCCACCACCTCAGTCCTTGGCAGGATGAAGCACTCTGGGCACAAAGCCCCCTCCAGAACCAGTGGACAAAGTCATCCACTTGAGAGACTGTGGCTTTGCACTCCCCAGGATAAAGCAGTGAGCAAACCACCCACTGGAAAGACTTGAGAGACTGTAGCTTTGCACTCCCCAGGATAAAGCAGTGGGCAAACCACCCACTGGAGAGACTTGAGAGACTGTGGCTTTGCACTCCCCAGGATAAAGCAGTGGGCAAACCACCCACTGGAGAGACTTGAGAGACTGTGGCTTTGCACTCCCCAGGATAAAGCAGTGGGCAAACCACCCACTGGAAAGACTTGAGAGACTGTGGCTTTGCACTCCCCAGGATAAAGCAGTGGGCAAACCACCCACTGGAGAGACTTGAGAGACTGTGGCTTTGCACTCCCCAGGATAAAGCAGTGGGCATGGACCCCCCTCATGTAGCAGTGGCGTCGTGCACTTATCCGGCTGAGGTGCCCCCCTTCCCTTCCCCCTGAGGTGCCTGTTTCATTTCAATCTGATGCTCCTGCAGTGGTCTCTCCGTTTGAAGTCTGGTATCATGTGAGGGCTTCTCCCATGCATTTTGGGCCCAGTGGTCCACGGACAGTAATTGGTGCACTATCCGGACTTGTGTAGTTGGTGTACATAATTGTATATACTGTATTTCGAGTTTTGACTACTGGATTGTTCATGATTACAATCGTTCAGCTCATTTCCTTTTGTCCTTGCGTTCTTCCAAGGGGTGTGGGGGGTGTAAATGTAATGTTGCAGCATGTATTTGTGTGTATGTTGTTGTGGGTGAGTGTGGGCATGGGGGTTTTGCGCATTGCATGTGTGTGTCACTCTCCTTTCCCTCCCCCCTCCCCTGTGTTGTAGGTGCAGTACTCACCGTGGTTGTCGGTGCCGTCTTTGGTGCTCCTGATAGAGGAGCAGGAATACCATCGCAGGGAGTTTCTGGAGTTCTGGCTCCATGGCGTCCTGGTTCCTCGTGGGGTGTGGAGAGGTGAGTGTTTTCCCTTCCAAGTCCTGTTTCCGCCGTGTTTTTGTTCGCGTTGGTTACGCCCCGGAAAAGGTGGCGGATTGGCCTCTCATAATAGTGTGGGTGGTACATTGTGTTCCGCCTGTCTGTTGGCGGTGACCGCCACGCTGTTTGTTTGTACCGCCGTGGCGGTCGGAGTGTTAAAGTGGCTGTCTATGTTGGCGGTTTCCGTCACGGTCGTAATTCCATTTTTTTTCCGCCGGCCTGTTTGCGGTATTACCGCCGGTTTAACACCAACCTCCAGGGTTGTAATGAGGGCCATGATGTCAATACCTCTGTACATCACTGATCATGACACTGATAGTGACACCTTCTCAGAGTGGCACTGATAATGCAAATCAAAACATCTTTATAATATATAAACTACAGCAGCCATCTTAAAAGAAATAATAACATAAATTGACTAAAGCAGAGCAAGCTAAGTAGGTTAACAGTCACTAGGTGACAGGTGCACGGGCTTGCAAGCCAAAAGGTGAAGCTAAACTCTTGAGTCCCAATAAAAACTAAAATGGATTCACCATACCCTCCCTATTGCCGAAACAAGGTTGCTAACTTGCTAATGAGGGTGCCTGAGTCCAAGCTAAAATGCTCTGATCTAAAATGACTAAAACCTAATTAAAAAATTAGCTAAGTACATACAAAGAGTAAAATGGCAACCAGGACAACCACAGCAGGTGAAAAGCAAGCCTAATTAATAAAACAATTTAGTGTTAAACTTTAAAAATGTGAGTGAGGCCAATGGTTGAATTATTCAACAATAATCATGGTCTTGAAGAATATCTCCAAAGTCATCGACTGGGAGTGCATCTAGGAAGGACTCCATATCGTCAGATGTCATATCGATCACAAGATTGGCAGACGGATCCTTGGAGCAGAAGTGTGCAGATGCAGTAAACACAGGATCACCCACATAGCTAGCACCATCCATAGTGGCAGATATCGTTGGAGCCAAGTAGTTCACAATTGGTGGCCCATAAGTGACCTCCCGAATCAATCTCAATCTCATGGGGCACGATCATGAATGATCCCTCTTTGGGAACATCAGCAGTTCCTTGACAACAATATTCACTGGCTGAATGGCAAGACACACCAATGATAGACACTTGAAGAGGCTCCAGGTGCAAGGAAAGACAGGTTGCACGCACAGGACTGGTCAGAATGACAATGACCAATCATGCTCCAATTCTTCCAGCAACAAAGCACCAAAGAAATGTACCATGCGATCATTATACAGCTGGACTGGTGGTAGTAGCTCCATTGCTCCCCTTAGCTAAGAAAGCACAACCACTGTGTATTAGGAACAGCAGTCTGTGGTGACACAAAAGCTGAGTTCTGCAGCAAGGTGACCTACAATGTAGATGGCATCTGGAAGGAATCCCACTAAGGAACTTGTCTGTTTGAGATGTATTTATACAGATCATGTAGGACCCCTGCTGCAGGTATGTTCCCAAACAACTAATGAGGGAGCAGATATGTATCGGCAGTTATATGAACAATTCCCAACAAGGGTACATTATGTTCGTATCACACCTAAGTGAGAAAGGGACATGTTAATACCTATGAACATCACTGATCATGATGCTGATAGTGACATATTATCAGAGAGGCACTGACAATGCAAATCAAAACATCTTTATAAAATATAAACTACGGCAGCCATATTAAAAGAAATAATAAAAGATATGGACTAAAACAGAGCAAGCTCAGTAGGTTAAAAGTTACTAATTGATGGGGGCACAGGCCTGCAATCTAAAAGGCTAAGCTAAACTCCTGAGTCCTAATAAGAACTAAAATGGATTCACTTCAAGTTCCACAGTATTACCTAATAAACAGTCTCACAGGCCAGTTGTAAAGAGTTGCACTACAAAGGAAGGTCCCCCGCCGTCAGAGGTCAACTCAGCGAGTTGAGCATCGCAGGATAGAGTGCTGTGGACCTGGGCCAGGCTGTGCCCAAAGGAATTATGCAAATAGTGCACAGAGGCCTCAGGAGGAGAAGAAGGCGTGGTGCACAGGAGTACTGTTGGATTCAGGGAAGGCAAGCTCTTACCTCCTCCAAATTGGGACAGCAGGACCTCAGGACAGTCTTTGTTGAAGGGGTCCACCACCTGTGATCAAAGGAGCATGCTCGTCACCAGGAGAGGAGTCCAAAAGAACCGGTCGTCGACTTAGAAGGTGCCTGAGTGAGCAGGGAAGTGACTCCGTCACTCCACAGGAGATTTCTTTGGTCCTTCTGATGCAGGGTAAAGATAGGGAGTCCAGAGAGCATGCACACCATGGAAACTGTTGCAGTTGCTGGCTGGAGCTTAAGTTGCAGAGGAAAAGTAGCCCTTCTGGAAACTTTGTTGCTGTTACAGCAGTTCCTGGAGCAGTCTGTGGTCAATCTGAGGTCAGAGGATGAAGTAGTAGTTGCAGAGGATTCCTGCTGGAAATATGCAAGTAGAATCTTAGGAGAAACCCACAGGAGAGACCCCAAATAGCCCTAAAAGGGGGATTGGATGCCTTATCAGGTATGGACCTATCAGGAGGGGTCCTTGACATCACCTGCTGGCACTGGCCACTCAAAGGCCTCCAGAGTGTCCCCATACCTTGGAAAACAAGATGGCTGAAGTCTGGGACACACTGGAGGAGCTCTGGGTACCACCCCTGGGGTTGTGATGGACAGGGGAGAGGACACTCCCCTTTCCTTTGTCCACTTTCATGCTAGAGCAGGGCCTGGGGGTCCCTGAACCGGTGTAGACTGGCTTTTGCAAGGAGAGCAACATCTGTGCCCTTCAAAGCATTTCCAGAGACTAGGGAAGGCTACCCCTTCCCAGCTTGTTACACCTATTTCCAAAGGGAGAGGGCGTAACACCCTCCTCCCAAAGGAAATGCTTTGTTCTGCCTTCCTGGGGCCGAGCTGCTCAGACCCCAGGAGGGCAGAACCCTGTCTGTGAGGTGGCAGCAGCTGTAGCTGCATTGAAAGCCTCAGAGAGCTGGTTTGGCAGTACTGGGGGTCCATGGTGGAGCCCCCAGGACGCATGGAATTGGCTCCCCAATACCACCTTTGGAATGGGGGGGACAATTCTATGATCTTAGACACCTTACATGGCCATATTCGGATTTACCATTGTGAAGCTACATATAGGTATAGACCTATATGTAGTTCACACGTGTAATGGCGTCCCCGCACACACAAAGTCCCGGGAATTGGCCCTGACCCATGTGGGGGCACCTTTGCTAGTGCAAGGGTGCCCTCACACTTTGTAACTATGCACCTAACCTTCAGTAAATAAATGTTAGATATATAGGTGACTTATAAGTTACTTAAGTGCAGTGAAAATGGCTGTGAAATAGTGTGTGCTCTATTTCACAAAGGCTGCATTGGCAGGCCTGTGGAAGGGTTTGTCTGAGCTCCTTATGGGTGGCAAAAGAAATGCTGCAGCCCATAAGGATCTCCTGGAACCCCAATGCCCTGGGTACCTAGGTACTATATACTAGAGACTTGTAAGGGGGGGCCCAGTGTGCCAATTGAAATTGGTAAATGAAGTCACTAGCCTATAGTGAAAAATTTAAGAGCAGAGGAGCATAAGCACTGAGGGTCTGGTTAGCAGAGCCTCAGTGACACAGTCAAGCCCTACTGACAACACAAACATTAGGCCATAAATTATGAGCACTGTGATCCTTACCAGCAGGAACCCAGTGAGACAGGCAAAAACATACTGACATACAGGTAAAAATGGGGGTAACATGCCAAGAAAGATGGTACTTTCCTACACCATTAAATGCCCTTTCCTGTGGAGATTTCTGTGGCAATGATCTGTGAGGCAAGCTGTGGAACACAGCATTGTGCTCAGCACACCTATTCAAGGACTGGATATTGGTCTCTCCTCCATTTTTGGAGGCCTGTAAATAAAGTTCATTTATTAGCTTTGCTACACATTGGTCCTGCCATTACTTTTCTACCTTGTTGATGTTCATGAATAATATATGAGGTATGACTAGAGGTGTGTTTGTTTCACCCTGATTGACGATACATCTGCTGAGGTTGGTAATATCTGACTTTGGAACCAGTGCTAGAGTCATGCAGGACAAGTGGAAATGTTCTATGGATGAATGTGTGGAATGTGATCCACTTGGGTTGGCTTTGCATTGGGTGTTGTTCCATATGGCAAGTATTTCTTATTGACGCGGCCATTGTCAACATCTATTTGGTTAAATTTGTCCCCGTGATGTAGATTGGGCATTTGTTCATTGTGTGCAAGCTAGAGGTTTGTTTGTCCACACATAGAGGGTGTTCAATTGTGCCACCTTCCTATACAGTTGAATAGACATGTGTCCATTTTAATGTGTGTACCTTACACCTACTTTACCAAATGTGTGACCATGCTGTTTCTGGACATGCTCTTATACATTTGCCACATTTGGTTATGCTATTGGTTGTCCTTGATATTCATCAGGCCACAGTTCCTGTTCAAATAGTGTTTTTTTGAGGCATGTGCAAAGTGAAATGTGTCCCAGGTCAGCAGCCTTCCTGGGCATCCCCTGCTGCCGCCATACCTAATCTCCAGGGATTGTTTGCATTGTGTGCTTTGAAAGTTTGTCACACAAAGTAATCTGCATCCCATTTACCTTGCATTCTCTTGCAATGCTGGTGATATGTATTAGTCTATTACAATGATTTTGCAGGGACGATGTGTTTGGGTTCAATGACACATCCATACAGATGTACGTGTTCTGTCACAACAGGCCATGGCATGTGTAGAAAAGGAGGGTGCCACTTCAATTTGCAGGTGTGATATTGATGTGGTTTGCTGTTGTGTGACACAATGTTATGAAAACATCACTATCCCTGAAACTGGGATGTACACAGATATCAAGTTTTGTAGTGTGTGGTAGTGCATGGTCAGTGACCTGACCAAAGAGGGCACCATGGGGCTGTGTTGGGACACATGTTATGTACAACTCTGACCCGGGCACACAAAATATATTTGGGGTACGGAGCACAGCATACATGCCAGGTCAATGATAGCCTGCCGAGTTGATGTGGAGTTGGAGGAAACAGGTAGGCGTTTGACTTACTGTTGGTTGTGTCCGCGATGATGTTGATTTTGTGCACCATTGAGCAGCACGAGCATTGGCATGACAGTTAGGATTAGCTCCATGGTGACAGTGGATGTGTGAGTTTGCCTACAGGTGAGTTTCGACCTTATATGCCTCTGTTTCTGTCAGCTCAAATGTGGTGGTTAGACCGCCAAGGTCATGTCAGCAAGAAATAACATTGTGATTTGGCCGGCGGTTGTACTGGCAGTCGGCACTCCGATAGACACTTTGGCTGATCTTGACAACACTGCAGTGTAGATTTGCTGGTGGTGTGGGTAGGGCTACAACAGTCTTTCGTCTATGTAACCACATGTATTTCAATACAGCAGTTGGACTACTAACACAGCCGTGGTCAGGCTGGTGCCATTGTGGTCCCCAGCCCTCCAAAGTCTTAGTGAGCCTCTAAGTCCCATAATGTACTATTTTGAAGACACCTGGGGGCATATTTAAGGAAAGTGGTGCTGCCCTACTGCCACCATGTAGGTGCTGTATCTAAGATATGGTGCACCATGGCACAGGCTAGGGGGCAATAGCATCATTTTTATTGACGCTATTGATGTACTCAGGAGTAGCGCCAAAGTATTGTCTCTACTCCTGCAGAGTATTGGGGCCCATTATAAATCCATGAAGCCCTCTCTTAACGCCTGCTCTGAGCAGGCGTTAAAAATGCCATGAAAAATGATGCAAGGAAATCTGCCATCAGAGGTTGCCCCAGATGCTTCCAGTGTGTTTTTGGAGAAACTGATAGGTTTCTCCTTGCGGAGAGGCAAGGGGGTTGTCGGAGAGGCATCAAAGGAAAGGAAAGGCTTTTAGCAGGAATGCCCACTAGACACCAGGGAGTTAAAAAAAAAATCACATAATGGGAGAGGCCGCTTAGGCAAGGGTCGCTCCCTAAGGTGGGATATCACCTGAGGCCATTACTGCCCCCGTTGGGGGCAGATGGGCATATTTTCATTTAGCCCATCTGCCCCCAAGGGGAGTAGAAACCACTTAGGTACCAGACATTGTTGTGTGTGTGTGTATGTTTTGTTTGGGGGGTGGCCCCTTGGGCAAGGTCCACTCCTCATGGGGGCACATTACTGTTGGCCATTTCTGACCCCTTTAGAGGCAGATCAGCCTATTTTTATTAGTCCTGGGGGGGCAGAAACCACTTAGGCACCAGGAATTGTTGTATGTATTTGTGTGTGGTTTGTTTGGGGAGTGGCCCCTTAGGCAAGGGTGAGTCACCATGAGGAAACATTACTTAGTGGCAAATTGGCCTATTTTCTGTAAGGCTCATCTTCCCCCAAGTGGGGCATAAAGCCCACTAGACACCAGGGACACTAAATGCCAGGGAAGATTATTTTTGTGTGGCCATACCCCCACCCCAAATAAATGGGGACAAAGTTGTTCTGGCCAACGGGGGCAGATGGGGTAATTACCCAAGGAATTAGATTCCAATGAATTTTTAAAAAAGAGGGTGGGGCTGCCAACCACTATGGGCATGGTTTTGCCCCTCACCACAATAGAAGGGGTAACAGTCTTTCAGACCCCCTGCAAACTAAAGTATCTCATCCCAATGGCAAGCCAGAGGACATTTGACTCTTTTGATTTTACATATGGGTCAAGAGAGCTTGGTTAACTCCCAATGTCGTCCCACTTGGAATGGTGAGCGTCTGGACTTTTTGGACTTTGGTGCGCTGCCACCTAGAACAACCTACCAGAACTGGACACATCTGAAAACTAAGCATCTGGATGAGTTCTAAGTGGTGTGCTTCACATGCACCCCACACCATATTCATAACCACAATGCCCTGAAAACCTCCTTTGCCTTATAGCACTTTCTTGTGATGGGACCCTCTGGAATCTGCAGGATTCCAAAAAATTCCTACCAAACAGCATTGTCGCAACTATATTGACAAAAAGTCAGTCACACTTATCAGCCTAAAGACAGTTGGAAAAAATTGTGCTTTTGGACCCATTTGGTTCCCCCCTTAATTTCTACATGTTTTTGGCCCTTACCTGTCACACGGACTTGGCACACCTACACAAGTGAGGTATCATTTTTATAGGGAGACCGAGGGGAAAGATGGGTGGTAGGCACTTTGTGTTGGTGCACTTATTCCACACAGAAATGTGAGGAAAATGTTATTTGTTTAGCTAAATTTGAGATTTGCAAGGGATTCTGGGTAAGACATTGCTTGGGGATTCACGCAAGTCACACTTCACTGGGCTCCCTCAGGTGTTTAGTTTTCAGAAATGTCTGGGTTTGCTAGATTTCCCTAGATGACTGCCGAGCCCAGGACCAAAAACGCAGGTGCCCGCTTGCAAAAACAGGTAGTTTTATAATAGATAACTTTGAGATGTCCATGTTGTGTTTTGGGTCCTTCCCTGTTGCGGGCAATAGGCCTACCCACACAAGTGAGGCACCATTTTTATCAGGAGACTTGGGAGAATGCTGGGTGGAAAGAAGTTTGTGGCTCCCCTCAGATTCCAGAACTTTGCAGCGCCAAAATGTGAAGCTTTTTTTAACCAAATTTTGAGGTTTGCAAAGGAATCTGGGTGGCAGAACCCAGTAAGAGCCCCACAAGTCACCCCATCCTGGATTCCTCTAGACTAGACATCTTAAAAAATGTACAGGTTTGGTAGGTTTCCCTAGGTGCCCGCTAAGCTACAGCCCAAAATCAACAGCTAGGCACTTTGCAAAAAATGTCAGTTTTCAATGGAAATGTGATGTGTCCATCTTGCTTTTTGGGGAGTTTCCTGTCGTGGGCACTAAGCCTACCTACACGAGTGAGGTACCATTTTTATCAGGAGACTTGGGGTAATATAGAATAGAAGAACAAGAGTTCTTGCCAATTGTCTTTCTCTACATTTTTGCCTTCCAAATGTAGGACAGTGTGTAATAACAAAGTGATTTTGAGAAATGCCCCGTAATTCACATGCTAGTATAGGGACCCCCGAATTCAGAGATGTGCAAATACCTACTGCTTCTAAACTCCTTATCTTGTGCCTAGTTTGAAAATACATAGGTTTCCTTGATAGGTATTTTTCACTACTTATATTTTACCAAATTTATTGCTGTACACCCCGTGTACAATGAACACCTCATTTATTGGCTATCAGTACCGTGGGTTCATGATGAACCCACAAGCCCTATATATCCCCACAACCAGAATGGCCCAGCAGACGTAATGGTATATTGCTCTAAAAAATCTGCCATAGCTGGTAAAAGTTACAGAAGAAATGGCTGTTTTAATAAACTCAATGTCAATATTTTTGTATTTCAACTATTACTTTCTATAGGAAAACCATAAAGGATTTACACTAATGACCAATTGCTGAATTCAGATTTTGTCTACATTTCAGAAATGTCTAGCTGTCCAGGATCCACCACTGGTTTCACACTCATTTCTGTCACTAACTGGAAGGAGGCTGAAAGCACAACAAATAGTAAAAATGGAATATGTCCCAGTAAAATACCAAAACTCTGTTGAAAAAATTGGGACATATTTATACTCTGCTTGCGCTGAATTAGCGTCATATTTTTTTTACTTGGTTTATTGGTTTATATTTTTTGGCTTTTTACATTTTGTCAAATATATTTTTTCCATAAAAACAATAGCAATTGTGGAGTGAAGTAAATAAAATAATTTTTTTCTTAATTGTAAAAAACAGAATTAAGATGATTTTACACATATTTGAATACTGCATATTTTCATATTATCTTTTACATACAAATTTTAACTATTTGTAACTTTTTAAATACATTTTTAAACATCATTTAACATATTTATAATTAATATATATATCAAACAATGGAATATATTTTGTACTGTTTTATATATATATAGTTTATAATTTTTTGAACATTTTTTACAACATTGTTTGATATGTTTAATATTTGTATTCTTTTTTTAACATGTATTAAACATTTGTACAGTATTTCTCATTAATTTCTATGGAGCGGTAGAATGTTTTTAGTTTAATTTGGAAGCCATTTTTACTGCTACCTTTTATTGTATTGTCGATTGGTGTAATTTGGGGTCTTTTTTGTAGGCCTGGGCGGAGTTTCCGAAGTTGCACTCTGCGTAACTCTGCGTAACTCTGCGTAGCAGTTAAAAAACTCTGCCATCCTACGCGGAGATCCGCAAGTGCCCTTAGTTTCTCCATCACACCTGTTCACGTTGAGTTTTATGTCAAACACAATGCAGAATACATCCTCTCTTTTAAAATCATTCTTGAACTGCACCACGTGGTTCACATGTTTGCGCCCATCTTGTTTTCTTACTTTGTTCATGGTGCTGGGCCTGTTTTATGAATCCCTTTCTCATCTTTTCAATCCTCCACCCTCCCAATAAATCTACCCCTCATTTTTAGGGTCGAGTGCTTGCAAGCTCTCTGTGGGTTTTTGACCTATATGTAGTACATACTTATAATGGTGTCCCCCCACTCACGAAGTCTAGGAAAATGGGCCTGGATAATCTGGGGGCACCTCTGCTGGTGCAGCGGTGCCCTCACACACAGGTACTTTGCACCCAGCCTTCAGGGTTGGAAGACCTGATATATAGGTGACTTGTAAGTGACCTGGCACAGTGAAAATGGCTGTGAAATAGTGCATGCACTATTTCACACAGGCTGCAATGGCAGTCCTGAAGAAGCCTTTGTATGGTTTCCTTATGGGTGGCAAAACAAATGCTGCAGCTCATAAGGATTCCCTGAAACCCCAATGCCCTGGGTACCAATGTACAATAACTAGGGACTTATAAAGGGGGGTCCAGTGTGGCAATTTGGAGTGAAATAGGGAGTCACTAAACTGTAGTGACAAATTTAAAAAGAGAGAGAGCATGAGCACTGGAGTTCTGATTAGCAGGACTCCCTTGACAATTTAGAAAACAGTAAAACACAGTGACAAGCAGGCCATAAACCATAAGCACTGGGGTCCTGTCTAGCAGGATCCCAGTGACACAGTCAAAAACACAATTACATCAGGCAGAAATTGGGGGTAACATGCCAAAAAGAGGGTACTTTCCTACACATAGTATTAAACTGATATCTCATGCAAGTCTATGGCAAAAGCACACTGCTGGCTGCAGAAAATGGCCACCGGCCACATGGTCAAGCAGCAACAATGAGGAAGGAGCTAGGGAGAACAAAGAACATGTGCAAGCCTATGGCAAAAGAACACTGGCTGAGTACATAAAATGGCCACTGGCCACTTGGTCAAACCAACAGCAGCAAGCAAGGAGGCATGAAGAACAAAAAACACATGCAAGCCTATGACAAAAGCATACTGACTGCCTGCAGAAAATGGTCGTGGTGCACATTGTCAACCAACAACAGTGAGCCAAGAGGCATGGAGAAAGAAAGAATGCATGTAAGCCTATGGCAAAAGCACACTGGCTGGCTGCAGAAAATGGCTGCTGACCACATGGTCAAACAACAGTGAGCAATGAGGCATGAAGAACAAAGAATGCATGCAAGCCTATGGCAAAAGCACACTGACTGACTGCAGAAAATAGCAGCCGGCCACATGGGCCAACAATAGCAAGCAAGGAGGCATGGAGAACAAAGAACACATGCAAACCTATGGGAAAAGCACACTGGCTGGCTGCAGGAAATGGCCACTCGCCAAATGGTCAAACAACAGCAGCAAGCAAGATGACATGGAGAACAAAGAACACATGAAGCCCATGGCAAAAGCACACTGGCTGGCTGCAGAAAATGGACGCTGCCACTGCCACATGGTCAAACAACAACAGCGAGCAAAGAAACATGGAGAACAAAGAATACATGCAAACCTCTGGCAAAAACACACTGGTAGGCTGCAAAAATGGGCATCAGCCACAAGGTCAAACAACAACAGTGAGCAAGGTGGCATGAAGAACAAAGAACATATTCAGGCATATGTACACAGGCTACATAAAATGACCCTTGGCCACATGGCAAGGAGAACAAAGACAAATGGTTGCCTATTGCAAACATACTCATACACACACCAGCCAGACAAAGGAGGCATGGTAACACTGTAAAGAATACTACCATTATTTCAGCAATGTCATACACAAAAATTAACTGAGCTATAAAACTTTTACAACAACACGCATCCTTCTGTGGCATCAAATACTACCCCACATAAATACTTCTTGCAAAAAAAAACATGGCTGCTTATTTACAAGCCCCTTGCGCCACTGCTGCATCATTTTTTTTGGCACAGCGATGATGCAAGAATGACTCCATATTTACAAAGGGACGGTAGAGGCTTTTTGTGTAACTTTTTCCCCCTGTGCATCGTTTTCCATCAGGGTCAGATCTGGCTACATCAGATGCCGACAATAATATGCAAGGTAGGAGTTCCCCCTTAAAATATGATGCTGGTTCGATGCAGCCATATTCACAAGCATTTTTTCGAAAAATGACGCACTCTTATAAAAAGTCGTGCAAAGTCTGCAATGTGTCAAAAAATTAATGCCTGGTCAGACCAGGCGTTAAAATGATGCTTTGGCCCAGGTACTTAAGGAGAACAGACCCAAAATACTCTGGAAATTTCTAGGACAACAGGGATCTACTCCGGCTACATCTTGGAGCACCAAGAAAACCACTGCAACCACCACCATCACCAACACCACCCCAATCACCACCACACACACCACAGAGGTACCACAGGAGAAGGAAGCCAATCTACTGGCAGCAGACCTCACTGATTGCCCTCAGGGAAGAAGATGTCATCACCTTTTGCTGGCTGTGCATTGAGTCTATCATCTAGCTGCTTCACCTCATTGCACCCAGACTGCAGGCAATGGTTGACACGGTGACCAACATACCACCACTGACCAAGTTCCTAACCTTGCTACATCTGCTGGCTTTGAGCTCCTTCCAGACCACTGCAGCATGAGTGGGAAGAGTGTCACAGCCGTTCTTCTCAGCATTCCTCCCCTCTGTCCTGGATACAATCATTCACCTCACACCCTTCCACATCCTCTTTCCTAACACCCAGCCAACTGGTGCAGGAACTTAAACAGGGCTTCTAGAGCATTGCTGACTTTCTGCATGTTCTCTGTGCTATGGATGTGCAACTCGTTCCCCCTGCTGCACCTGAACACTTGTACTGGAACAGGAAACATAGCCAGTGCATCAACATCCAGGTAATTTTTGACCATCATGGACTGATCCTGAATTTGGTAGCCAGCATTCCATCATCAACCAGGTGTTCTACAAGGGATAATATGGAAATGGCCGACTTGTAGGTAAGCAAACAGCAAGCACCTAACAGGCACAATAACAAATGAATATGGAGGAACACAATGCACAGATCACTCTCTGCTTGCACAGATAGGGACTGCATGATGAGGTATGTTACACACAAATGCATCATGCTTCAGTACAAATATGTAGTGTAAATTACCCTGACATACAGGTGGACATCTCAACCCAGTTTTACACATGTTGCATGATGTAAAGGCACACAGCCATATATGGCAGCCAGGAAATCTGCCCAACATCTCTGTGTGCAAGGGAGGTATACCATGTACACTGGGGGGTGTTCACACGCAACACACATAGACCATCAGACATCTCATGGCTCACACATCAGGGACTAGAGGCCACATATACGAGGCCCTAGTAGGACACTGCCAACAGAGCAACATTTATTTGGCACTAAGTAGCACAGTGTGCCACTCTATATTTACAAGGCCATGCAAATCCACCTTGTGTGGCTTTTCATGGCCTTGTAAATAGGGACCCCTTTCATGGATGACAATTCATGAAAGGGGAGTTCCATGGGTGGTGCTTGGGGTGTACACACACAACACCCATGGAAGCTGAAGGAATCAGACACATTCACAGATTTACAAGGCAAGGAATGCATCAGATTCATACGCCATTTCAGGGGTGTTGTAAGAGTGACACAACAGGGAGAAATATCTCCATGACTCCTGTTTTATTCTCTTCCTATGTGTGATGCATCTTGCAGCACACATAGAAGGGGAGACACATCTCTTGTGATGGTTTTCTATGCAGGACAGTGTCCTTCACAAAAACAATTATCCCTAGCACCATGATGTAAGGCTGCTGGCATTGGCACTAGGTAGCAATGTGCCTGCCAGTGTAGGAGGAGAGGCCAGAAAGGCATTGTATCTTGCAGATTTGGTGCATTTCTTTCCTTTCTTAGTGGTTCACGGCAGTACAGCAAAGCACTTGCTGTGCCGACCTCTGGCATGGGCCTTGTAGATGAGGCTTTAAGTACAAGATGACAAACCATGGCCAATGGGCAGGTGACATGTAACTGTACAAATCTATAATGTTATATAAAATAACTTCCATTGCACAAGTGTGAAGTGCAATGCTACACACAGACATTACTCACCATGCTTCTGAGGCAGCAGCCTTGGCTGGGAGCCTCTCAATCATACACAAATTCCATCCTCAAAACAAAGAACGCATACAACCCATGTAAGTGTGAATTTGAACTTGCTAGGCACCTTGTGTTTATGTTCAGTTGTGTAGACCCCACAATTGCAGGAGGAACCAAGTATTGTGTACCAGTTCCCTTCCTCAGAGATGTAGCACAGTGCAGGAAGTCATGTAGCTGGACTGCAGATGACCACTCACAAATCTGTAGGATACATGTGTTGTGTTCACAAATTGGGCACAATGCCGTCACACATGTATGCTATGCTCCCCCCAGACATGAAAACATGGATTGGGAAATGGCAGTTGTCACATTATGTCATGTATTTGGGATGTGTGAGTGCATACTGTGTGGATGGCATCATGTCAACTAGAATAGATAATGTAGGACATTCAAAGGCATGGACAAATATAATGTAGGTCAATACCAACTTCTAGGGAGGAGCATGGGCCCATACATGTGTCAGCCATGTCTGGCATGTTACCAACAACCTAGGCTGGACCTCTAAAAAAAGATTCATATCCACATTCTGTCTCACCACACATGTATTGTGGATACCAAATATTAGGTGGACTAGAGCGAAGAGAATCAGCCACCACCAAACTCTGCTGCAGAAATATGACAGTTAGGAAGTTGAATTGTATGATGTACCTGCTTATGCACTTCATGTGACATCACATACAGTGAGTGAACAGTCCCCTAGAAATGGCTGTACACTAACATGATTGTGGCCATAAAGGGGAGAAGTGCTTGACAATACCAATACACATAACACACATGTGAAGGGCATATGCAAATATAGAAGTACAACAAAATGACTCTATTGCTATTTTTTTACATTTCAGCTGACAAAGTATATAGCATCCAGCCGTGGGTAATGACATTGTTTGGAAACCCACGAACTGAGGTGCTGAAGAAACATCATTGAACTGACCTTTGGCCTACTTAGGGACAGTATCACTGCCTAGACATTTCTGGGGGGAGACTCTTGAATCCCCCTTTGGTCTGCAAAATCATATTGGCCTGTACAGGACTGCACAATATTTGTGTCAGGACAAATGTCCCCTGGGGCACAGAGCAGGAGGTACCAAGGGATGAGGAGGAAGACGTGCAACCACACCATCATGACATCTAGAACACTGTTGCATGTTGCAAGTGCATGGAGGTGTGCACACATTTTGGAGAATGTCTTTTTCTTAACAGATGTGAATGAAGGCATGACATTGCCAAACATTTGAATGAATGGTTTAATCTAACATATGCCTTGGAGTGTTTGTCACAGTCCCACTAAAACAAATATACCCACATCCACAAAACTATAAGTAGGCCACAAAGGTAGTCAATCACATGTGAACACTCTCATCATACCCAAAGTACAGGACATAATTCACTGATCTCAGAAAAGTGTGGTGTATAATGTTTGCATTGTCTGTTGAACCAACATGCTGAACTGAAAAAACTCATATCCACCAATGAACTGTTGGTACAAACAGAAAAAAGACAGATATGAATCCCTATGTGATGCACTGGATCAAAAATTATGGCAATGTCTGTAAATAATAGCAATAAACTGTAACAGTGGATCAGTGTGTGATAGGTATCAACTCAATGGCTGAAAACTTCATAACATTAGAGACATCTCACAACATCCTCATTATTTGCACTCATATTCCTGACAAATAGTAACAGTACCACAGAGGACAGTACACCTGTATGTGTAGCATAGTGTCCGACAAATCAGTGATCATCTTGCATGGATGTCAATAAACATCCTAGCACGTCTCACACTGTTGGCAATGTGTCTGAATAAATCAGGGTACAGAATGACTGGTATATGTATGTGGGCCCATTAGCTGTAATAACCATTTTCCCAATCCAGCCCTAATCACTGTGCAGCTGACAAAGGATATAGGCCCTCATTATGACATTGGAGGTAAATAACGAATACCGCCTAGCTGACTGCTGCCAGCATACCGCCGCCGAGGCAGACATCTGTCCGGTAGATTATGACACATACATACAAAACCGACAGAAAACAGCCACAACCACAAAACCGTCTGACCCATTGTACGTGATAAACTACCACCCATATTGTAACGCCACCAATATCACGCCCTCCAAGTAATGACCCACGATTCACCACCGTGGACATTCAATGGCGGTAAACCATTGGCAGTGAACACTGCTGTGGCGGATATGGCCACCCAAATCTAAAACAAGACAACATTGGCCAGAACAAATATCCCACACCTGACACAAATACACACACCCCACACACCCACCAAAAGCACTATATAACAAGCCCCCAAATCACCCACAATCCTTTGCTAACATGAGAAGATGGCTACACTTTGAGATGCTAATCAAAAAGAGAACTGCACACACATATCACAACTACCAATTCATTCGCCATGTACCACACACCCCACACATCACCCTCTGCACAACGTACACACACCACACAACACCCATGTCCCCACAAAGGCACCCCTGTTTCAATGATGAGGAGTTGCGGGTCATGGTTGAGGAAATAGTCAGGGTAGAGCCACAGCTGTTTGTAGCACAGGTCCAACAGATATACATTGACAGGACAATGGAGCTATAGCGGAGGATCGTGGGCAGGGTGAACGTCGGGGATCCTACATCCACATGCAAGGGACGACATAAGGAAGAGGTGGAATGACCTACGGGTGAAGGTGCATTCCATTGCAGCAAGGCACCAGCTCGCCATCCAGAGGACTGGCGGTGGACCCCCACCTCCTCCCCCACAGCTGACAGCATGGGAGGAGCAAGTCTTGACAATCCTGCACCCTGAGAGACTTACTGGAGTAGCAGGAGGACACTGGTGAGTCAACATTTACTACCTATCACACCCGATACCTGCATGCCACCATGACTCCTCACCCTGACACCCTTCATCCCACTCCATCCCACACAGTGCACCACCACAATTCCCAAAATGAAATTTCAAGCCCTGCATGCCATACCCACTGCATGCACATCCCTTCTAGCCCTGTATGTACAACTACCACCAATGCATACACAGCATGGAGAACTAACAATCCCACAGTGCATCACCTTACACAAACAAAGGTGGCAGTGCAACAGCAATAATATATGGGAAGCTAGTGATACAGAATAGGTCACAGACATGTAGCATAATACACCACTTACATCCCCACAGGTGCCCCAGCCAATCTCAGTGGCAAGGAGGTACCACCGCTATCCAGTGCCCCACCAGAAGATGCCCCAGTGATGACAGCAACTCTGGAGCTCTGGATCTGGATGAACTCCCTGGTACATCAGGGACCCCTGGTCAGTCGGCTACCCCAGCCCACAGCCAGTCCACTATAGAGCCTTCCCCCTCAGAATCCAACACCACAGCAGCCACCCAACATCCCCAGACCTCTGTCCCCAGGACAAGTCAATCAGCAGTGTGCTCACCTGTAGAGGGACCCAAGTCCACACCTCACAGGCAAGACAATGAGGGTCCTGGAGTCAGTGGGAGTGGGAGTGGGCACACCATTCAGGGGACACAGGCACAGGGGGCCAGTGATGGTCCGGGACAGCTGTGCACCGGGGGAGGACAGGCCCAGGGAACAGACTGCCCAGGAGGCACTCACTAATGTCCTGGGGGCTTACCAACAATCCCAGGACAAGATGGGTCAGGTGATAAACATCATGCAGGACAACCAGCAGCTGCAGGAGGAACACCACCAGGAGATCAGGCAAGAATTGCAGGCCCTGAACACCACCATGGTCTCCATTGCAGGGGTGCTGGGTGACATGGCCAACATTATGAGGGACTACACAGCATACCAGAGGGCCCCTTCCACTAGCCAGTGTACTGACCAGCCCTCCACATCTGCTGTAGCTAGTGGACAGGGGGCCCTGCCACAGGACCCACAGGCCACCAGCACCCCTCCCCCTGCAGAAGGTGAACCACCCGCAAACGTTCCCTGCAACCCAGACACAATTGCCAAGACCAAGATTACCGCCAGGAAATTAGCCCCTCCTGAATGTCCCCCTTGTGTTCCACTGTGTCACCTTGTAACTTTGAACTGCCATTGCTCCCCTTCCTATGGCCTCTTGAACACTGGACCTGTGCTACTAACAGACTGGCCCATTACACTGGACTATTCCCAACCATCAACCCACTCTATTGCTCTTTGCATTGCATACAAATTTTCAATAAACACCCTTGGACACAACTCGAGTAATAGTGATTTATCTGAAGGTATTGCACAATGTATTAAACTGTAATGTACTGCATGATCTTGTGTAAATGTCCAGTAATATGTTGATCCATCCTACAAACGTGTCTCAGCAGTCTGTAGATATCACAGCATTACACTGTTGTAGCCACAGGCACATCTACAATAAGGGAAGGCATGGGTGACAGTCAGGTGGGATGCAAAAGTAATGACTAGCATTATACTACAGCTACACAGCACAACACTGAAATGGAGAAATGTTTAGTGCAACAGTCTTACCTGAATGTCGTTGGAAGTACTGCTGTATCATATGTGTCCTGTTGTCCACATCCTCCTCCTCTTCCTCCTCTTCACTGTCCTCATTGTCCAATGCTGCTACAGCTGCATTGTCAACCCCCTCCTCCTGCAGATAGGGCACATGGCATCTGAGGGCCAAATTGTGCAGCATGCAGCACACAACAACAATCCTGCAGACCTTCTCAAGGGAGTAGCACAGGGATCCACCTGTCAATGGAGGCACCTGAACCTGGCTTTCAGGAGACCGAAAGTCCTTTCAACTATCCTCCTGGTACACCCATGAGCATCATTGTACCTATTCTGCTGCACATTGGCATGGGGTATGACTCCTGAAGGCATACACTGACATACATTGGGTGGGGACTGCTCACCTATAAGCCACACTCTGTGCCTTTGTAGTTGTGCCGTAAGCTGTGGGACACTGCTATTCCTCAGGACAAAGTCATCATGCACCAACCCAGGATACTTGGCAGTAACATGGGAGATGTACTGGTCAGCAAGGCACCCCATCTGGACATTGAGTGAGTGAAAACTCTTCCTATTCCTGTACACTTGATCATTGGCCCTGGGGGGGACTAAGGCAATATGGGTCCTGTCAATGGCCCCAATAACATGTGGTACATGTCCCATTGCATAGAATCCAGCCTTCACCGTGAGTAAATCATCTACCTGGGGGAATGCGATGTAGATGCACATATGTTTGAGCAAGGCTGGCATAACCCTTGCAAGCACAATAGAGAAAATTGGCTGTGACATCACTGTCACCTGGAAAGAGACAGTTGCCAGGAAATGGAGCACTGAGAGTACCTGCTCAAGAGGGGGTTACTGTTGTGCAACAGATAGCAGAAAATAGATCAGGCTCTAATTGTGCACACATCTTTGTGATTGTGGCCCTGTCAAGACAATAGGTGATTATGATGTGCCTGTGCTACAGTGTAGCCAAGTCCACAAGGAGTCTGTACACGGATGCTTGCCTCCTCCTCCTATTCCTCTGCAGTGGTTGGTACCTAAGGGACCTAAAAGTAAGAAGCAAGTGACAACAGGAAGCATGAACACATTACAGTAGTGTAAACAGAACATGCTTGTATGTTGGACACTGGAACTGTCTATGTGTGTTCATTCGACTACAATGACACACTCATTAATCTGGACGTGTGTACTAGTATTAGAAACTGGCAACAGCCTGTCCTGTATGCAGGGACAGGTGAAGGTGACCTCACTCCGTCGGCGTTCGTGTCATGGCAGGAGGCGGACTGCACCGCTGTGCAATTGCTCATTGGCTAACATGGCCCTCTACGGAGTATGGGAACCAATGATGATCAACGCCAGTGGTGACGGTGTTCACCACCGCGGACGTGACTGCCATTTTATTTCTACCACTTCTGTTGATTCCTGACATTCCACAGGACAACATCTCCACTGCGTGTGCTGCTGTGACCTGTGTCTGGAACCTGCCATGGCCTTTGCAACAGGGGAAAGGGTTCCAGCCTTCACGTCGGAGGAGTTACAGAGGTTTGTGGATGGGGTCCTACCCCTGTATGGGCAGTTGTATGGGCCTCCAGACCAACAGGTGAGTACACCATGGGTACGTTGCATGAGACATGGCTACATGGAGATGTGTGTGTGTGCTGGCAGTGTGTCATTTAGGGTTCTGGGTGGTGGTAGTGTTAATGCAGAGGAACGGGTCATGTGTGTGCTTGATGAGGGGCAAATGCAGTTTGTAGGCCATATGTGTGACAGGTTGGATTGGCTGGTTCATGGTGTCCCACTGTTTGTGTTTCCTCTGCAGGTCAGTGCCCAGCAGAAGAAGGGGTTCTGGCGTGCCATCGCCAAGGACATGCAGACCCTGGGGGTCCATAGCAGGCGGAGCACCCACTGCAGGAAACAGTGAGAGGATGCTGTGCCCGGAAGGCTGTGGAGGCCCAGCTGGGGACGGCCTCCCAACGAGGGAGAGATGCTGGTCGGAACCTGACCCCCCTGATGGCCTGCACACTAGCGGTGGCCTACCCAGAGCTGGATGGGAGCTTGAGGGCATCAGAGCAGACACAAGGGGATGAGTACAGTGTGCTTGACAACTTTCTCTGTTGCCTGGCATGGGATTTGGGTGCAGGGTACTAGTCAGAGGATGCCCCAATGCCAGTTTATACATTGCTGCATGGTCCAGCTTAGGTTAATTAGTTGAAATGCATGTTTTTGATAACTAGGTAGCTGGCTTTCCATGGCTGACAGGGGTTAGTTGGTCATAGTTGGTGTGCAGATGGCAGTGTCTGGCTCCTACCTGATGTGGTACTTAGCCAATGGAATGCCAGTGTTGTCCATACTGCCCACTTTCAGTCTCAGTGTGTGACAGTGATGTGTATGCCATCTGTGCTGTTGGTGCTTTGATTGACCCTGTGCTCCCTTTCTTCTCCCCCACCTCTCCTTTTGTCATCCTGTCCATGTGTGCATTAGCATCATCTGGTGACGGAGCAGGGGCACCGGCGAGTGAGGTAGCTGCAGCCCACGGGACCCACGAGGCAGAGTCCACCATCGCCGAGGGGATCAGTGGGATGGAGAGTGAGGGGAGCACCATGGCGGGGACAGGAGCTGATACCACTGACTCTGATTCCTCCACTGATTGCATCTCCCTGGTTGTGCCGGACCCCTCTGTGACCATCCCAGCTACAGGTTCAACTGGCACCCACTGTACGAGCACCGCCCTCCCAGTAGCATCCCACCAAGTTGCCCGTGCCCGCTCACCCAGGAGGGTGGGCATCTCCTTCACCACAGGCCCTGCCCAAGTCAGCCCTGCTGCCCTCAGTGAGGAGGCTATTGACCTCCTGCGATCCATCTCTGCAGGGCAGTCAACCATAGTGAATGCCATCAAGGGGCTGGCATCCCAGATGCAGCAATGCAACGCCTTCCTGGAGGGCATTCCCCGTGGCTTGGCAGGCATACAGAGGTCGTTTCAGGCTCTGGCCTCTTCACTGACAGCAGCCAATGTCCCTGTTTCTTCCATAACCGGAGGGCAAGGAGCAACTCCATAACCAGAGGGCAAGGAACCCCCTCCAAAACCAGAGGGCAAGGAGCCCCCTTCATCACCAGAGGGCAAGGTGCCCCTTCCAGAACCAGTGGGCAAGGAGCCACCTCCAGAGCCAGTGGGCAAGGAGCCCCCTCCAGAACCAGAGGGCAAGGAGCCCCCTCCATCACCAGAGGGCAAGGTGGCCCCTACAGAACCAATGAGCAAGGAGCCCCTCCAGAACCAGTGGCCAAGGATCCCCCTCTCAATGAGAAGGCCCCCCACCTAACCCCCCACCTCACTGCCCCATGAGGTGCCTGCCCATTTCCAACAAGATGCTCCTGATCAGTGGAGTCCCGATGTCAGGAGTCAAATTTGGGCTTTGACTTTGCCCTGTGGGCCTTAGAGACTTTGAACTGGCCTTCGGGCCTGCATGTAAATATGCAGTTGTTTATGTTTTTGGATTTGGGCTTTTCATCCAACAGGATTACAGTGGTTGGAACAGAGGTATATGTCCTGGCTTTCTTTGCTTTTGCGTCCTCTTACAGTCGATTTACTCTGCAGCTGGTTCTGAGTGTGTGGTGTGTGTGTATGGTGTATGTTGTGTGTGTGTGTGTTTGTCATTCTCCCCTCCCTCCCTCCCTCCCTCCTTTGTGTGCTAAGCAGCTGTACTCACCATCGTCGCCGGCATTAGAGCTGCAGTAAGGTCATTGTGTGGTACAGTATCGGGAAGACTTGCAGTTCTGGTTCCAA
Organism: Pleurodeles waltl; assembly: GCF_031143425.1. Lineage (NCBI taxonomy): Eukaryota > Metazoa > Chordata > Amphibia > Caudata > Salamandridae > Pleurodeles > Pleurodeles waltl. The sequence continues at coordinate 366,747,647 of NC_090439.1, forward strand.
GGCGGCCGCGTACACCTCTGAGTCCCTGGAGCTGAATGTCTCCTTTTATATGTTGTGTTTCCGCCAAGCTTTTGGTGGCGTTGTTACCGCCTCGAAATCCTAGCGATGTACTACGTCATTATATGGTGGGAAGATCCTTGTCTTCTGCCTGCCTGTAGGTGGCTGCCACCATGTTCAGTGGTCGTACCTCGCTGAAGGTTGTTGTGGTACATTGGCTGTCTATGGGAGGGATCATCGCCATGGTCATTACTTGGCGGTCATTACCGTTGGCCTGGCAACAGTACTACCAAGGTCATTATGAGGGCCATAGTCTGTAGCTGCAGGTGAGTACCCTTCACAAACACACCCACACAGAAGCCCAGCAGAGTCACAATCATGTCCTAAACAGGACCTTCTACATTTTGGATGGGACTTCCAGCATAAAAAAGTATCACTTCAGGAGTCAGGATATGTTTGGGGGCCAATTACCCTACTCACCACCAATAGCACTAAACATACTAGTGTGCTACATATTGCAAAACACATGTACATGGCATATTCACCCATGGCCCAATGACAATGAGGAACAAGAAGAACTGGACGATGAGTATGGGGAGGATGAGGAGCAAGCACAAAATGAAACATCAATAGCAACAACATTGCTGGTGTACCAAATACTAGTCATGTGTGTGGTACATGTGTGATTGACTCTCACAATGTCCGAAGAGCATGATGACAAGAGAAAGTGTAGCTGTGTAAGATAACATATTTCATCACAACCAGTCTATAGCCACATTACCTGTCAGTCACATTGTGAGAGAGCCTTCCTGTTTGCATATACAACCAAATTTTACTGACTTATATTGGTTTCTACTGACCCTGGCTGTACCCTGGGTCTGCTAACCAGGCCTACAGCCACTTCTCTAAATAAAAGGTATATGATAAAGTGGTACAAGTACAGTTGCCAATAACAGACACCTGTAAGTCCCTAGTAGATAACAGGGCAAGGGGGAATCAAACTACCTATAAGTCCCTAGTATATAATAGAGCAGGGAAGTGTAGAGGCCCTGCCTTGCAGACAGTAAAGTAAAAGTTAAATGTGTGGCAACTGTATCTGGGACAAAATTGTACTTCTAATGAATAAAAACACATAATTCCTGCCTGCAATTCACATCTAAGATCTCCTGTAGAAGCCCCAGGGATGGTGTGCCATGTAACTATAAGTAGGACATATCAAATGATGTGTGATATGGCCTGGTGAGGGTTACACTGCACATCAAGGTCTTTGAACATTGTTGAAACTTAGCTCCATAGGCCTACATGGTAAGATATAACTTAAGAACAAACATTGCAAAGTAGGAGGTAAGTGTGTCATGACATAACTCAATTGCCAGTGGGAAATCCAACAATGTGCCACTGTTGAAATCATAATGACTAATACTAGAAATACGTAATAAGATTTCCTATACAAGTGGCTTGTGTGCTCCCATAAGAGTGCATGTTAAACAGATATGAGCTTAGGTACCACAGGCTAATGACACTGGTATCACCACTAATATGGATCGTCTGATGGCACAAGCTTATCAACAACATCCAGGTGGCCATGCCAAGTCCAGCTATGTGGCAAATCATTGAGTCATAGGGACTAAGTAACAGAATGTACCCATAGAAGCTCACAGGTGTCATTTATTGCAATGGGTGTTGGTGAATCAGTGTTCAACAGCCCACAAGGATCGCCTTGGTGACAAATGTAAAAATGTGAATGTCAACATGTGGCTGTTGAAGAGGGTCACATATCCATACAATCTGCTGTCATTTCGTATCACAGTTCAATCAACACCGTCATGCACATGTACCATCCATGGCCCAGTCCAACATGACCAATGTGAGATACATAATGTAGGACACATTGAAACAGGTAAACCAAGGTCACAACAATTCATACATTCTTGTTGATGTTCTTCTGGTGATGTCTGACAGGTTTGCAAATGAACCTGGTCCACATGAATCACATAACCTATCACAAGGTTTAAAAACATGGGATTGTGGGTGTACACACACTGCAATGTGCAACCAACACCATCTTAATGCAGAGTGCAGTAACATTTTGAAGTGCATTGCCTTGCTGTCCTTCCTAAGTTCTAGACCACCAAAAGGCATGAATGTTGTGTCAACAACATACCCTCAGTGTTGGAGGTTGGCCTGGTTTGTGGTGGGTACACTAGGTACGTATAACTAATACCAGGTCCAGTTATCCTTTATTAGTGAAATGTAGTCAGTGTTCTAGCAGCTTAGGCTGTCTAGAGGCAGCTGTAGCAGAGCAGCTTAGGCTGAACTAGGAGACATGCAAAGCTCCTGCAATACCACTATAGTTACATAGTACTTATACACAATAAAAGACAATACTCAGTGTTACCAGAAATAAAGATACTTTATTTTAGTCATACAAGGCCAAAAATATCTTAGAGACAATACTCCTTCTGCAGGTAAGTATTATACACAATGTATACACTAGAGACTAAAATGGGGTAAGTAAATAGTCATAGAATAGTGCAAACAGTAGAAAATACAATAGAATGCAATAGGCCTATTGGAAACACAAACCATATACTAAGAAAGTGGAATGTGAATCACAAATTCCCCCCTAGACAAGTGTATTGTGTAGAGGGGCACTGGGAGTACAAGAAAACACCAAAGGTAAGTAAAATACCCCACACCAGAACTCAGGAAAGTAGGAGTAAAGTACTGAAAGTTTCCTCAGGACACACTACGAGTCGTAATAAGAGTTATTGCAAGAACCAAGCAAGACTCCAAGCAACAAATGGTGGATTCCTGGACCTGAAGACCTGTAAAAAGACGAGACCAAGTCCAGAAGTCGCAGAAGATTTCTGGAAGGACAGGAGCCCCTGCCAACCTAGAAGATGGTGCAGAAGAAGATTCTCCGGTTAGAAGAAGACTGCAAAAGAGCACCAAAGTAGATGACTCCGGGTTCCTGCAGGAGATGTCCAACGTCGAGAAGTTGGATGCAGGCTATTTGTGTTGCTGGATTTGTCCAACAAGCCTTGGTTCAAGCAAGGTCACGGTTTGCATCAAAATAGCGCTGCCTGAGGAGTCCCACAGAAACGGTCACCATCTTGGAAGGTGCCTGTAGGAGTAGGGTAGTGACTGTGTCACCCCACAGGAGATTCCTTTGGTTCTTCTGGTGGAGAGTGAAGACAGAGAGTCCTAAGAGCATGCACACCTTGGAAACTGTTGCAAATGCTGGCTGGAGCTGAAGTTGCAGGTCACAGGAGTCGTCCTGGATATGTTGTTGCAGTTACAGCGGTTCCTGGAGCAGTCTGAGGTTGATCCGATGGTCAGAAGCTGAAGCAGAAGATGCAGAGGATTCTTGGAGGAGTCTTGCAAGCTGAATCTGAAGAGGAACCCACAGGAGAGACCCTAAATAGCCCTGAGAGGGGGATTGGCTACCTACCCAGGTATGCACCTATCAGGAGGGGTCTCTGACGTCACCTGCTGGCACTGGTCACTCAGAGATCTCCAGAGTGTCCTCAAACCTTGGAAATCAAGATGGCTAACGCCAGGGAGATCTAAACAAAAACTGAGTGACAGGGAGATTAATGGTCCAGTGTATAGTCTCCCAAAGTTACTAATTACAAATAAGAGATACACTGTTCCAAAGGAAAAGAAAGAACAAAGGGCAGCCCTTATGCTAGAAGCAAGTGCCCTCACACACTCACTTGGATGTCATGCTTCATCATCGGGCAAGCTCCTCGTCAGACCGGTGCTGCAATGTCTGGTGGGCACCCCTATAAAGGGGCACTTTGTGGGAGATCTTTTTCTCAATATTTACTGTGCCGTGATGAAGACAGCGTAGAGAGGTCAATGCCAACCTACAGACACTACAGACAGTAGGAGAGAGAGAGAGAAGATTATAATTGGCTCAAAACCCAAACAGAACATCAAATTTTTATGATCAGGAAAGGGTAATGGCCAAAGCAATAAAAGCATAGAAATGAGAGTGGGGAATGAGGTAATGCTCAAGCACTTTCCAAATACCAATAGCGGCAGGGGATAAGGGACTACCTTATGCCCCTGAAAAGAGGGTCAACATTTTCATGTCTAAACGGTCCATATGGATTCATCGACACTTCATCAGGACCCAAAAACTCAACTAAACACTAGGCATACTGGAACACCATTATAATTCCCTAGTGTTTGGTACCTAGGTACCCAGGGTATTGGGGTCCCAGGAGATCCATATGGGCTGCAGCATATTTTTTGCCACCGATAGGGAGCTCAGACAAACCTTTACACAGGACTGACATTGCAGCCTGAGTGAAATAATGCATGCGTTATTTCACAGCCATTTTCACTGCACTTAAGTATTTTATAAGTCACCTATATGGCTAACCTTCACTTGCTGAAGGTTAGGTGCAAAGTTACTAAGTGTGAGGGCACCCTTGCACTAGCAAAGGTGCCCCCACATAGTTCAGGGCCATTTCCCTCAACTTTGTGAGTGCAGGGACACCATTACACGCATGCACTACATATAGGTCAATACCTATATGTAGCTTCACAATGGTAACTCCAAACATGGCCATGTAACATGTCTAAGATCATGGTATTGTACCCCAATTCAAATCTGGTATTGGGGAGCCAATTCAATGCATCCTGGGGGCTCCACTATGGGCCCCCAGTACTGCCAAACCAGCTCTCTGTGGTTTCCTCTGCAGCTACAGCTGCTGCCACCCAACAGACAGGGTTCTGCCCTCCTGGGGTCTGGGCAGCCCAGTCCCAGGAAGGCTGAACAAAAAATTTCCTCTGAGAGAGTGTGTTACACCCTCTCCCTTTGGAAACAGGTGTTAAAGGCTGGGGATGGGTAGCCTCTCCCAGTCTCTGGAAATGCTTTGAAGGGCACAGATGGTGCCCTCCTTGCTAAATCCAGTCTACACCAGTTTAGGGAACCCCCAGTCCCTGCTTTGGTGTGAAACTGGACAAAGAAAAAGGGAGTGACCACTGCCCTGTCCATCACCACCCCAGGGGTGGTGCCCAGAGCTCCTCCAGTGTGTCTCAGACCTCTGCCATCTTGGTTCCAGAGGTGTGGGGGCAGTCTGGAGGCCTCTGAGTGGCCAGTGCCAGCAGGTGACGTCAGAGACCCCTCCTGACAGGTGCATACCTGAGTAGGTGGTCAATCCTCCTCTGAGGGCTATTGAGGGTCTCTCCAGTGGGCTTTTCCTCAGATTACGACTTGCAAGGATTCATCAGGGTTCCTCTGCACTTCTCTCTTCGACTTCTGCCAAGGATCGACCGCTGACTGCTCCAGCACGCCTGCAAAACTGCAACAAAGTACCCAGAAGACTACCAGCAACATTGTAGCGCCTAATCCTGCTGGCCTTCTTGATTGTTTCCTGGTGGTGCATGCTCTTGGGGCTGCCTGCCTTCACCCTGCACTGGAAGCCATGAATAAATCTCCTGTGGGTCGATGGAATCTTCTCCCTGCTCCAGCAGGCACAAAATTTCAGCTTCACTGGAACTCTGGGTCCCCTCTCATCATGACGAGCGTGGCCCCTGGAACACAGGCGGTAGACCCAAGTGACCCAGACTGTCCAGTGGTCCAACTGTCTGAATTTGGAGGAGGTAAGTCCTTTCGTCCCCTCCCCAGACAGTAATACTGTGCCCCGCATGTTCTGCAGCTACAATGGCTTCTGTGCACATTTCCAAGAAATCCTGCCTGCTCATCTGAGCCTAGGTCCCCAGCACTCCGTCCTGCGATGTTCAGCTCCCTGAGTTGATCTCCGGTGTCAAGGGACCTCCCTTTGCAGTGTTGAGATGACCGCTGTGTTCATACTTCTTGAACCCGTGTTCAAGGACTTCTGCAGGTCCTTCCTTCCTGTCTGAGGACTCTCTACATTGCTGAGGCCCCCCTCTGTCTCTTCTCCCAAGTGGCAACATTCTGGTTCTTTCTGGGCCCGGCAGCACCCTTTTTCCTCCAACCGCAACTCTTGCAGCTCGCAAGGCTTATTTGCCGGATTTTGCCAAAGAAACAACTCTGCATCCTCCAGATCGCCATGGGACATCTCCCGCATGAAGAAGAACTTCCTACCTCCTTTCGCTGTTGCAAAACCTGCAGCTTCTTCCAACCAGAGGCAGCCATTTTGCACCGTCGTCTGGGGTTTAGTCGACTCCTGCACCCCCTGGACACTTTAGCGACTCTTGGACTTGGTCCCCTTCCTTTGCAGGTCTTCAGGTCCATGAATCCATCTTCAGTGCTTTGCAGTCTGTTGCGGTCCTTGCAAAATCCTTTATCACCTCTTTAGTGTGTTTCTGGGGAAATAGTAGTACTTTCCTCCAACTTTCCAGGGTCTTGGGGTGGGGTCTCCTTTACACTCTTAGGGCCAGATGTAGCACGCCGTATGCAGGGCGCAAACTGCAAACAATGCAGTTTGCGCCATGCAAACGGCATCCCGCAATGCTCATTCCCAAATTGTGAGTCGGTACCGACTCGCAATTTGGGACTGCGACTCGCAAATAGGAAGTGGTGTTCCCTTCCTATTTGTGACTCGCATCGCAATTCAGACTTGCTTTGTGACTGCGAATGTGGTCGCAAAGCAACTTGCAGTTACCACCAGTGTCACACTGGTGGTAACTCATTCGCAAAAGGGAAGGGGTCCCCATGGGACCCCTTCCCCTTGTGAATGTCGTCAAAAATATTTTGTTCAGAGCAGGCAGTGGTCCTATGGACCACTGCCTACCCTGAAAAAACAAAACCAAATGGTTTCGGTATTTTTGTTCATTTTGCAACTCGTTTTCCTTTAAGGAAAACGGGCTGCAAAATGAAAAAAAAAAAATGCTTTATTTAAAATGCATTCACAGACATGGAGGTCTGCTGACTTCAGCAGGCCACCATCCCTGTGAGTGCAGGGACTCGCTATGGGGTGGCAAAAAGCGACCCACCTCATTAATATTAATGAGGTGGGTCTTTGCGACCCCATAGCGAGTCACAGGTGTCTGAGACACCATTCTGGATATGCTTTTGCAAGTCTGAAATTTGCGAGTCGCACCGACTCGCAATTTCAGACTCGCAAAAGCATATCTTGCTACATCTGGCCCTTAGTGTTTTTTTACAATCCCAATGACCCTTAACACACTACACTTGCCATGGGGTCCATTCGTGGTTCGCATTCCACTTTCTTAGTGTATGGATTGTGTTGCCCCTAGGCCTATTGCATTCTATTGTGTTTCACAGTGTTTGCACTACTTTCTGGCTGTTTTACTTACCTGATTTGGTTAGTTGTGTATATTTTGTGTATGTTACTTACCTCCTAAGGGAGTATATCCTCTGAGATAGTTTTGGCACAATGTCACTAAAATAAAGTAGCTTTATTTTTAGTAACTATGAGTATTGTCTTTCTTATGATATAGTACCTATATGATATAAGTGGTATTGCATGAGCTTTGCATGTCTCCTAGTTCAGCCTTGGCTGCTCTGCTATAGCTACCTCTATCAGCCTAAGCTGCTAGAACACTACTACACTCTACGAATAAGGGATAACTGGACCTGGCATAAGGTGTAAGTACCATTGGTACCCACTACAAGCCAGGTAAACCTCCTACACCCTTCTGTCTGTTCTTTGGGACACAGCACATAGTTGCAGACATCTGCACTGTCCCAGATGCGGGTGTGTGGGTCACGCTTCAGGGTAAGTCCCTGGCATCCTTGGGGCTAAGCTAAGCAATGGAGTCTGTTGCAAACATATAGTTGGCACATGGGGCAACCGTTTAAAGGTGTAGTGTCAACAAAACTTAGTAAATGTGCCCAATGCTTGATCTGATCCTTGTACTTTCACCTATGTACACTTACAAAACATTCATTGGATACATGGAAAGAGAGGAGGGTGGTAAACATAACAATTCACAGGCAACAGAGCAATCCATATGACTATAAAAATGAATTCCACATGACACCATACATATATACACGTATTTAAGTCATTGCGTCAAACAAATTGACACATTTTCCCAATGTGTGTTTTTTAAGCCATTGCGTAGGCCAAATATGATGCATCCCATGTGCTGCATCTCAACTTCATCTATGTGCTTCGTAATGCATCCACATAAATCCATGCATTGGCATTAAGCATGGAAAACAATCTACGCATTGGCTCAAAACGTGCTGCATCCACCCAGGAAGTGATTTCGTCAATTAGTTTTGCTGCAAACCAGGAACTGGAAAGTAATTTTCACTTTCTTTTACACTCACAGTCGTAGTGTCTGTGCTTGGGAGAGGTTCTGTGGTGTTGAACTCAGGAGTCCTATTTCTAGAGTCTTTTGTGCTATCTGCTGTCCCTGCTGTGTTCCTGATGTCTGTTTTGTTATGTCTATTTGTATATTGTATTGTAATGAGCTGTATATTGTCGGTGCTAGAAATAGGGTCTTTGGTTGGCAGTCAGCTTACCCCCGTCCAAGCAAGAACCCTCACTCTGGTCAGGGTAAAGGATAATTTTTGTAAAGGAGAATCACCCTCAGTTAACCCCCGCTCACCCCCATGGCAGCTTGGCACGAGCAGGCAGGCTTAACTTCAGAAGCAAGGTGTAAAGTATTTGCACCAACACACACAGTAACTCAGTGAAAACACTACAAAATGACACAACACAGGTTTAGAAAAATAGATATTATTTATCTAAACAAAACAAGACCACAGTGACAAAACTCCAACATACACAAGTCAAGTTATAAATTTAAAAAGCAAGAGTCTTAAATCCTTTAGAGAACAGTGAGAACAATACTAGCATACAAATAAAGCATCAAGATAGAGCCGCACGGGTGAGTGTGCAACAGAAAACACCAGCGATGTGTTGATTTCTCACTCGCAAGCGAGAGCGTGCATCGTTCCTCCTCTGGTCGGGTCAGCGTGCGTCGTTTTTTCTCACCCACAAGAGAGCGATGCGTCGATCCCGACGGGCACCTCGGGTCAGGGCAGGCTTTGCATTGATTTTCTGCACCCAGCGATGTTACGTTGAAATCCGGTTGCATGGTGTCAAGAAACCACGCTGCGTGGGGGCTTGCGTCGTTAACAGCAGCTGCTGCGGGTGTTGTGTGTCATTTCTCCAGCCACGTTGCATCAATCTCCCAGCCATGATGCAGCTCAACCCAACAAAGTACAGTCACAGGCAAAGGGGCAGTACTCTTCCTCCAGCTCTTCTCCTTGGCAGAGGTTCCTCTTGGTTCCAGAAGTAATCTGATTTTCAGAGATTTTGGGTGCTCTTCTTATACCCCTTCCTGCCTTTGAAGTAGGCCTACTTCAAAGAGAAGTCTCTGTTTTATTCAAGATCCTGCCTTTTCCAGGCCAGGCCCCAGAAACACACCAGGGGGTTGGAGACTGCATTGTGTGTGAACAGGCACAGCCCTTTCAGGTGTAAGTGACCACTCCTCCTCTTCCCTCAACCATAATGGCCCAGGAGGATATGCAGGCTACACCCTTGCTCCCTTTGTGTCACTGTCTAGAGGAGAGGTGCAAACAGCCCAACTGTCAAATTGACCCAGACAGGGAATCCACAAACAAGCAGAGTCACAGACTGGTTTAAGCAAGAAAATGCCTACTTTCTAAAAGTAGTATTTTCAAATGCAAAATCTAAAAACCAACTTCACTAAAAGATGTATTTTTAATTTGTGAGTTCAGAGAACCCAAACTCCAAATGTCTATCTGCTCCCAAAGGGAATCTGTATTTTAATAATATTTAAAGGCAGCCCCCATGTTAATCTATGATAGAGATAGGCCCTGCAACAATGAAAACCGAATTTGGCAGTATTTCACTGTCAGGACATGTAAAACACATAAGTACATGTCCCACCTTTAATATACACTGCACCCTGCCCATGGGGCTACTAGGTCCTACCTTAGGGGTGCCTTATATTTATTAAAAGGGAAGGTTTAGGCCTGGCAAGTGGGTACACTTGCCAAGTCAAATTGGCAGTTTAAAAGTGCACTCGCAGACACTGCAGCGGCAGGTCTGAGCCATTTTTACAGGGCTACTAATGTGGGTGGCACAACGAGTGCTGCAGGCCCACTAGTAGCATTTGACTTACAGGCCCTGGGCACCTCTAGTGTACTTTACTAGGGACTTACTAGTAAATAAGATATGCCAGTCATGGATAAGCCAATGTACACATATCATTTATATGGGAAACACTTACACTTTAGCACTGGTCATCAGTGGTAAAGTGTCCAGAGCAAACAAAACAGCAAAAACAGAGTCAAGCACACAGAACCAACCTGGGAAATAGAGGGAAAGAGTTAGGGGAGACCATGCCAATGATTCGTAGTCAAACAGTCAGGTCTATGTACTTGGGGTAGATACGTTTGTTGGTGTAGTTGGGGTATTTTTTTTTTCTTTTCTTACATGAATCATGAGTTTAGGGTGGGACATGTCAGTGAAGGGCCCATCACATGAGTGCAGACGAGTTGAGGGTCTTCACCTGGCTGCTCACCCACTACCTCCCAAATGTGGTGGCCATGGGCAGTCAAGTGTTTCTGGGGTACAGGATGGAGGCACGCAAGCTGCAGTGGGGAAGGTCCACTTGCACATGCAGCTGATCTTCAAGGTGGGGCAGATAACCTATCAACTTAAACATCGATGGGCAGACCTTATCTCCCAGGAACGTGACCTCCTCATCTGCCTCAGATTCAAGATTGGTGGAACTGTTGGTAAGTACACAATATTTGTGGATGATTCCTGCTTCACATTTGCAATTAGATGTCTGCTGTCTGCTGGCTTTAGGGCCTCCTTTACTAAGTTAGGACACATGGCAGGGCTGTAAGTCGTGTTGCTGCACCAGTCAACATCCCTGACAACTGTAGCAATGTGCCATAAATATGACATATGGCACATTTCTGTCCTTGTCCCCAGTGCTTACCCACAAATTGCTGATGAGCACCAATGCAGGCACCCTTGTGTCATGGTGCAAGGGTACATAGTTGCCAGGGGCAAGTGTTCATTTGCAGGAAGGGGCACCTTCTTTCCTATACACAATCATCAATGGTGTTCCTCTTTGTCTATGTGTGCTGTAGACAACAGCGCACATAGGAAGATGAAAAACGTGGTTATATTAGCTATGTCATTCCCATTGAGCCTCTGTTATGCTACCGCTAAGGTGACGTACGAATCTAATGCATTACCACCCTTGTGCTCATGGCCTGACACACTGTGACACATAAACTCACCAGACATGCTGCTCTGATGGTGCAGGGTGACACTTGGGCTGATAACTGTGGCCCATTGTGTCAGTGGTTGACATATGTCAGGACTAATATGCCATCATACCCCAAAACAGTAACTTCAGAGTCAAAGCATGACACAAAGGATTCAGAGTACTGGGCAGCCTGAAGGAGTGTGCACATTTGCAGTACATAGGCTGCTGCCAGGGCACATTTCAACAGGTGCTGCCCTGAGGGATGCCTCTTAGTATTAGCAATCCTATTTAGAGACACATCAATGGATCATGTCTCATGTAGATGAGACCTTATGTATGGGCTGTCATACATCTGTATTTGTCACACACATGTCTGTACTTGAAATAAAAAATTTGTGGTTTGGGGATGGACAAAGCATGTATGTTCCTTGTATTTGATTGTGCAGCATTGACATCTACTAATGTCTGTTAACTGAAGGGGCAAGGATGTCTAACTACTGTTGTATGTTGCATAGTTATTAGGGAAAATTGGGCACCATGACAGTCCACATATGGGAAAGGTCAACAATGGGAGAGTCAACTTGAGGTGAGTGTCAGTTGTTTTGACACTGGTATGATCTTAAGCACAGGGCAAAGGAGAAAGGGGCATGTGCCACAGAGAAATGCTACTGTGCAGTTTTCCTGGTGAAAGATGTTCCTTTCACATTTTTATCCTCTGATGTATGTGATGTCTCCTGTGATAGGGGTGTTGTAGGTGTTAAATTAGAGGGAGACAAACAAACATCAGTAGTCAAAGATGTGGATCCCATGTATATGGCAGCTCTCATCTGTGGCAACACATGAGGCAACACACCTGCAAGGAGGACCTGCAGGGTCTGCAACACTGCAGCAAAATCATGGTAGAGGGCATCGGGGTGGCAATGAGGGAGTCCTGCTTCCAGTCCATGGACTTAAAGACATTTTGTATTGCCACCAGCCTATTGGCAACTGTGCGGTGCCACTTTGGCTGGGCATTTGCTCATGCCTCTGCCTCATGTCAGCCAGGTGGTGTATGTTGGATGTTGAGTCAATCATCTGGAGTCCCTGCAATGCTGTCTAACCTCCCTGTGACTGGAGATGGTGTCTGGATGGCACCCAGGATTTTCTGGAGGGTATCCGGATGTATGGTTTGCAGCTGGTCATCCACATTATCGGTGAAGTCAAGGGCAGGCAGCTGTCCAGGAGGTATGGTGTCATCCTCTGCAATGAAATGGAGGTAAGTTAATTTTGAGCTCTGGTAGATGTTGACATGAGTAATCAGATTTACAAGCATGGTTTCCTAAGGAGAATTTTCAATGCCTCATTTCCAAGGTCCTAGCAGCATACTGCACAACTGAGTGTCATTGTATTTGATGCTCCGGTGACAAAGTGCGGAGGCCCCTAATTTACAAGGCCACACCATGTCAACTGGTGTAGCTTGTCATGGCTCTGTAAATGGGTACCCCTTTCACGCATTACACTATATAAAAGGTGAGTTCCATGGGTGTTTCTGTGGGTGTTCCCCGCAACACCCATGGAACCCAAAGGAATGTGACACATTCCTATAGTTAGATATCTGGAAATGCTTCAGAATCATACACAACCTCAGGGGTGGGGTTGAAATGGTGCAATGGAGAGAATTGACATTTTAGTAACCATTTTTTCCTATTTCAATGTGTGCTGCGTTCTGCAGCACACATAGAAAGTGGAAGATGCTGTTCATGATTGTTTACGTTCAAGAAAGTGCCTCATTCAGCAGATTAGCAATCATCCCTACAATGCATGCACCCCTCACCATGGTGCAAGGGTGCCTGTGTTGGCACTTGGAAGCAGTTATTGCACAATCACTGAGGAAAGTACAGGTATGTGGTGCATTTTGGTAAAAGAAAATGCATCCTGGTAGTTTTTAAATGATGCAGCACAGCAAGCTGGCTTGCAGCATCACGTTGCATCATTTTCTCAAACATGGGGCCCTGAGTTAAACAGTGATGAGTAGCACACCTGTTGGGCATGGGTACTGATGCACAGTTTCCCAAGATCTATGTTACAAATGGATTGTTTTCACGGGCACTGTGTGCCTGCTCTGAGGGAATAATCCCTGTCCTGCTAGGTAGTTTAGCTCACTTACATTCCCCCATAACATCCTGATGTGTCAGTTCTTTATCTGCAGAGTGTCACACGTCATTTGACTCAGCCCCATGCCATTCAATGTGTACAGACCTCCTCAAAATGCCCACTATTGGGTGCTGGTACACAGGTAAGTGGCACACAGTGATCCTGCCCAGATCATACATTAATTCGCACATGCCGACGACATGTTGATCATGCATGTTCACATCCAGTGGGACTATATGTGGTTTTGTTAAAGACAGCAATGGTTCGGTCCTCACCCCACATTGTAGTTGTGGTGTGATTGGTGGTAAGTCCCTACATCTGAATCCCACATCATTAGGTCCATCCACTTCAGCCTGTGTTCCTACATGGGTCCTATCATTTTGTGGTGGCCAGGTGCTTCTTGGTATCCCTTGTCAAATCCCAGTTTGACATCCTCCAAATTGTACATGTGGCACCATGAGACATGCTTGCATCATACTGGTTTCTGGCATGTGCCACATCCCCCCCCCTGTCCACATTACATGTAGGTTGTAGTTCCCCAATGGGGTTATCTCTGCCATCCCTCAATTTAAATTTAAATTTTATTTTTATGTATGATTTGGAATTCAACTGAGGTCCACATAAAAATCCGCAATACAACACTACTTCAGTCTCTGTTACTATTTACACCTAAGATCAAGATGAAAATGAGAAAGAAAATTATACAAAAAAAAGTTGTATCAAAATGCTCCACAATACTTTAGTCTCTAGTACTATTTATACCTAAAATCGAGTTGGAAACAAAAAAAAAAGACATTTATGCAATAAAAGGTTGTCTCAAAATGCTCTTCATTGTTTTCCAAACTTGTAATTACAAGCTACTTTACTCATATAAAGGTACAAAAGGTGAGAGAGATACAAATGCTCACAACAGTACAATAAAAATCAGAAATACAAAAGTGTTAAGAATTTAAAGACAATACCCGCTATATATAGCTGCAAAGTGTAGAGTGGCAATGTAAAAGTAGAGCACAATATGTAAAAGAAAGAAATACCAAAAATGCCAACACCGACTATCTTAAAACAGGACCTCTGTATCCAAGATATTGCAGATATATACATATGCAGGAAACAAAAGTTCCATAGACAAACCTGAATCTTTTCGAGTTTGATCATAAGGAGCCTTGTTTTCTCTGCCCCACTATAATTATATTGTTACAAACAAGTTGAAGCAGTTGTCATTTTATCAGACCTTGCCACTCGATTCGCATTTTGACGAGTACTTTTAAAATAGATTTAAAAAACATTTGAAAAAGTTAAATATTATAAAACAAAATCTTTCATTAGGAGGATCATACAGAGCTTGGAGGAACTCAGGCATTGAAAACAAAGAGAGCTGAAGACAAATGGGTTTTAGCCATTTACGCCGAAATGGGGCGAAAGATGGAAAGACAAATAATATGTGGATTAGATCTCAGGATTCCGCCAGACAAAAGTTAAACTCTTTTGCTGTTCTGTGCCATTTCGCCAGTAGTATATTCAAAGGGAGCAATCCCTGTCGAAACAGCACCCAAAAGCACCTAACACTATGAGGGATGTTCCATGTGAGGTAAAGTTGTGATTTTGTTATTACTAGAGTATTTACTATATTCACAAAATAAATCTTTTTTTTTATAACTCTCAAGATCTAAGTGGAATCTTAGTGCCCACGTTGCTTTCTTCAAAATAACTTTCAAATGCAGTGGAGAAAGTTCCAGTACCTGGCTGTGCTCCAGCTCCAACCTTTTGAGGGCATTGGAAAAGTTCTTACAAAAGGCATATTTGACTTGCTGTTGTCTAAAAAGAGTTCTTCTTTAATATTGATCTTATTGTATTATCCTCACTCTTTAGAATTGACGCGGCCACCCGAATAACCCTCGCTAATCCTTGAACATGCACACTTCTAAGCCCCATTTCCAACCTTAAGGGCACCACTGAGGCTGCCATATTAACAGACATTAGTTTTCTCAGAATTTTTCCTTCTGACTGATTCAGGAACCCCCATTTAAAGATATCTATAAGTTCCACTCCATATAGCAGGGATGCTGGAATTTTAACTCGATATGCAGATAAAAGATATGCGAAATGCCTTCTCCCTGTGGCCGTGTATAGATCCCCCAAACCTCTTGCCTGACATTCAGCCTTTGATTTATTGAGGCAATATGGGCAACATCACTAAGGTTCCCACCAACTATTTTCCGTAAGAAGGGATAACATTTCACAATTTCTACGTTTTGCTTACCCAATGTCCAGTGGTAGTCGGGAAAACTCATCCTTACTTTTCGAAACATTGATCTTCAGGTAGTGTGAGTCAGAGTATTTTGATAAACATTGCAAGCCATTCTATAGACCTTTAGGGGTTAAATAAAAAATTATAATGTCATCAGCATATAGCAGACAACAAATTGGGAGCCCACCCAATAGCGGGGGAAAACCCTTGCCCTGGGACAAAAACGAGGGTAGATCTGAAATGTAGAGGGAAAAAAGCAAGGGAGCCAATAGGCAACCCTGTTTTAACCCATTAGATGTAGATATCTTATGGGATAGAACTCTATTGCCCCCCAGAAGGATTCTACACCAGGTATTGGAGTGGAGAGCTATTACTACCTCAAGGAGGGATATAAATATCCCCAGGCTGAATAGCTTAGCCCATATTAGATCTACTTTATCAAAAGCAGTGGAGAAGTCAATGACGGCAGCATATACCACCCCGCCTCTCAGTTTTACATATTTTTCTGAGATAATTTGGAGCACAGCGATATTATCCAGGGTACTATGTATGTGCCTAAATCCAGATTGTTCCAAGGGGATGATGTTATTCTCCTCTGTCCAAGACGTTAGTCTTGAAAGCAGACATTTGGTAAAAATTTTGCCCACAGCATCAAGTAGGGAAATCTGGTGATAATTGCCAGGACAGGATTGGTCGCCCTTTTTTAATAAGGGTTCAATGATACTACCAACCCATGAGGGAGGTATACATCTAGAAAGGTAGCATCTACTAAAGACCACATATAAGATCTTGCACCCAGAACTCCTGTCCTGTTTTATAACTGATAAAGGAAATTCATCAAGGCTTATTGCCGCAGAAGCGCGCACAGCGCAAACAGCACAGGCAATCTTTTTTATTGATGGGGGAAAAAGAGTATGTATTCCTGAATTTTCAGGGGGCCGAAATGGTATGACGCCATTTGAGGTATACAGGAGGGCAATACATTCAGACCAGCGGGCTCCAGTGATCGTGACAGGATGGGGACGAATTCTCCACCCACAGCCTTCACCTACTAATGTCCAAAAGCTCCTTTCCTGGTCCTTTGTGGTGGCTTCCCAGACCTGAATACAAAGACGATCCCCAGATTCTTTTGCAAGGCGGGCCTTCAACCGCTTCTTTCTCCTTTTTAATAGGGCGACCCTGACTTTCCTTTCCTCAGAAGAAACTAAGGCCCATATTTATACTTTTTTAGCGCCGCATTTGCGTCATTTTCTGACGCAAAAGTGGCACAAACTTACAAAATACAATTGTATTTTGTAAGTTTGCACTACTTTTGCGTCAGAAAATGACGCAAATGCGGGGATAATAAAAGTATAAATATGGGTCTAAGTACTGGGCTCTAACCAGGTTATTTATTTATCTATTTATATCAAGCAGTGTGCGGGGGATAATTTTCCAGGCTACTTTTTGCCCTCCAAACGAGGTGTTAACCACCAACTGCTTCATGAGATTAGGGAAATATTGCAGTTCCATCCCCACCCAACTAATCAAGTCAGCAACAACGGGTGCTAATATCGCCGAAACACCTGCAACCCTCTTAAAATTCCACTGGGTCCTCGCTGTCTTATTAACAGAACTCTGGGTAAACCCATCAGACTTCCAAAAATCTATAGACAATAATGAAGTTTCTAGAGTAATAAGAAACAAGTTATGGTCACTATAAGGGGTACCTTTAATCCTAAGATCTTCCAATAAACAATAGGAAGAATACCCAAGTACTAAGTAATTTAAAATGGCCATTCCCCCTGGGGATATATGTTTAAAGGAGGCGGGAGAATCCGAGGCGGACCTGCCATTGGCGATAAAGCAGTCATTTTTTTAAAGAAGGCTGAGGAGGAGTTTTCCTCTTTTGGTAGTTTTAATTAAAGGGGGGAAACACAGGCTGGAATACGAAGCACTATTTCTCTCTCTGCTTCAAACGTTTGGCATAAGGCATGATTAGAATTTTTACAGTTTAGATCTCCCATTATTGCTATCAATGGAGGAAACTCAGTGTCTGGGGCGTCCTCAAGAAAGGAAAAAAAACCTTTGTACACAGGGAATCATAAACTGCCTCAGGGGGCAAATAAACATTAATTAATAACAATGATGTGGGGTCTTATGCGGTATTCTGCAATTGAATAGTTAGGGCCATGAAGAGGTTACTGGGGTCAGCAGGAATAATCCCATTTAAGTGTATTAGACAGTAGACAAGCTACCCCCCCCCCCTTTAGCATGTCCCTTTCAGGACGAAGAGGCCTTACAATCAATGACAGAGTGGTTATCCCGCAGTAAGTCCGTGTTTGACCAGGTCTCCTGTAAGCAAATTAGATCCGGTTTAGGTGTGTTAAGATGAGATAATTTTTCCCTGCTAAATTTTACCCTGGCTGCATTCCAGGAAATGATTTTTAATCCTCTGTTAGGAAGAGGGATGGAGAGGGTCCCAGGGCCTCTGCTCTTGAGAAAGGGAACCCGGAAGCCAACCCCAATCTTCCTGGACATAAGTGGCTAGATGATTAGGTACTGGTTGTATCTCCCATAGTAACACCTGTCTATCCTTCCCTATTAGGGACACTTTAAGGGCCTGTAGATCTAGTCTAGATCTGTACCCAGTAGAATCAGAACCTTTAAAGTGGTCAGGGGATTGGGGCCTTTTGGGGACCTTAGCGACAGGCTTTTCCCAGCAAGGCGCAGTAAAACACAAGAACGGGACCACATCAATCCCCCGACACTGCAGAAAATCAGCGTGGGAGAGGACCAAGTTCACCAAGCGCAAGGAGCATAAGGGAATCCCAGCCCTAAATCCACCATTAATCATCAGCAAGGAAACAAGATCAATGTTATAGCTAGTGATGTGTTTCAAAGAACTGGATTCTGAGAAGCATCTTAACAAAGTGGACCTATTTAGGATTAAACCTGCATCAAAGACAGGATTAAAGTTTACTATCTGAGAGTCCATATTATAGCCTGTTAACGGTGGTCCTTCCCTAGGCAAGGAGATGGGGGAGTCATTAGGAACGGCCTCCCATCTGGGAGGTAAGAATGCAGAGGCGGATGGATTCAAGGCTGAAGTGGTAGAAAGGTCAGTTTTATGCTCACTTTCAGCCCTCCTTTTAGAAATGTTGAGTCTTTGCGGAGAGAGCGCTGGCAGGACTGCTTCATGTGTGGCCCTGTGCGAATTCGGGGTGAGATTGTCCCATCAGTTGTCACTTTGGAAAAAAGTACTTTCCTTCTTTTTTCCTGTTAATCCGTTGATTTAATTTCTTCAATCTCTTAGATTTTTTTCCACCTTTAACAATATTTCCCATCTTAGGTTCATCTCCCAGGGACAGCGCAGGGGAAGAAATTATGGATCCACTCTTTTGGTTGATAGTTCTTTCAAAGATGGGGAAAACCTTCAAAGGTGGCTGGTAGAAGGATCGAAGATAAATCGACTGAACCACCTACAAATTTCTCCAGGAGCTTTAAGATTGAGGCAAGAAGGTTTTCCAAATTAAATAGGGAGGCTGAGAGTCTAGCCTCAGATTCCGGAGGCTGAATAGGCTGGATTCCACTTATTTCTAAGGCCAGTGTCGCAGGCAAATGAGAATGGATGTATAGTGAATCTTGTAACGAGGGAGTACTATTAAACAACTCCAGGCCGGTTGACGTCGGTAAGCACTTGTACCTGGAATCCACGGACAGAAGCTATAGGTCATTAGACTGAGGGCCGTATCTATGAAATAAATCAGGATCCAGGTCCGGCAGCATGAAGTCACATGGCCCGATAGCAGGTGACATTATTGACAAAATAGCACCACTTTCCTGGGAGTCTTTTGGAGCCGTGATCAGCAAACAGCCTCCAACCGTCCACTCGATGCAAGCATGACGTTAGGATCTGTTGTACCGTGGTGTTAAAAATGTTGATGCATCGCTGCGTTGAAGCAGCAATGCATCATTTCTTGTAAATGAGGGCCATGGTATACAAAGAAGAGACAACATTTTTAATTTCATCCAATGCCATACCTGCCCTAAATGATGTTTTTAAAAAAACATATACCACAGAAACAGTTCTTTCATGCACCAATGACTAGTACTGGGCCTACTGGCTGGATGGTCTATCAGCCAAATTTCAACTGTAACAAACACGGAGAAAAGGTACTGAAATGTGCAACATTTTTCCTTTTCAAAAGGTGAAAAGTGAAATGCAAAAAAATAACTAGGTATCTACTGAAACTCCAGACCACCCACCACAATGAAATGTAAAAATCTAATAAAAGTATAAAGAAATACTGTGCCTGCGCTATCAAACAAACAACATCCTTATAAAACAGGTTTTGAACTTGTGTGATATCACAAAAAACAAATGGCCTGATTTAGAGTCTGGCAGACGGGCTGCTCCATCACAAACATGACAGATATCCCGTTGGCCGTATTACGATCTCAATAGGCAATAATGGGATTGTAATACAGCGAATGGGATATCCGTCCTGTTTGTGACGGAGTAACCTATCCACCAAACTCTATATAGGGCCCAAGTCCTTAACTCTAAGGGTATACATTCAGCAGACAAAGGGAGTGATCCTTCCACCACAAAATCAAAGTAAAAAGTGACCAAGAGACGGACAAAGCACTAGGAGTAACCTGCAATCCAGAAACAAGAATTTGGAGTCTCCGGGGCATTTTCTTCCTGTTGGGAAAAAAGTTAAAATAAAGACTTCTCACACTAAAAAATAACTTGAACGGTCCATTGGAGCAGAAAATCCACCTGAACTTGTCTTTCTTGGTTGATTTAGCTTCTTCTCAAGTAGAGAATCTGCTCCAGGTGCCCCCGCTGTTGCTTGCATGCAGCAGTATAATAGTGGTTCCACAGTAGGAAGCCCCATAAGCTGGTCCAAAATCTCAAACAAGCTCACAAGCAGCCTGAGACTGTCGTGGCGCTCATGAGCTAGCACCAAAACCAATTCTCACATGTGTTAATGCAAAAAGAGAATTAAGCGATGTAAGAATCGCGGAGTTTGGGAACTTTGCATTACCACCCGGAATGTCTGTAGTATGCAAAACTCCGCAAGCGTAGTCTATTTTACCTCCCAGGCCTACCAATTATCAGGCCCAAGTGCCAGAAGTGCTGAAGTATTTGGGCATCCAAATTAATAAGAGGCTCTCCTGAATGCTGGAAAACAACCTTCTCCCCACCGACAGAGTGTATGAAACCAGACTTCCTGAACTGGTCACATCTGAATCTTTCTGTTTGGGGTAGGGTGCAGACAGTAAACATGACCCTGGTCCTTGGATTTAATTACCTTTTTGGCATGGTCCCCTCAGGATTCCCAGCCAGATCTTGACCTTAGGTGAAGTTGATGTTTCGGCCTGTGGCGTTAAAAATAATACAACACGTTGCAAAAATAGGCTCTTTAGCAACACACCAGGGGACTTCAACCTACAAGCCCAAGTAAACAAATCTTTTAAATATGGGACTGCTGGCGTCTGTCTCCATCCACATCTGCTCAACAAATGTGAGTCCGAATCCTGGTGTGTTGCTACAAAGCCTATTTTTGCAACCTGTTGTATTATTTAACAACACTGAGTCCTGATGATGGTCTGACGGAACTCTGATTGCCACTACTGGCTGAAACGTTGACAGTACCTTCTCATTTGACAAGCTGAACTGAAAGTCATTGATATTGCCTGAACTGGGACTAAAAAACAAGAAATTATTGTGAAGAACTGTGCCATGAGGAGGGTTATAACCCATTCCTGGATCTGCATTTGGGATTCAATCTTATGATCTAAAGGGGTCAAAAACAGTGTTGTTGTTTATGAAATGGACATTCATTGAAATTGTTGTGCATTGTTTTGAACTTCCTGAATCCTACTGAGTAATATAATGGATTTTAACATTATGGAGTTGTCTTATTGATTAATTGAAGACTGGAGCATACTATATCTAAATAATTCCTCTGGGAGCATTTTTAAGTGAGACTTTTAGAAAATGGGCATTCTCTTGCTTAACCATTCTGTGCCTCTTCCTCCCTGTGGAATCCACATTTGGGTCAGACTGACAGTTGGCCTGTTTGTGAATTCCATCTATATAGTGACACAAAGGGAGTTGAGGAGTACCCTGCAAATCCTGATGAGTCTCCTAGGCTAGAGTGGGAAGGGAGGATCTGACACTTACACCTAAAAGTGCTGTGCCTTTCCTCCTATAATGCAGTATCCAACCCCCTAGTTAGTGTCTGGGGCCAGGCCTGGGCAAGGCAGGATTTTGTCAACAACAGAGACCTTCATTTGAAACTTGCCTATTTCAAAGGCAGAAATGAGTATAAGTAGAGGACCCAACCCCCAGACTTTTAGAATACTTCTGGATCAAGTGGAACCTCTGTCAAGGAGAAGAGATGAAAAGCTGGAGGAGGAGTGCTGTCCCTTTGCTGTGTGTGCTTTGCTGGGCTGCCTGCAGTTGCTGTTTGTGCCTTAAAAAGGACAAAGACTGGATTTTGCTGTGTATCCTCCTTGTGAAAATTCTCCAAGGACTTGGACTGAGCTTGCCCCTGTTCTGAAGTCTCAGCCCCATCAAAACCTTCATCTTCAAGCACCTGGGATCTCTTGTTAAGACCCTGCCAAGTTGTGTCACATTCAGTCCCAGGGTCCTTCTAAGGAGAAGTTGATGAACACAAGGTGAAAATCTACGCACCAGAGCCAAGTCGCAGAAAAATCTACACAGTGCCTGCACCGTGGCTGAAAAATTGACACATTGCTGGTACAATTGACGCATTGCCAGCTCAGTGTGGATTCATCCCTGCTGTGTGTCTGGATTTTCCACGCATTGTCCCTGGCTGTCAAAACCGTGAACATCACTGCGCAGTCCTGAGGCTGCTTGTGAGGAAAGAGTTGATGCATCACTTGCCCGGTGGAGAAAGAATTGACGCACAGCCTCACTTGCAAGTAATGAAATCAATGCATTGCTTGCTTTTCTGACACACGCTTGCCTGTGCGGCTTCATTTTTGATGCATATCAGGTACTTTGTGCTAAACAATGCATCCATTGATTTCTATGAATTAAAACACTTTTTACTTTAAAAATTCATATCTTTGCTTTTCTATGTTGGATGTTTGTTGTTTTGGTCTTGTTTGATTTAGATGAATATTGGTTATCTCTCTAAACCGGTGTGGTGTCCGTTTGTGGTGTTTTCTCAGTGTTACTGTGTGTGTTCGTACAAATAATTTACACATTGCCTCTGAGATACGCCTGACTGCTTGTGCCAAGCTACCAAGGGGGTGTGCAGCAGTTATCTTAGGTTGATCTCTACCTACCCTAACTAGAGTGATGGTCCCTGCTGGAACAGAGTTCAAACAGACTGCCAAACAGAGACTCCATTTCTAACAGCGCCCCTTTGTAAAAATGGCACAGGGAAAACTGTACTGTATTATGATGTGTCATTTTATGTCCATCACTTCTCACCTGAAGCTATAGTAGTGATCAATGAGCCTATGCAATGTTCCCATAGAGATTGAGATTTAAATTCAACTGAGCAGCAGCATTATGTAATCTCTGAAGACAACACATATGATATGCTGGGAAAATATGTGTATTGTTAATTCTTGTTGGGGCTATGCTTTAAGACTAAAGGTATTAGACAGACAAGACTAAAAGCCTTGATTACTCTTAGGTGAGTGGCTCAGCAAACTTCCTGGTCAACAGAGGCCCACTGCATTACGAAATCCCCGCCTGCTTGACAGGGGTTTAACTGCCTTCTGCACATCTCCTGGTGCAGCAGTTGCACAGAAAGCAAAGAAGTGTGAATTGCAGGCAGCATGTTGCCTTTGGCTCAGTTCTGCATACGTTTTGTTTCTTCAGAAAGATACCAGGGTGCATATTTATACTCCATTTGCGCCGAATTTGCGTCATTTTTTTCGACGCAAATTCGACACAAAACTAACACCATATTTATACTTTGGCGTTAGACGCGTCTAGCGCCAAAGTTCATGGAGTTAGCGTCATTTTTTTGCGTGAACACCTTCCTTGCGTTAATGATATGCAAGGTAGGCGTTCCCGTCTTAAAAAAATGACTGCGATGCTATTGCGTCGTATTTATACTCCCGGGCAAAAATGACGCCTGGGAGTGGGCGGGACTAAAAAACCCGCATTTGCGCCGGAATTTAGCGCCTGGGTCAGGGCAGGCGTTAAGGGACCTGTGGGCTCAGAATGAGCCCAGAGGTGCCCTCCCAAGCCCCCAGGGACACCCCTTGCCACCCTTGCCCAACCCAGGAGGACACCCAAGGATGGAGGGACCCACCCCAGGGGAGAGAAGGTAAGTTGTGGTAAGTATTTTTTTTTTAAAAAAAATTGGCATAGGGGGGCCTGATTTGTGCCCCCCTACATGCCACTATGCCCAATGACCATGCCCAGGGGACAGAAGTCCCCTGGGCATGGCCATTGGGCAAGGGGGCATGACTCCTGTCTTTGCTAAGACAGGAGTCATGTTAATGGCGTCTGGGCACCCCAAAAAAATGGTGCAAATCGGGTTAAGACGTTTTTTTTGCCTCAGCCTGACTTGCCCCATTTCTGGACGCCCAAACGCCACTTTTCCCTACGCTGGCGCTGCCTGGTGTACGTGATTTTTTTTCACGCACACCAGGCAGCGCCGGTCGGCTAACGCCGGCTAACACCATTCAATAAATACGGCGCCCGCATGGCGCTTCAGAATGGCGTTAGCCGGCGCTAATTTTTTGGGCGCAAAACTGCGTTAGCGCAGTTTTGCGTCAAAAAGTATAAATATGGCCCCAGAAGTTGAAAATTGGGTTACTGGTTGAGACAACAATCTCAGTCAGGGTGAAATGCATGCAAACCCCAATTTAACCTATGCTTAAGCCTGTGGTAAATTGGACCAAAAACAGTCAGGCTTAACTTAGAGGCAATGTGTAAAGTATTGGTACAGTACCAAAGCAGTAATAAAGTAAAAGCACAGCACAAGAAAAATCCCACACCAATTTAGAAAACTAGAGTAAAATTTAGTAAGTTATTTGACACCAAAATGACAAAAATCCAATCAATAGAACTGGAGATATGCAATTTTAAAGATGTCAGGTAAATAAAGAGCCGGGACGCACAAGTCCCCCTTGCGATTATCTGGTCATGCAAGACTGTGTTAAAGTCACAAGTTCAGGCCAACCTTGTTGGAGCACAGGGCAGGTTCAGGGACCAGGTTACACTAGCTGAAGGAGTTACCTTTAGTCCAGCAGGAAGAGTTCCACTCACAGTAAAAGGAGCCTTGAGTAGTAGGGCAAGGGATGCGGATAGTCATCAATGTAGCACAAAAGAGCAGGCCAAGTGCTGTGGATGATCATCGGTGTAGCACTAATTTTCTGTTGAACGTCACTTGTGGTTGTGCTGGAGCTTCACATTGGTGGTCACTTTGAGCTGTTGATGCTGTAGTGTGAAGTGCTTGTCTTGGCAGCCACTGTGGCAGAAAGAGTCGCATTCACTGGAGCTTTGCGTAGGCAGGTGGAGTGGATAGCAAGAAAAAGGTATGAACAGGTCCATTTGAGAAGAGCCAAATCTTCAGGTGAGCTCAAATGAGGCCACATCGAGGGTCCAGTACCTGAGGGGCACCACTTAGGGGTTAGGAACTCATTACAGCAGAGACCAGCAGGGCTCAGGCAGGTACAGTTGCATGCCAGCTGGGTAGTTACAGGGACCCTCTGGAGGTTGTTATGTTCCTGTAACTCAAAACAGGAGGTCCGCTAGCTGATCCTTGGAGGCACATCCACCTAGGATGAAGGGTGCAGATCCAGTCTTCCATCTAAGAAACAGGGATGCAGGCAGCAGATCAGTAGAGTAGCAGTGCAGTAGAGCTTCAGTGCTTCTAGCAGCAAAGCAGCACAGCAATCCTTCTTCTGTCATAACCACAGGTCCAGGAGTTCACTGAACAATTGGGTCTGAGTGTTCAACATGAATATCTAATGCCCATTTTAAAGTAGGAGTGTTTTCTACAGAATCCTCTTTGAGGTCCTTGAAGTTCCCCATTTCCAATGTCCTGGCTCCAACCTGGCAGCATGAGTAATGCAGTGGTGACAAGTCATTTGTGTGAAGTCAGGGCATAGCCTATTCAGTTAAAGGTGGGGCTGTGCCCAGCCCCGTCTCCCAATCCTGCCAGTTGATTGCCCATCCAGGGACACCTATTCCCTCTAGTGTGGGACTGTCTGGAAATAATAACAAATAGTTTGTCAACTATACCCAGTCATGTGATCCGGAAACAGGCTGCAGACAATAAATAGTATATTCCAAAAAATGTAAACTTTCTAAAAGTGCCATTTTAAAAATTGTAACTTAAAATCCAGCTTTACCATTACAGAAGATTTTTAATTTCAATTTCTTATGCATCTACCATGAAATATACATCTGCCTCCATTCAGATGTTAGCACTAAATGTAATAAGGCAGCCCAATGTTATCCTATGGGAGGGGTAGGCCTCACAGTAGTGAGAAATTAATTTCTGTTCTTCACTACCAGGGCATGTAAAACTTAAATGTACATGCCCAACTTTTTTAATACACTGCACTCTGCCCTCTGGACTGTGTAGGGCATACCCTAAGTGTGACATATGCATTAAAAAGGAAGGTTTAGGCTTGGCAAAAGATTTAATTTTCAAGGTCAATTGGCAGTTTAAAGCTACACACACACGCTGCATTGGCAGAACTAGGCTTTTTTTTAAAGGGCTAACTAGGTGTGTGGCAGAATAAGTGCTGTAGGCCCTCTAGTAGCAGTAAATTTATAGGCCCTAGGTACATGTGGAACCACTTTACTAGGGACTTACAAGTACATGAAATATGCTATTTTGGTGTAAGCTAATTTTGCCATGTTTAAAGGAGGGAGCACAAGCAATTTAGCACTGGTTAGCAGTGGTAAGTTGCATAGAGTCCCAAGGCCAACAAACAGATATTAGCAAATATGGAAGAGAAAGACAAACTTTGGGGGGTAAGACCATCCTAAGGTTGACAGGTCTGACACTAGAGCAGGATTTATTTCTGGAAAAATAAATGACTCTAATGTGCTGGGACTATTCTTTCAGTGCACAGGAGTTACAGGCTTTTCCTGGCAGTCTAGAATGGAGCACATTTATATCACTGAGGAGAACCTCCTTTAATATAGTGGTCTTTCTGACTTATGTTGACCAATAGCCCCATGGTAGGTGGGCCACTGGTCAAATATTTTTGATAACACAGCCTGCTAGGTATGGTGCTTTCTCCACACCTAGGAGGTTTGAAGGGGCTGGAGCCTCTTCAAATTGCACTGACGCTCTCAGTGTGTGAAACTTCAAAGGAGGACCTAATTTCCCCACTTAGAGCTGCTGATGAGAAAAAGTCTAATTAAACCAGGGTGCTCCTCTGGATAGCCTTGTGGAGAGTCCTACTTAGGTGAACATTAATTAATGGATCACTTGGTGGGCACACAAATTGGTTGTATTAGTCTAACTGTACCAATTACACTACGTTGTACCACAAAAAATGCACTGAGTGGTGGAACTAGGCATTTGTAACACCACTTCTGCCTAATTGTCACCTTGTCAGTAAAAACATGTTCTTGTGATGCAGTATTTTTAGTCCCAGCAAAGGCAGTCTCGCTCATCTTTAGAATGTCCCCTAGAACTCCCAGCAGATGAATGCTGTGCAACCAGTAAGGATCAAATTATAACAAATTTAAGAAGAACAACACTTGACTGAGACAGAAGAGACAGAGGATCTTTGAAACTGAATGGGTATAAACACTCACCACTTAGGAGCTTCCAAGTTTAATCTCCAGCCCTGATATGACAAGAAAAATAAATGTTCTCACAAACTGCGTGCATCTCACAGAATTTAAATGCCCAAAGTGGTGCACAGTGAAACTTTGACTACCCTTGTGTCGTACCCGAACATAGTACATGGACTGAGAAAAGGTAATGCCACACTCTAGGATGTCAAACCAAGCTGCATTAAAGCTACTATTAGATAAAATGTGTGTGTATGTGAGAATTGATGCAGCATTGTCGAGCTGGAAGACATTTGGATGTAAAACATGTAGGTTGTGCAGGCTTACACAATCAAAAGGAAAACATAAACAAATGTGATATGTTCCTAGTGAAACCACCAACAACTATTGTACATTATAATACCAGTTTCCTCAGGTAAATCTTTTGCAAAATTGGCTAGGAAACAAAAAGGTAGCATGTCAACATTGTACCAATTCATTAAAATACAACTCTCTGGCAATCATTATTTTTAGTACAAATGTAGAAAGCATTCTTTCTACAAATAGTGTTAACCTGCTATCTCTTATCAACAAGATCTGGAACCTCTTTAATAATTTCCATTGCTGGTTTGGCTGTCTGTAATTCCTTTTAATTGGATTCCTTCACACTTTCCTCCATACCAGGAAGGTGGTTAGAGGTGAGAATAGCAAACATAATTATAGGTCTCCCAGGTTCAACAGGCTTTTTTTCAGGTCGAAGCCTACCAGATAGCACAGTTGTCTGGTTTGCTAACAACATCTTGGGGATACTCCGAAAGCTTCCCTGGGAATGCATTCTGCCCATTGCTTATCATTTGCTTTGAGGTTTGTAACTTACATCCACTTACTTTCTATTTGCTGCCTCTATTTGCTTTAGGCTGTCCAGTTTGACTTTGTCCCTTCATCTTCCTTAAATATTTTTATGGCAGATTTTAAAAAAAAGAAAAAATACAAACCCCTCCCCACAATACAGGAGGAATGTACAACATATTTATATATATATATATATATATATATATATATATACATAAATATTTCATAGCTGTGTGATGATATATATATCACCCAAACCTCTTTCCCTTTCCTTCTGTCTTTTTTTCATCGTTTCTTGCATCATAAAGGCAAGAATCCATGTATTATGTGAATTAACTATATGACTTCATGGCTGTGTGACGATATATATATATATATATATATATATATATATATATATATATCTCGACTTTCCTTGTGCATTCCCAGAGTTAGAAGTCTGTGAATGTGTCTGATTCCTACGTCACCTCAGGCATGGCGTAAAAGTGGTGCAATGGGGAGAAATTGCATTATTTCTCCTGTTTTTCACTCTTTCTATGTGTACTGCATTCTGCAGCACATATAGAACGTGGAAAACACCATTAATGATTGTTTATGTCAGCAAGGTTTCTCTTTGTGCACATAAACAATCTTCACTGCAACGCAGGCACCCATGCACCATGGTACAAAGGTGCTTGCGTTGGCGCTAGGCAGCAATGTGTCCACCAGCGCAGGGGACAAGGACAGGAATGCGCCCTATCTTTTAGATATGGTGCATCCCTGCTCTTTTGTTTTGATGCAGGGCAGCACAGCAAAAAGATTTGTTGTGCTGCCCTGCGCCAGAACATAGTCACTGAGGCCCAGTGTCTTTAACAATGCTTGTTTCACAGGCATCCGTCTGTGACAGCTACCAGATGTGACAGAAGGCCACTTCTTAAAGAGCATGGTTCTAATTATACTGACCATGCAGACTAGCCTTATGTTTAGTAAACACTCCACAGATTACCAGGAGTATATCTGACATTCATGTTTGAATTCCAGATTACTCACAGGCGAAGACATTCTCACATTCCTTAATAGTTCCCTTCGAGAAAGAACTGAAACTTCTCTATCTATTGGACACCTTACAGCAGGTTTTGATACATCTAGATATCTTATTCTGCCCTACTCCTCACTCTAGCCCCACACACTGTAGTATTATATTCTCTCCATTGACAGCTAGAACTCTTCCTCTCACAACTTCTTTTATCATGAATCTGTGGAAGAAACATATTTTAACTTTCTCCCGTGGCCATGGATCAATTTTTAGAATCCTGTACTGCGTGAAGTGATCTCAAGATATCTGGAACTCTATTATCAGGTTCCATCCTCCCTTTTAACAATTAACACTTTGGTGTGATTTTGATGTTTTCTTTTACAATTTTAGTGTTTTTTCTGTGGTTCTCATACTTTGCTTTGTCTGTTATATGTTTTTTACACTAGTCAGCAATTTTGTTTTGCTTGTACTATCACCTTTTTTTACAAAAAGAAGGCAGGACAGAGATAAGGAGGGATAAAATCTTGCATTGAAGAATGATGCTTGGAAGGAAGAATTAAATAATATAGGAAACAATTAATTGATGGATGATGGATGGATGGATCAATCAATGTATGAAGGCATGGATGGGTGGGTGGGTAGATGGATGGATAGATGGATAAATCATTGGATGGTTGAAATGGTAGAACGATAGATAGATGGGTGGATGGATGGATGGGTGGATGTATGGACGGATAGATGGAGTGGTCAGTGAGTGGCTGGAATGGTGAAAGACAATGCTAGAGTGAACAGATGGAAAGGCGAAAGAACATGCAAGAAAGGAGGCTGGATAAAAAGACAGAAGGATGAGTGTATAGCAGGGATGTGCCATAGGTACAAAAATACTGCACACCCCTGTGTTTCCCCTGGCGCTAAATGTATCTGTCAGCGCCAACGCAGGCATCCTTGCACCAAAGTGCAAGGGTGTTTGCATTGAAGGGAATGATCATTTATGTGCAGGAAGGTGTCCCTTCTTTCACATAGACAATCTACAATGGTGATCTGGCACTTTGTGCTGAAGAATGCAAGACACATAGAAGTAGCAAATCATCATTATTGAATGATTGTTTAAACAATAATTTATGGCATTTTGCTCTTTCTATGCATGCTGCAGAATGCACTATGCTAACACCACCTCTGGAGTGGTGTTAGTTTTTTGCACTGCAACAGATTTACAAATTCTTGTAAATCTGGGGCAGCGTCGAAAGAAATGGGTGTTGAGGTGGAACGCCCACAGCAACACACATTGCATGCCCCTCTGTCATGGGAAACTGCATCAAAGAGGCCCATATTTACAAGGCGGCGTTGAGCCACAAAAAGTGGCTTTGCGCCAACTTGTAAATATAGCACAGTACACAGCTCCACCGGAGCATCACAAAATGTGAGTCTCCGGAGGCGCTATGGGCTTGTAACTATGCCCCTTTGTGTCTCGAATAGGGTAAATATTGTAAACATTTTTCAGTATGACAATTAATACATAATTTTCAGCCCTTCGCTAGAATTGCAGTGGTTCTGTCAGTATTGCATAGCTTTGAAAAACAAGCATGTGCAACGCAATGAATTACGCATTTGCTCGAGTTAGAGCTATTAGCGTTGTAAATGCCTAACCGGACTTTCTTTGCCACATAAACTGAAAATGAAAAGTAATACAATTTTGCATAAGAGAGCCCATTTGAAGCGCCACACCATGAGCGTGAAGCAGAGTAATGAGAACAAAAAGATCGGTTTGGTTTCACCTTTGCTGGCTGCCCATGATTAGCAGCAGCTGTAATCAGGCCACCACCATGAATAGATTGCCAAGAGCATAGTAATAAAAAAACGAGTGCAATCTCGCTGTGTAAAACCTTGAATTCATGAAGGAGTGCTAGGACAAACAATAGAATTGAACAGGTAGTCATGAAAAGCACTCAATTACTGCCCAGCGAGATTGCGCTGCATACAAAATAAAAATAAAAAGTAGTCCAGAAACCATACGGAAAACATGGAGCCTCGTATGTTTTCAAAAGTCGGCTGGTGCTCTCCAAGAGGGCTAAACACCAGAAAAGGCATGACATATGCACGCCTTTCACTAATGAAATCAAGCACATTTAAAAGGTAAGCCCAGGCACCATTAAAACTAATGGGCATGACATGGGTGTGGTTAAAATCCCATAGAGAGATTACAAGAGGGGCCACAGCGCTTGTGCACTCGACCCTAAAGAAGCTGGCTCAGACAAAAAAACGGCCTGAAGAGGGAGTTTGTGTAGACAGTCACATTATTTCATCACTTAGCAATTACTGAGGGCGCAATTCATTCGGCAACAAACGCCTGACCCCACATCTCTCAAAGAATTGATCAAGCCTGTCACTGAAGGAATGATTCGAGTGCAAATAAATGGACAAGTCAGTCATTTTAATCAGTGACGGAGAGGGCTCTTGGGTGGGAGTGGGGAAGGTCATGGGAAGCAAGTGAAGTGTGTGGGAGATTTCCAGGAAAGTAGTGGACATTATCTTGGCTGCTTACTCGTCGTCACCCTCGGTTACCCTGTGCCGTCTGCCAGTAGGTCAGTACGAGAGACTGAAGTAGTTTGCCGTTTAACCCACTGTGATTTCCTGTCTTCATTTGCTGTTCTTCATTAAGCACAGGTCGAAGCAGATGAACCCATGCTTCCGAGATCACATCTCTCCCGTCATCACTCATGCTGAATACCAATGAAAGGCCGCTTTGTGCTTTACTTCGCCAAACTAGCTGCATTTCAGTTCCATCTGCGAGGCACATTTCACAGCATCGGCAGAGGGCTTGGTAAATGTTGTCGTATACGCTAAATTGCGATGTCGGTGCTGTTTTCCAGTACATTTTCCCCTTCACTTGTGTTGGCCCTGAACGACTTTCTTCAAGGTAATCGATGTATGAATTAATTTAGCACTAGAGAGATTCAACGTGGTTTTCCTACAGTCTTCCTTTCAACTTGTTATCTGTACAGGGTCTTTAGCAGTTTAACCGCCTACTGGCACGTATAAACTCAAATGTAAAATCATGCATAGTTTATTGAGGATCCGTGGTTACATTTTTCCGTCCAAGCCAGGAACAGCAAAACAATTTACAAACAAAATCGATAGCAAGCATCAAAAATGTAGAAAGCGTTATCCACACATTGCAGTTGAATACACATCACATCATCTGCCATAACCTGCAAAACATTCTGATTATTTACTTCTAAATTGCATAGTCCTAAGGATAACACATTTAGGGCCAGAATTAAAGAAAGTGGAGCTGCACCCAGTTCAGTTGCACTTTTCTTGCACTCCTTAGTGCCCCCCGAACACCGCCATGTGTGTACCACAGCGGTAGTTAGGGAACTAGAGTCAAAATGTTTGACACTAGTTCAAAGCTTTGCAGGATTAGTGTAAAACATTTTTATGCTAATCCTGAAAAGCCCATAGAGGCCCATTATGAATAATGATGTGCCTTCTTTTAACACCTACTCTGAATAGGCATGAAAAGTGCCAAAGAAATGATGCAAAGCAAACTCTTAGATTTCTTTTTGCCGTTTTCTCTGCACCCCTAATGTGGGCATGCCCCCTTTGCATACATTATACATTATACATGGCGCATGCATAATGTAGAACAAAAGGTTACAAAGTGGTGCAACGCTTGCATTGTAAATCTGTTACTGCGTTTTTGGCCATCTAGCACCACATAAGCATTGAGAAAATGGTGCAAGGGGCTCTTAAACCTGCCCCTTTAAAAAAAAATATATATATATATATATATATATATTTTAGCTAATCACATTTTGTATACTTCCATCACAAGTTGATGCACTTGCTTGTTGGTTTACTCTTTAAGAGAAATATGATTGTTGGTTGACTACAGTGTGAGCCCTGGGCAAGCAACAGCCACAATCCCTGGCAGGATGAACTAAAAAGTCACTAAATTAACCTGTGCTTAACTCAGGATAGCTTGGCACAATAAGCAGTCATGCTTCATTTAGAGAAAGTGCGTAAAATATTTATGCAGCACACAATCAGTAATACAGCGCAAACACAACACAAGAAAAATGCCAATCCAATGTTGAAAAATGGAGTAAATTTGAATAAATTATTTGACACCAAGTTGACAAATATACTATCATGAGACCCAGAGTTATGATTCTTTAAAGATTTAAGTAGTAATAGTACCAGAGTCTGTCCCGAATGGAGCATGTGCCGAATACAGGGACCTGTTTAGTCCCGCTGAAACAGTTACTTTCACAAGCCAGTGGAAAATGTTCTGTTGACGGTGGAAAGAGTCGAGAGGAGCATGGAAAGTGTTGCAGATGGTTGTTGCTGTAGAGCAAAGATCCTATTGGCGTTGAGGATGGTCATGAAGTGAAAAGAGTCGCCTGACCTTCAGTTGGTGATTGACTCAGGCAGCAACGTTTTGGCACTAACAGGCCCGTTTGTATTCATGAGGATCCCAAAAACCGCAAGTGAGCTCAACTGAGGCTACACCGAGGGTCCAGGACCAGATGGGCATCACTTATGGGTCAGGAACTAACTCCATCTGGGTCCAGGTGCTGGTTCAAGATGTTTGAAACCTTTTATGTCCCTGTAGCTCAGACGAAGAGGCCAGCAAACTAGCCCTGGGTTGATTTTGAGATGTGAGCAGTGATGCCATAAGAAATGTCACTGACCATGTCATGAAGGATGTAATATATGAGGTCATAAGCAGTGCAGTGCAGGGCATAAGTTATAGTTAGGTCTGGTAAATATAACTGCTGAATTTCAATTGTTTTTGTACCAGTTAAATCTGAACCTTACTATAATGTCCATGCAATTTGTTTTTTTCAGTGAATTTCAAAGGTTTTTTCTTAATTTTCTAAATTTATTTCCTAACTATGTTTCTGTAACCTTTATTTTTTTCCAGTGAATTTTTAAGGTTTTTGAAATTGCATTTCCTAAGTATAATGTCCCTATAAACTTTGTTTATTATACATTTTGAAATTTTTTCATTAACTGTATTTCCTAAGTCTAATCTCTAACCTTTGAGAGTAGGTGTGTGAGTGCTTGAATAGGTCAGTGACTGTTTGTCTTAGTGTGTGTATAGAGTGAGAATTTGAGTAGTTTTGAGGGTGTGTGAGTGGATTTCTGACTTGGTGACTGGGTGTGAGTCACTGTATGGGTTTGTGAGTGGGCGGTGAGTAGCTGTGCAGGTGTGTGAGTGGGTTTGTGAGTGACTGTATGGATCTGTTAGTAGTTGTGTGAGTAGCTGTTTGGATCTGTGAGTAGGTGTATGAGTGGCTGTATGGCTCAGTGACTGGGTGTATAAGTGCTGTATAGGACTCAGAGTGCATCTGTGAATGGTTTTGTGGATATGTGAGGAGCTGTGAAGGTCTGTGAGTTGCATAGCAGTAACGTGGACTGTGTGGGCCCAACTGGTTGATGCCTTTATGTGATTTTGCACTTTTGTATTGCCCTATGTATTTAAATAAAGACTGATGAACTTTGCTGTTATTAGTAGAGGCCAAGGAAGAATCTACTTGTACTGTTACCAGGGATTGCAGTATATTATATGAACAATGCATTAAAGTTTATCTAGAGTTGTACCTTGTTTTTAAATGTGCAAAGTCTACAACCTTAACAACATATATACTTTACAGAATTCAAGGTTCACCTGTCCATTTTGCCAAAATTGAGAGCACTTGGTTTTAAAAAATATGACTGTAAAGAAAGGATACCTGGTCTAAATGTATTTCTTTTTAATTTAGTCTTCTCATGTCATTTTCACATATGTGTTCACATTATAAGGTGCTGCAAAACCTACAAAGGATGCTTAATAAACATTTGTTTTTCACCACAACAGATTTTCTGTGTTTATTTCTACAGATGGTTGAAATTTGGTTTATTTGCCTTTTTTTCATTTTTCATTTTTTTTTTATAATCACAAGTCCTTCTCAAACTGTACAGACATGTAGATTCTAGATTTGGGGGAAATTCTCAAAACTTTAATTGATTTGTATCAACACTTAAAATAATTTATACAGATTATAAAAATTATTTTTGAGGTGGGTGCTTTACTAATTTTATTTATTAATTTATGTAACCATAAGTGATATAATGTTACATTTTAATATATATTTTCAGATTCTCTGTCACATTGCAATGTCCTTACACCATCTTCAAAAATCCCATGTGACACAAGAATAAATAGGTTTGATTCTCTAAAACAGTTTTCATGCCTGAAGAGAGGAAATTCCCTCCCACTTTTCTTCTCTTATGGGTGTAGCTATCAGCTTTAACACCAGTATTCACACCGAGCAGCTACATTTTTTGTGGTACTTGTTTTCCATTTTAAAATGGCAGCTTCCAGTTATTCTCAGGCCCCTGACCCACAGCGGAATTCCTCAACATTGTCACAAGAAGAGCTGCCGAAGAAAAATGTATTGCTTGGAAGTTTTTCACTGTCCCATCTAGAGAGAAAAAGGGCATGACACAACAGGTACAGTGCAACCTGTGTTCAAAAATTTTGATCAGAAGTACAGCTAAAAAGTATGGCCTTGGATCTCAATCTATGCTGAAACATCTGTAGACTGTTAATCCCAGGCACCTCTTCAAAGCTTAGTAAGAACGCGACGCAGCCTCACAACCTGAAACAGGACAACTGTAAGCTGCAATGCCAGGCACAAAAGCATTTGCTGCTGTCATTGCAGATATGAAAGGTATGGACGCTTTCTGTGGAAATAATAAGGTGTTGCCTGTGGGGGATCAGTCATATTCTGCAAGTTTAGCAGCCAAACAGTGTCACAAATGTTAATTGCTTTTATTACTTTTCTTTGAACCAGATGCACACATTTTGTGCATCTTGTTTCTGTTGTTACAGCTTCTGTTTTTTAAAATGAAAAAAAAGTTAGAAACACCCAAAAAAAATTCTTCAAAGAAACCAAAAAGGGTACTTTTTAGGACCGCCTTATCTGGTTAAAAGAAAGATTAACTATATGTTTTTTGTTCATATGTCCTTGTAAGCACCTGTTAGAATCTGTCTATCTATCTATCTATCTATCTATCTATCTATCTATCTATCTATCTATCTATCTATCTATCTATCTATCTATCTATCTATCTATCTATCTATCTATCTATCTATCTATCTTCACTGAAAAAACAAAGGCTATAGGGACGTTATAGCAAGGCTTACAATTCACAAGGGCGCGAGTTATAGTTACCTTATGGAACGAAGTATAGTTAGTTGAGATAACTCTAACTATGACTGGTGAATTTCTAAGGTTTTCTACATTTAAAATGTGAGCCCAACTACAACAGCCCTGTAACCTTTGGTTTTTCAGTGAATTTCTATGTTTTTTAAATTCTATTTCCTAACTATAACGACCCTGTAACCTTTCTTTTTTTTCTGAGAATTTCCATTTTATTAACGTATAGTCATTTTCTTTACTACTTTACTATATGTTAATCCAACCACCACCATAGGCGGTTGGCACAGGGCCTGGCCTGTGCTCAACCCCCTATAAGCACCCAACATTACACTGTGCATGGCCTTCACCCATGTGCACCAGAGGTTGCCCGCCAGGCCTAGCCTGCAGCCAGACGCTGCCGCCAACCTCCATAACCACTGAACCACATGCTGCACAATGCCCTTTGGCCATGCATGGCAGGAGTTGTCTGCTGCCTCTCTGTGCATGAGAATAGGTTTAAGATGGTGTATCCGTGGGGTGAGAGTGGCTGACAGATTGTCTTCTTGGGTGTGAGAGTGGGTACATCAGTGTTTTAGTGGGTGCATCAGTGTTTGCGTGGGTCTGTGAGTGGGTGCATGAGGGTGTCAGTGGGTCTGTGAGTAGATATGTGACAGTCTGAGTGGGTGTGTGAGTGAGTGCATAACTGTCTGAGTGTGTCTGCGAGTGGGTGTGTGAGGGTCTGACTGGATCTATGAGTGAGTGCATGAGTGTCTGAGTGGATCTGTGAGTGGGTGTGTGACTGTCTGACTTGGTCTGTGAGTGGGGACGTGAGTGTCTGTGTGGGTCTGTGAGTAGGTGCATTAGTGTCTGAGTGGGCATGTGAGTGGGATAAATTGAAAGAGAGACAGAAAGAGAGAAAGAAAGTGAGAGGGAGAAAGATATAATTTAATTGGCTTTGATGTCTGATTTACTTACAATGAGATATTTCTGTACAATTTAAAATAAAGAAGTATTTTTTTTTTTTTAATATAATAATTTATTTTTGTAGAAAAAGGGAAATGAGTAAAGCTGGACTCGAACCACAAATGCTCCGTGTGAAGATAATGCGACCTTCAGACTGAGCTATGATTTTTTCAGCCCTTTATGAGCTATCTGGGACTGCAAGGGAGCCCTCAATGGCTTCCTCATGTCCCGATTTATGTGTTTATTTATTTGTTTTTATTTTACACAAAATATGAGTTTCTTGCACCGTGGGTAAATTCTTAAATCTTCCGTTGTGGTGCCTTTGCTTCAGAAAGCACTGAGCTGCTTTGACAGCATCTCCTTGCTTGCTGAACCTTTTAGTCTCTGTCCCTTGCATGTGTGCAGGGGACAGAGATGAAAGCTCTGCTGTTTGACAGTGGAACCTGCTTTAGAGGTCCCACAGTCAAACATTGGGGATTTTGCTGAAACAGCTATGTCCTAGCGGTGGGCACCCCAGGACATAGCACGGGTCGGCCCTGGGGGGTGGCTCTAGGGGATTATTAATGCCCAAGGAGGGGACCCCCATGCACCCCCCTCCTTCATTAACCCCAAATGCCCCCTGACCTGGCCCACCCATTGGCAAATTTTAAAAAAGAGCAGGGGACTGTTTTGGTTTTTTAAATCTCTGAAAAATCCATGTATCATCTGCAGATTTTTCTGTTTAAAAAAAAAAAATGTATTTAACCCCTGGTGGGGTCCCTCATGGACCCCATCACCAGGTCTAAGGGGGTCAGGGTGACTCTATCCCTGCCCCTTTTCTTTTTGTTTGCATTTTTCTTCTGGGACTTGGCTGAAGACGAGTTCCAAGATGGCTGGCAACACTTCCTTGTTGAAGTGTTGGCAGCCAATCAAATATCAGCACGGCAACAGTAGGATCTGCATCCCTATATATCAATATGTTTTGGCCTTAAGTTTTTCCAAAACTCCTTAACAAAGTTACACCAAACCACTCAACATGTGATCTTTGGAACAGAAACTAGCTTTGTGCCAAATTTAGTTTAATTCTATTCAGTGGTTCGGGTTGTAGGCGTGTGTAAAGCTCCTGTGAAATAATGAATGGGGAAAATGTGCTTTGGGACCTCCCCTTTTCTCGGCCTCCCCTTGACGGATCACCCCAAAACTTTCACGACAGAAACTGAACTTAGAAAAGTATACTTTTTGAAAATTGTGTGAAGATTCATCAAATTTGTTTAAATGAATGTTTGAATGTATATGTGTGAATGAAAGTGTACATGAGGTGTTGTATGGTTGACTGAAAGGGTGGAGTATTGGCTGTATGGTGAGTGAATGACTATTTGAGTAGTTGTATGAATGAGTGAGTGGCTATGTGACTCAGTGTAAGTATGAGTGAGTCACTACGTTATTGGATGTATAAGTGAGTGAGGGAGTGTATCAGTTGCTGTGTGGGTGAGTGAGATGATGTGTGATTAGCTGTATAGGTTGGTAAGTGCATGCATGACTGGCAGTATGAGTGAATGAGTGACTGTGTGAGTGACTGTATGGATAATTAAGTGGGTATTTCAGTGGGTGTATAAATGAGTGAGTGACTGTGTCATTGTTTGTGTGGGTGACTATCTGGGTTTGTGAGTGGCTGTGTGGGTGAGTGAGTGGATGTCTGAGGGGCTGTTTGGATGAGTGAAAGTATGTTTGAATGTCTGTATAGGTGAGTAAGAAGTTGCCTGATAGGATCTATGGGTGAGAGACTGGGAGCATGAGTGGCTGTATGGGTGTGTGTGTTTGTGTGAGTGACTGACTGTGTGAGTGATAATATGAGTGAGTGAGTGACTGTGTGAGTGACTCCATGGGTCAGTGAGTGGGTATCTCAGTGCCTGTAAAAATGAGTGAGTCAGTGTGTATGTGGGTAACTATCTGGGTATGTGAGTGGGTGGATGAGTGAGTGAATGGATGTGTGAAGGCCTGAATGATTGAGTGACAGTAGGTGTGAATGCCTGTATGGGTGAGTGAGAGGGCATGTGATTCACTTTATGAGTGAGTGACTGGGTGCATGAGTGCCTATATGAGTGTGTGAATGGGTGTCGGACTGTCTGTATAAGTGAGTGACTGACCCTGTGTGTTATAGTCTGAGTGGGTGAGTGAGTAACTGTAGAGTAACTGTATGGGTGAGTGAGTGGGTGTGTCAGTTTTTGTATAAGTGAGTAAGTGGCTATGTGATTGTCTGTGTGGGTGAGTGACTGACTGTGTGAGTGGCTTTTTGGTTCAGTGAATAGGTATGTGATGGCTGTGTTTGTTAGTGTATATATGAACATGCGCTTGGGTGTTTCAGTGAACCTGTCAGTGTGTGTTAGTGTCTTTATCAGTGTATACCTGTGTATGTAAATATATGTATGAATGTGAAACTGGGTATGTCAGTGTATTTGTCAGTGTATGCCTAATTATGTTAGTGTCTGTATCAGTGTGTGCCTGGATATGTTAGTGCATGGATGAGTGTGTGCCTGGGGGTGTCAGTCTGTGCATCAGTGTGTGTATCTGTGTTTTAATGTGTGTGTATCAGTGTGTGCCTGGGTATGTTAGTGTCTGTATCAGTGTGTGCCTGGGTTTGTTGGTGCATGGATGAGTGTGTGCCTGGGTGTGTCAGTGTATGCATTTGTGTGTGCATCTGTGTATTAGTGTCTGTATGTGACTGGGTATATCAGTGTAAGCATGTGTGTGAGCCTGGGTAGGCCACTGTATGCATCAGTGTGTGCCTGGGTGTGTCAGTGTCTGTATCAGTGATTCTATGGATATGTTAATGTCTATATCAGTCTGTGCCTAGGTATTTTAGTGTGCCTGGGTATGTCAGTGTCTGTACCAGTGTGTGCCTTAGTATGTTCGTGTATGCATGAGTGTGTACCTGGGTGTGTTAGTGTATCTGTCAGTGTGTGCTTAGGTGTGAGAGTTTCTAAATCAACAAGTACTTTGGTGTGTCAGTGTATGCATCATTATGTACCTGGGTGTGTCAGTATATGTATCTGTATGCCTGGGTGTGTTAGTTTATAGTTTAGTGAATGTCTGGATGCTCTATCTGTAGTTACCTAAGAGATAGTGGCTGCCATGTTCCTACGGTGCAGCTGACAGGCGCTACCCGGGCACTCATAACAAAGGCTTTGTGTGTTGTAAGGATCAGCACTGTTGCAAGTGAATTACAGCTGGTCTCCTCTGACCACTGACATCCTTTGGACACCCTGCCCTGCATGGCACCTCTTCTGCAACATCATCCACGCGCTATAGGCTAGAAGTGAGGCCTGAGTCTCTGCATGCTGTGAAATATTACTTTATTTTGTGCAATATTCACACAAGGGTAGCAGCATTTTAGATATCTTGAGGAAGGTTCCTATTCTTGATGAGGATTAACGCACAAGGGTCTGCCTACCGATCTGATGCTGTAGTGTTGCTGCAATACATTACAACCTGAATTTCCTTTGAAGCACACCTAAACAAGGATCCAAATTGCTCATTATAAATTCTCTCCCTGCACACCAGCTAAGCTGGTTGTTTTCGCATGTCAAACACCGTTGGTGCTACCTTGTCTTTCAACAAGTGGTGCAGTACTCTTTTGCCTCTTCCAACTGGTGCCCGTGCTACAATTGTGGTCTGTTCCTAATTTGTGATATGCCTGCATCAAGAGAAACCACTGTGTTGGAAAGGGAGTCAAAAGGTAGCTTGAAACGCACCAAGCAATTCCCCCCATCCTCGAGTCACCCGTAAAAGATAAACTGGATTCCTCCTATACACTTGACACAATCCTACACAAACTTAATACAGTGCACAACATTGCACAGAGCACCAAAGCAAATACAGATTTACTTCAAGTTGAAGTCGCTGGTATGTGCAAAGAATTTCAAATGCTGAATCTAGAAAAAGATTTTTACTGACCCCGCTGAACTGGCAGCTTTTCTTGACAATAAATCTGAATCACGAATGGAATGTGAACTGTGCCCTAGTATGTCACTGAAACTTGCTGCCTGATGGCTCAACTACGATACCTATTAATGTCTTTAAAGTTCAAAGTTTACACGATATCCTTTTTGCTCTGTATTAAGATGCTCTTGGTGTTTGCCTTCATAGGCACATGTACATGTTGAACCATTCGCCTCTCATTTATACTTATACTCGCTGCCTTTTACAACCTACAAATTGTTATTTCTTGCTAATAACGCTTTTGTCATGTTTTCCTTCTTAAAGCCATTCTTATATATATATATATATATATATATATATATATATATATATATATATATATATATATATATATAATCTATTGAATGTTATGACCCTGTTAACTAGAGTTCTTCTGATAGCATTTGGTTGTTTTAATTGCTTGTAGTCCAATGACTTCTCGTGATGATCTGTATATTGTTACTGGGACTTTACTAGTAGAGACAATAGTGTGGTATTATGTTTCTTATGATGGTTAAATTGTTTACCAGTTCATGTGGTCTTGACTCCTCTGCATACTCTCAGATATAGTACCTGTGACCACACCTTACATGTCCTTTATACACATTCTGGAGTTACTACTGTCCCTAAGACATGTTCCCCTTCCTCACATACTTTGTTACGGTGGATACGCCTCTTCAGTGTTGTTTTTCACTCGCTCAAGGTCTAAGGTCGTCTATGCAGTAGTTTAATTGCACCCCCGGCAATAGTGCACAGTCGAAACTCCTTCTTCTTAATGGGACCCACTTAGTAGCTCTACCATCAGATCTGCCATCATGCCATTCTCCACCACATTATACCCATGTCACTACATCTCTCACAGATTCTCTTCAGTGGAATGGGCCCAACTTGTGCCCCAAGGACCCCATACTTATCATTAGCTTTACTTGTTGTTTAGTACCCACACGCTCCTCTCCTCCACAGTCATCCCGCACCAATCTCCTGCAGTGGGAATTTGACTTTAACGATCAGATTGCGTGTTTGAGGCCCTTCTCCACCCGCCGGCACCGCCTGCGCCTCATCCCTGGCGCCTAGTGGGCTTCTGGTACACGTTACTAGACTTGTACATTGTACTAGTGTGTCTGTTCTCCTTCACATTTGTTGTGCCCTGTCTTTGCTGTTTGTGTTGTTTTCTATTGTGCCTTGTCCCTGATTGGTCCTATTTTGCCGTATTTTTCTGCCCATTCTGTGTCTTTTTTCTCCGCCACTGCATCCCTGCGGCCCAGCCCCCCTCGCACCCCGATTCGCTTTCCCCTCCCACCTCCCAGCTGCTCCTCCCTCCCACCTCCCCCTCTTAATGGCGGTCGCTGCGCGACGCGGGTGAGTGACCCTTGACCTGTTTGGCCGGAGCTCGCTGCCCCGCAACGGCAACACCACCTAGCTGCACTGTGTCCCTGACCCCGCCCACGCTGCCGATCGCGTGTTCGAGGCCCTCCTCCATCCGCAGGCACCCACCTGTGCCTCATCCCTGGCGTCTAGTGAGCTTCTGGTAAGCGTTAATAGACTTGTACATTGTACTAGTGTGTCTGTGCCCTGTCTTTGCTGTTTGTGTCATTTTCTATTGTGCCTTGTTCCTGATTGTGCCTATTTTGGTGTATTTTTCTGCCCATTCTGTGTCTTTTTTCTCCGCAGCTGCGTCCCTGCGGCCCCGCCCCCCTCGCGCCCCCATTCGCTTTCCCCTCCCGCCTCCCGCGTCCCAGCTGCTCCTCCCT
Source organism: Pleurodeles waltl (assembly GCF_031143425.1). Taxonomy (NCBI): domain Eukaryota; kingdom Metazoa; phylum Chordata; class Amphibia; order Caudata; family Salamandridae; genus Pleurodeles; species Pleurodeles waltl. The sequence goes on from NC_090439.1 coordinate 366,790,650, forward strand.
CCCACCTCCCCCTCTTAATGGCCGTAATGGCTAAGAGGCAAGCCCGTCCATGCCTGGACCGCGACAACACTACTCTGCACATACAATACACTCCCTCAACCCAGGACCATGCCCGCCTGCACCCAAACCAGCCCCACACACACACAGGACCCCTTCACCTGCTATGCCTGCCTATTCTCCTGCTCTACTTCTCACACCCCCAACACCCACACGCCCCACACCAAACCCAGCGCCCCAACACTAAACACAACCTGCACACACCCCACGTCAACACCACCACAACCCCACAGCAACACCACGAGCCCCCACACCAACACTATCGCTCAACACAACAACTGCTTGCTCCTAAACACCCGCTCCCTACACAAACATGCCATAGAACTCTGAGACCTCATCACATCACACTCACCTGACATTGTCTTCCTCACAGAAACCTGGACAAACCACTCTTCAGAGCCTGACATAGCCACAGCCACCCCCATGGGAAACAAACTCCAACGCAAAGAGCGCCTTAACAAGCCAGGAGGTGGCATCGCCATCCTGCACAAAGACACCATTAAGGTCACCACCAACACCCATGACACCCTCAACAACGCAGAACACATACACTTCCTAATCCACATAAACAACACCACCCTCAGAGGCACACTCGTATACAAACCCCCAGGGCCACACCCCCCCTTCTGTGACACCATCGCTGACACCATCAGCCCGCTCGCCCTCATCTCCACAGATTACATCCTCCTCGGCGATTTCAACTTCCACCTGGAGAACCCCCATGACCACAACTCCTCCTCCCTCCTAGACAACCTCACCAACCTCGGACTCAAGCAACTGATCACAGCACCCACTCACTCAGCAGGACACACACTTGATGCAATCTTCACTTCGAGCCAACACATAACCTACACCTACACCACCGAACCCCACTGGACCGACCACCACTGCGTCCAATTCTCCTTCGCCAAACCCCCCACACACCACCACCAGCCCACCACCCCTTACCGCATGTGGGACAAGATCCCCACAGGACGCCTAAACTCCCAACTGGCACAGAACCCCCCCAACACCAACGACCCCAACACTGCGGCACATAACCTCACAAAATTGACCACCACCTGCGCAGATTCAGTCGCCCCCTCAGAAAAAACAGTACCACCTGCAACATCAAGAACGCCCCATGGTTCACTGCCGAACTCCAAGATTCCAAACCCAAATGCCGCAAAGCAGAGAAGGCCTGGTGACAGGAACCCTCCACCACAAACTTCTCCACCCTCAAAACCTCCACTCGCAACCACCACCAACTCATACGTACCACCAAAAGTGCACACTACAAGGAATGCATAGACAACAACTCCCAAAGCAGCAAAGAACTCTTTACCGTCATCAAAGAGCTCTCCAAACCCAAAGCCAGAAACCTAGACCCCACACACACACAGACCCTCTGCAACTCCCTCTCAAACCACTTCCACTGCAAAATCCTGGACATACACAACAGCTTCATACCACACACACACACCACACCCCCCCACCCATCCAACACAGACCCCCCTCACACCCCTTCAGCCTACTTACCACCTGGGCCCCAACCACCGACGAAGAAACGGAAAAAACTATGAATTCCATCCACTCTGGATCACCCTCAGACCACTGCCCCCATCGGATCTACAACAAAGCCAGCCCAACCATTGCTCCCCAACTTCGAGACATAATCAACAGCTCATTCGACAGTGCCACCTTCCCAGACCCCTGGAGGCACGCGGAAGTCACCGCACTGCTAAAAAAACACAAAGCTGACCCAGACGACCTCTCCAACTACCGCCCCATCTCCCTCCTCCCTTTCCCAGCCAAGGTCGCTGAGAAACTAGTGAACGCCCGTCTATCGCACTTCCTCAAAGAAAACCACTCACTTGTCCCCTCCCAATCTGGGTTGAGCAAGAACCATAGCACGGAAACCGCCCTCATCTCATGCACTGATGACATCAGAACCAAAGGCGACAGGGACGAGACCGTCGCACTCATTCTCCTGGACCTCTCCTCAGCCTCTGCCAAAAAACACTCCGTACACGCCTCCACAACTGTGGGATTCGACACAAAGCCCTAGATTGGATCTCCTCCTTCCTCACCAATAGAACCCAAAAAGTCCGCCTCCCACCCTTCCAATCCACTGCCACCAAAATCATCTGTGGAGTCCCCCAAGGATCGTCCCTTAACCCCACACTCTTCAACATCTACATGATCCCACTAGCCAACATCCTCCAACCACAAGGAATCACCATCCTCTCCTACGCAGACAACACCCAACTCATCTTCTCCCTCACCCACAACCCTACTACCTCCAAAACCAACCTCCACGCTGCACTCCTTGACACCTCCGCCTGGATGACAGCCAACCACCTCAAGCTCAACTCCAACAAAACCGAGATCATCATTTTTGGCCCCCACAAAACCATATGGGACACCTCCTGGTGGCCCACCGCCCTAGGCCCCGCACCTACCCCCGCAACCTTGGCATCATCCTGGACCCCTCCCTCTCAATGACCCAGCAAATCAACGCCATCACCTCCTCCTGTTTCAACACACTGCGCATGCTGAAAAAAACCTTCAAATGGATTCCCACAGAGACCAGAAAGACCGTCACTCACGCACTAATCAGCAGCAGGCTGGACTAAGGCAACACCCTCTACGCCAGCACCACACTCAAACTCAAGCGCAAACTCCAGAGAATCCAGAACACAGCTGCGCGCCTCATCATGAACCTCCCTCGCCATGAACACATCTCACCACACCTCAAATCCCTTCACTGGCTCCCCATAGACAAAAGGATCACCTTCAAAATCCTCATCCACACACACAAATCCCTCCAAAACACCGGCCCATCCTACCTCAACGATAAAGTAAACTTCCACACTCCCACCCGCCACCGCCGATCAGCCAACCTCGCACTCGCCACAGTACCCCGCATCCAACACACCACCACAGGAGGCAGATCCTTCTCCTAACTCGCCCCCAAAGCCTGGAACTCCCTCCCCACCAACCTACGCAAGACCCAAGACCTCCTGCTCTTCAGAAAAAACCTCGAGACATGGCTATTCAAATAGTGATCACCCCCTCCCCCACCAGCGCCTGAGACCCTCACGGGTGAGTAGCCTGCTATATACATTTTTTGATTGATTGATTGATTGACTATTGCAAAGGTTTATCTGGAGACATAGCCCTCCTTAAAGAGACTTACGGCCTCATTAAGAGGCTGGCAGTCCAGGACTGCCAGCCTCGTGGTGATGGTTGACCGCCGAAACTGTGAGGGTCTGACTGCCACATTACTACCCTGGCAGATGGACCCACTGGGAAACCGCTGTCCCTGTCGGGAACATGGTTTCTGACACGGTGATGGCAGCTGGAGTTGTAGCCAGCCACTACAGCTCTGACCTCTGCGCCACATGGCTGATTACAACCTTACTTCCCACCAGACTTTCCATGGTGGGGACCCGCCATGGAAAAACTGTTGAAAAGCCAGTACAGGGGGCTACAGCCTCCCCCTGGCTCTGGTGGTCCGTTGGTGGGACCGCCAAAGTCATAACCAGCCTCTAAGATAAGTTTCAAGGAAGCCTTAGCAATGAGAATGGGCTGGGCAATAGATGAAAAATGTTCTGAAGCTTGAAGGGAAAAAAATGGTGTGCTTACACTTATTTCCAAAAATTCAGGATTATCCACTATAGCTTCAGAGCACAATTCTGAGGGTAGATGGTTACTGAAAAGGCTGAAAATGGTGACCAGGTCCTTTTTGTAATGAACATATATGCCCCAAATGCAGATAACTCATCCTTCTGGCGCACAGTTAGGAAGAAGCTCACTGATGTTCCCAAGAACTGCCAAATGAGGAGGCCAATTCAACCTCCCAATAGATCCTATTCTGGATCACCATTCAGCTTTCAATTTTAGAACCCCCAAATCACACAAACAAATGTTAAACTGATGCAACACATACAGCCTTCTTGACATCTGGAGGCTCCACAACCCCCCCCCCCACAAAGATTTTGCTTTCTTCTCACCACCACACTCAATTTCTTCTTGCATTGGCTATCTCTTAGTAGATTCCTCCCTACCACAATCCACCTCAAATGCCCAAATTCATCCCATCCTTTTCTCCGACTCTGGTGCAATTTCAATGACCCTCTTGAACACCTCTAACAAAGGTACAAATTAAATTTGGATTTTAAGTATCAACATTTTGGATAATGAAGAAGACAGAGAAAGCCCAAGGAAAGAAATTGGTCTGTTCTTCGAGGAAAACTCTCATTTGTTATCCTCCCCGGTAATCTTATGGGACACCTTTAAATGTGCCATGAGTGGTCAATTTATTAAACATATTTCGCACAAAAATCATGAATTAAGGACACTTTACAAAAGTTAGGTCTGGAAATAAAAGAAAAAGAGTCAGCATTTAGAAACAGATGTACTAAATGAAATCAAACAGCTGAAGTACAAGTACAATTCCTTTGTTAGTAAAAGGGCTTAACTCTGGGTTCATGCCCAAAAGTCAAAATATCTACTTCTCCTTAATGAAGCAGGTAAAGCTCTTGTGGACACCCTTAAACAAAGAAGCAACTGTAATAATATCACTCATATTAAATTGTCAGATGGGGCCCAGAAGTTCAAAACACACAAAATCTTTGAAATAGTCAAGGACTTCTACGCTAACCTATTCAGCACCCAGACAACATGTACCAAATCTGATTGCACTACCTTCCTCCACTCTGTAAACATAATTAAAATATCAGATACAGAAAATGCCCCTCTCAAAAAACCATTGGAAACCTCCAAAATCATTGAAGCCATCAGCTCTATCCATTCAGGGAATTCCTGATTGCCATCTACAAGATATTTCAAAATACTATTATTGCCCATCTCAAAAATACCCTAGTACATTTTCCAATATAAGGCAATGTCTCTGGCAGGGCATCAGAGGCTATGATCATCGTAATCCCCAAAGCAAACAAAGATCACTTAGACACATTTTTCACCCTATCTCTCTTTTTAATATAGAAGACAAAATCTTTGCAAAAATTCTAACAAAATAAAGAGAGTTATTTATCTCCAGACTTATCCATAATTCACAAACAGGTTTTGTCAAGAGCAGACTTTCCAGAGAAAATATCTGCATGTTTTGCCACAATATTGAGACGGTATGACTTTCCACCACACCTGCAGTGGCTGTCACATTAGATGCCGAAAAAGCCTTTGATAAGGTGTCCCAGTCCTTTCTTCATGCAGTGCTCGACGCCCAAAATTTAGGTGAAACATTTACCAATATGACCATGGCCTTAAATGACAACCTCAGAGCAAATTTTAGAATAAACAGGGAATTGTCTTCCTTCTTTGACCTTCACCAAGGCACTAGACATGGATGCCTACTCCCACCTCTCTCCTTCCTCCCTGCGATCAACTCTCTACTCTCGCTAATAAACAGCTCTCCAACTGTCAAAGGTTTCCAATTAAATACTAAAATGTATAAAACCATTGCTTATGCAGATGACATCCTCATCTTTTCAGAGGATGTTGAGAATGCGATTCCTACGATCACTGACACAATACATAACTTTGCCTAGGTATCCAGGTATACGTTAAATAAGGACAAAACTGATGTTTTCCTTCTCAACTCCTTTTGTTTCCCTGCACTTATTAGAAATTATGGGATCAAATGACAACCCAAACACTTTAAATACCTGGGTATGTGGTTCACCACTGACCTAGCTGATACAATACAACTTAACAGGACAAAAATCATCAGTAAAGTTAAAGACTTACCTCATGGCCCCCGAAATATATCTCTTGGTGGGGGAAGATTACAATCTCCAAAGATGATGAGCACACCCATTGTACATTTAGGGGGTCATTACAACATTGGCGGTAAAATGCGCTTACCGCCGTGCAGAAGACCGCCAATACACCGCCGCTGCGGCGGTATTCCGCCACAGCTATTATGACACACATCCCGGAATCCGCCGAAATTCAGACACCCACACAACACCGCCACACCAAAGGTCAGTGATAAACTGGCGGAAACAAATTCTCCACCTCCACGCCAACAGAAACACGCCCATGCTATTACGAGCCACGAATCCACGTGGCGGTCTTTCAACCGCGGTATTCCATTGGCGGTACACACCGCCGCTCTCAAAATACACACACATCTCCAAAACATCGCCACATTGGACAATTACAAATACACACACCTGATACACATACACACACCACTCCCACACACCCAACACAATATAAAACACACACCCACATCACCCACAAACCCCTACAACCAAAAAATCACGAACGAAGGCCAGAGAGAGAGCACAGAATAGACAACCCCATCACACAGAGGCACACAACACCATCACCCACACAACATCCACGCACAAAACACCACACACCACTACACTCACCACACTCTTCACCACATACACCACCCCACACATCACACACACCACCCCATGTCACGCCAAAGACACCCCCGCTTCTCCGAGGAGGAGCTCAGGGTCATGGTGGAGGAAATCGTCCGGGTGGAGCCACAGCTATTTAGCTCACAGGTACAGCACACATCAATAGCCAGGAAGATGGAGTTATGGCGCAGAATAGTGGACAGGGTGAACACCGTGGGACAGCACCCAAGAAATAGGGAGGACATCAGGAAGAGGTGGAACGACCTACGGGGGAAGGTGCGTTCAACGGTCTCCAGGCACAACATCGCGGTACAGCAGACTGGCGGCGGACCCCCACCTCCTCCCCCACAACTAACAACATGGGAGGAGCAAGTCTTGACCATCATGCATCCAGAGGGCCTCAGAGGAGTCGTAGAGGATGGGACACTGGTAAGTCAAATCTTAACGATCATATCCCCCACCCTACCTGCATGATATCACACACCCCCACCCTCACCACCTCCCCTATCACTCCAAATCCTCACTAATCTACCCATAACACAAACCACCCATCCCGAAACCAAACCCTGCATGACACAACTAAGCATGGACACCCCTCACTAAAGCATGCCCACAGCACATACCCAGAACACACCTTCAACCATCATCACACAAACCCACACACAGGAATGCTTGCACTGGGGTACACAAACACCCACCCATTGCACACCATTACACACACACATGCAATGATCATGCTCTTATGCCCCTGCAGGAACCCGAAGGACCGTCACCACACCAGAGGGTCCAGACAACACCACTCTGCCCCCAGAAGAGGCCCACAGTGACGAGAGCAGCTCTGCCATACTGGATCCTGATGACCAGCCCAGACTATCGTGGGCCTTGGGACAGTCGGTTCCCCTTGCACAGGCACAGCCCAACACGACCTTCCACTCTCTGGTAACACCAGCACAGCACCCACCCAGCGGGCCCAAACCTCCGTACCCAGGACAGGTCAATCAGCGGTGTGTCCACCACTACAGGGAACCCAGGATAACCCGCCACCCCAACAACAACAGGGACCTGGGGGCAGTGGTAGTGGACACACCGTCCAGGGGATGGAGGCACTGGAACACAGGGGAACTGGGAGGGCTGCTGTGCGACATGGGGCGGACAGGCCAAGGGAACCCACTCTCCACAAGGCCCTATCCTCCATCATGGGAGCATACCACCACTCCCAGGAGACGATGGCCACGGTCCTGGACAAGTTGCAGGAGACCCTGCGCCTGCAGGACGAACTGTATTTGGGGTTCAGGGAGGAGCTCAGGACCATCAGCTCCGCCCTGGCCACCATCGTAGGGGTGCTGAAGGACATACAGCAGACCTTGAGGGACACCGTGGCACTCCAAGGGGCCCCTGACACTAGCCAGGACGATGAACTGCCCACCACCTCCGCCGGCGCTAGTGGACAGGACGCCCCGCTACAGGACCAACACACCAGCACCCCACCCCCTGCAGATGGACAACCACCACACAAGTGGGCCCTGAGATCCAGGAACAGGACAGTGCAAGATGGAAAGACCCCCGCCAGGAAATGAGACAACCCTGATTGTCGTCCCACTTTGTTACCCTGTCCATACTTAAACTGCACCAGCTCCACTTCCTATGCCCAGATGGGCAGTGCACCTGTGAGACTAATAGACTGGACTCTGCCATGGACATTCCTCCGCCATCACCCATCCTCATTTTACAAACCCCTCTAATTTCAGAGCACTTCAATAAACACCCTTGAAACACAAAACAATCTGGAGTCAGTCTGTGATTTACTAAATATGTATTATCAATGACAGTGTCATAATGGGTTTACCATTGTAAGGCTAACATACCTATGTCACACATCACAAGCACTTGAAGGATGCAAGCAGTTGACACGTAGGTAACCACACCTGTGAAACTGTAATGGAAGGGTACAACTCAGTTTCCAAATAGTGATTGAGATCGAGAAACAGGATAGAGGTAGACGTGTGAAAGTTAATGTAATGGTAAAAATGAAAATGTTCTCACCTGTGTCTCACTGGAAATATTGCTGTATGACTGACTCCCTGTTGTCTTTGTCTTCTTCCTCAGCATCATCCTCATCACTGTCCACAGGCTCCACAGACTCCACAGCTGCTACAACACCGTCATCTGGATCATCCTCCTGCAGAAAAGGCACCTGCCGTCGCAATGCCAAATTATGGAGCATGGAGCAGGCGATGATGATGTCGCACACCTTCTTCGGTGAGTAGAATAGGGATCCACCTGTAATATGGAGGCACCTGAACCTGGCCTTCAGGAGGTCGAAGGTGCGTTTGATCACCCTCCTAGTCCACCCATGGGCCTCATTGTACCGTTCCTCTGCCCTGGTCCTGGGATTCCTCACTGGGGTCAATAGCCAGGACAGGTTGGGGTAACGAGAGTCCCCCAATAGCCATACACGGTGCCTGTGGAGTTGACCCATCATATCAGGGATGCTGCTATTCCGCAGGATGTAGGCGTCATGCACTGAGCCAGGGAACATAGCATTTACCTGCGAGATGTACTGGTCTGCCAAACAGACCATCTGGACATTCATGGAATGATAACTCTTCCTGTTCCTGTACACCTGTTCACTCCTGTGGGGGGGGACCAGAGCTACATGGGTCTCATCAATAGCACCTAGGACGTTGGGGATATGTCCAAGGGCATAGAAGTCACCTTTCACTGTAGGCAAACCCTCCACCTGAGGGAAAATTATGTATCTCCTTACGTGTTTCAGCAGGGCAGACAACACTCTGGACAACACGTTGGAAAACATAGGCTGGGACATCCCTGATGCCATGGCCACTGTTGTCTGAAAAGACCCACTTGCAAGGAAATGGAGCACTGACAGCACCTGCACGTCAGGGGGGATTCCAGTCGGATGGCGGATTGGTGACATCAGGTCTGGCTCCAACTGGGTACATAGTTCTTGGATTGTGGCACGGTCAAACCGGTAGGTGACGATGACATGTCTCTCTTCCATTGTCAACAGGTCCACCAGCAGTCGGTACACCGGAGGATTCCGCCATCTTCTCATATGTCCCAGCTGACGGTGCCTACGAAGGACAACAGCGACGAACCAGTCATTATTCCTCCAGGTATGTACCCACAGTTACACACAAGACTACACCACTCACAAAACCCTTCCTGTATGTGTGTTGAGTGTAGGCCTAGCTATGTGTGACGCAGTAGTAAATGAAGCCATGTGGGCCCCTGAAATGGCAGCTGCCTGACCTCTAAACTGGGACTATTGGATTGTGGGGTAACAGCGCTGGCGTTGCACACCGTCGCGGTAGGCAGTCGTAGACCGCGGCGCAATGCTGCATTGGTTAACATTGGACCCTATGGGTCCCAGGAGCCAATGAACAGGTGCGCCGGCGGTGATGATTCGCCCCGCCGCGGACGTCACCGCCGCGGACGTCACCGCCATTTTCTATCTGTTCAATCACTAGATAGCTGACCTTCGACAGGAGAGGACCTACTCTGCAAGTGCTGCTGTGACCTCGATCTGGAAGCGACGATGGCTGCTGCGTCTGGGTAAAGGGCCCCTGCCTTCACTGCACAGGAGTTGGAGAAACTGGTAGACGGGGTCCTCCCCCAGTACACGCTAGTCTACGGTCCTCCAGACCAACAGGTTAGTACACAGGGAGCACGTTGTATGGGCTAGGCCTGGGTGGAGAGGGCTGGTTGGAAGAGGGAAGGGGGCAGAGTTCAGGGAACATTAATGCATGTGCCAAATGGCAAGGGTAGGGAGGGGGGACACTTACATCTACGGTGCAGTTGGTAATGGCTTCTCTTCTTCCCTTGTGCATGTCATGTAGGTCAGCGCCCACCAGAAGAGGGACATTTGGCGTGCCATCGCCAAGGAGGTCCGGACCCTGGGGGCCCACCAGAGACGGGGCACCCACTGCCGTAAGAGATGGGAGGACATACGCCGCTGCAGCAAGAAGACGGCGGAGGCTTAGTGGGGATGGCCTCCCAAGGTGGGAGGGGTGCCCGTCGCACCATGACCCCCCTGATGTTCTGGATCCTGGCGGTGGCCTACCCGGAGTTGGATGGGCGCTTGAGGGCATCACAGCAGACACAAGGGGGTGAGTACAACCTCATTCTGCTGACTTTGCACGTAGTGGAGGGGTCTGGGTGGGGGAGGTGGAATGTGGGTGTCCCTAGGCCAGGGCTAGTTAGGTAGGCAAGGCCCCTCCATAAATGTAGGCCATGTGCCACTCTACCCCACCTCAGCAGAGTGCCAAGTCGAGGTACAGTTGTCCCTGTGGCATACATGTGCGCAGATGTCCACCATTGCCATGTAGGCCATATCCCAGAAATTGCATGTGCAGAGGGCAGGTGCACGGCGTAATGCAGGGGGCTGCTGCGTCTGTCTTGTCCGCCAACTGTAGCGGTAATCCATGCACTAAAACTCTCTTTCTTCTGTCTTCCCCCTTTTTCTGCTCTCCCTGTCCTTTTGTACATCAGCATCTACAGGCAGAGGTACAGTGGCACCGGAGCACGAGGGAGCTGCATCCCACATGGCCATGGAGGGCCACACCACAGACTCTGAATGCATCAGTGGGACGGAGGGCGAGGGGAGCTTCACGTCGGCCACCGGATCACCAAGCAGCGACACGGACTCGTCCGCCGATGGGGGCTCCCTTGTGGTGGCGGCACCATCTGTGCCCCCCACCTCTACAGGTACAGCCGCCACCTCCCCTACCAGCCCCGCCCTCCCAGCAGCCCCTCAGCGTTCGCCCTGTGCCCACTCACCCAGGAGGGTGGGCATCACTTTCGCCCCAGGCACCTCAGGCCCTGCCCCAGTCACCCCTGCTGCCCTCAGCGAGGAGGCCATTGACCTCCTCAGGTCACTTACTGTTGGGCAGTCTACCATTGTGAATGCCATCCAGGGTGTAGAACGAGAGTTGCAACACGGTAATGCATTCCTGGAGGGCATTCATTCTGGTCAGGCTGTCCTTCAGCGAACCCTACAATCTCTGGCCTCAGCACTGATGGCAGCCATTGTCCCTGTCTCTAGCCTCCCCCCTCCAACTTCCTCCACCCAGACCCAATCTCCTGTACCCCAGCCCATCCCAAGCACACCTACAGACCAGCATGCACACAAGTCAACACACCCAAGTAGCTCAAGCAAACATAGGCACCACACACACCACAGGCACTCACGCAAGCCTCACCCACGTACAGACACAGCAACATCTACTGCCTCCACTGTGTCCCCCTCCTCCTCTTCTCCCTCCTCCCTCCCAGTCTCGTCTACACACACACCTGCATGCACCACATTTGCAGGCACCATGAATCGTACAAGGACACCCAGCACCACAAGCCGCTCACCTGCACTCACCACCTCCACTGCCATTTACACGTCCCCTGTGTCCTCTCCCAGTGTGTCTGTGACGCCCCCTCCCAAAGTACACAAACGCCGGCAATCACTCACCCAACATCCATCCACCTCACAACAGCCTCCAGTACCTGTACCTGCACCCAAAACACCTAAAGTGACACCTCCGACAACCACCTCCTGTTCCTCCACTCCCAGACCCCCTCCAACTACCCATCCCAGTGTTCGTCAGAAACTGTCCCTCTGTAAAGTTGCCCTTTTTTCCCCCACCCCCTCCAATCCATCAGTCCCTTCGTAGCGCCTCAGCCAAAAAGCCTCCAATACCAGTGGTGCCTGTTCAAGGTTTGTGGAGTGCACCGGCCACCAGGGCAGGCAGTAGGACCCAGAGCCAAGGTACTGGCAGCCCACCCCCTGTAAAGGCTCTAAAATTGGAGAGTGGACGACGGCACAGTGTTAAGACTCCTGGTGGGAAAACAACTGACATGGGTTCCAAGGGGATTGGAGAGTCAGCTGTGACTCCACCAAAGGTGGGGAAGGGCCAGAGGAAGTCTGCCCAGCCTGTTGTGAGTGTCACGGCGGAGAAGTGCGCCATCATTTCCGGCGGTCGACACACAACCGCCAGCACTGTCGTCAGTGGTCAGGAGACCACCGCCAGAGTCACAGCCCAGGAGGGCCCAAGTATCGTCACTGGTCCAGAGACCACCGTCAGAGTCACAGCCCAGGAGGGCCCAAGTATCGTCACTGGTCCAGAGACCACCGCCAGAGTCACAGCCCAGGAGGGCCCAAGTATGGTCACTGGTCCATTGACCAACGCTAGAGTCACAGCCCAGGAGGGCCCAAGTATCATCACTGTTCCAGAGACCACCACCAGAGTCAAAGCCCAGGAGGGCCCAAGTATCGTCACTGGTCAGGAGACCACCGCCAGAGTCACAGCCCAGGAGGGCCCAAGTATCGTCACTGGTCCAGAGACCACAGCCAGAGTTACAGCCCAGGAGGGCCCAAGTATCGTCACTGGTCCGGAGACCACCGCCAGAGTCACAGCCCAGGAGGGCCCAAGTATCGTCACTGGTCAGGAGACCACCACCGGAGTCACAGCCCAGGAGGGCCCAAGTATCGTCACTGGTCAGGAGACCAACGCCGGAGTCACAGCCCAGGAGGGCCCAAGTATCATCACTGGTCCAGAGACCACCGCCGGAGTCATTGCCCAGGAGGGCACAAGTATTGTCACTGGTCAGGAGACCACCGCCGGAGTCAGTGCCCTGAAGGGCACAAGTATTGTCACTGGTCAGGAGACCACCGCCGGAGTCAGTGCCCTGGAGGACCCCGGCTGCCACAGCCCCGCTGGGCAATGTTGGAACGTCATGCCACACACCAATGCCCAGTGTAGAGAACGTCATGCCACACACCAACGTCCGTAGCAGAACAGCCATGGCAAAGCACCACTGAACAGGGCAAAGACAGCCATGTCAAAGCAACGCTGAACAGGGCAAAGACCGCCATGGCAAAGCACCGCTGAACAGGGCAAAGACCGCCATGGCAAAGCACCATTGAACAGGGCAAAGACCGCCATTCAAAGCACCGCTGAACAGGGCAAAGACCGCCATGG